>NC_068403.1:18094146-18413521 GCF_023724105.1 Carassius gibelio | reverse complement strand
TGATTGCTCTCTGAAGACAGTTAAGGGATATGTTAATCATCAAATCGTACACAGACATGAAGCAAATGCTCAGTTTCCATGTTGCTTCCCAGAATGCAAATGTAAATTCTCAAAATACAATGCTCTCAAAGCTCATGTTTATCGCCATCACAAAAGACCACATACTCATTTTGATGATTCGACGGGCACGTTTGTTTGCAACAATACAGACTGTCAACAACAATTTACAGACATGAACAATGTCCTTTCTCATCTCAGGTCACATTTAGCCAAGGGAGAGGTGGTGTGTTGTCCTTTTGAAAAATGTGACAAAAAATTCAGTTTAAGATCAAGTTTCACTGCCCATGTTTCACGAAAGAATTATATCTGTTATCAGTACACACAGAAGATGTTCAGGGAAATACTCAAGTCAAAAACGGCCCTCTCACAATGTGAGATTGAATCTGTGGTGCAGACTTTGCAAGGCCAAGATTTACATTCAGCTTGTAATTCATTACTTTCCACAGAATACCAAAGAAGACAGTATTATCAGAAAAATTTTTCGTACGTGCATCCACAAAGTATGTGTCTTGGTCGTGATGAGAACCGAAACCAACGTTATGCACAGTATATTCCATTGAAGAACACTTTAAAAACCATGTTAATAGACCCAGTGGTGTGGGAGCAGTGTGCCAGACATCAGCATGTACACTCTTCTGTGTTCTCTGACATCTGTGATGGCTCTGTATTCAAATCCAATGACTTGTTTAAGCAGCCTGAGATTACACTCCAACTTATCTTGTACCAGGATGCCTTTGAGATTGTGAATCCCCTTGGGTCAGCTAAAAAAAGACACAAAATGATTGGAGTGTATTTTACACTTGGCAACTTTGAGCCATTTTACAGATCATGCATTGATAACATTCAGTTATCACTTTTGTGTTATGAGAGAGACTTTAACTATTTTGGTCAAACCAAGATTTTTGCTAAGTTGTTGGCAGATGTCAAAGAACTTGAAGAGCATGGATTTGTGACATCTTCAGGTGACATAGTACGTGCAACAATAGTGGCTATTATCGGTGATAATTTGGGGTCCCACTGCATCGGTGGGTACTCACAGAACTTCAGTACTGCCAAGCATTGCTGTAGGTATTGCTTGGTATCTCGCAGTGAACTTCAGAATGTGTGTGTAGACTTTCCCAATCGCACAGTTGAGTCCTATAAGGCGGCAGTGGAAACTCTAAGGACGACCGAAGAAAATGTTGTTAATGGGTTGAAGTTTGACTCCATTTTCAACTCTCTCAAGTATTTTCATGTTGCTCAGCCTGGCCTTCCCCCATGCCTTGGGCACGATTTGTTTGAAGGCGTTGTAGTTATTGATCTTGGCATTTTCTTGGAATACTTTGTAAAAAGGAAGTGGTTTTCATACACACAGCTGAACAGGAGACTTGCACAATTCAAATATGTGGGTTCTGATGCTGGTTCTGCCCCCTCCCAGATATGTGAAAAAGGCAGAAAGTTAGGTGGTCAAGCAGCTGAGAACTGGTGTCTCCTCAGATTTCTTCCTGTCATAATTGGAGACCGAGTAGAGTCACAAGACCCTGTATGGCAACTGACTGTTAAGTTGAAAGAACTGGTTGAGCTAGTGTGTGCTCCCAAGATTACCACAGCACAGATTGCATATCTCAATGTCTTAATACCAGAATATCTGGAAACAAGAAAGGAGCTGTTTCCTGGTGAAAATTTGAAACCAAAACATCATTACATGCTTCACTATACGTCACTCATTTTAAGTCTTGGACCTTTAATTCGTTTGTGGTCATTGAGATTTGAAAGCAAACATTCCTACTTCAAAAGAAGTGTGAGAAGAACACAGAACTTCAAAAATGTATGCAAGACATTGTCACACAACCATCAACTTCTTCAAGCATATCTTCACTCACGGTCCTTTTTTTCACCAAAGCTTAAAAGTGTTGACTTGGCCACATACTCTCCTCATTTGTACAGTGATGCTGTGTGCAAAGCTGTTGAGACAAGCTTGCTTAATGAACCAGACTTTGTTTCCACACGTGTAGAATACAAGGGTACCCTGTACAGGAAAGGAAACTTAATTTGCCTTAAATGTGAAGAGGAGTATTCTATTTTACAGTTTGGACAGATTGAGCTGATTTTCGTGAAAGATGATGAGGTGACTTTCCTTGTGACTCCCCGCCCCTCAGTGTATTTGCATGATTATGGACTTTATGAGATTTTGTCTGCGACAAAGGAATTAATTTGTGTAAAAGCTGAGGAATGTCTGGATTATTATCCCTTAAATGAGTACAGTTTTATGGGACTGAAGGTCATTACTCTGAAGCACAGCGTTGTTCATCTGTAAAAAGGATAAACCGTCCTCTCCCAACAGAAATGGATGCATTGTTGACTTTTATTGAGAATGTGTTCCCAAACCCTATAACTTCAAAGCTAGCCATAGAGGGTTTGAACAGCCTAGGTGTGGAGACCATAGATGACCTACAGTTTTTGAAAGATGATGATCTAGGTGGCTTTCTGAGACCGATTGAAGCAAGAAAACTAATAGCTCAAATCCCAAGTAAGTTTTCAAATCAATGGTTGTTTTTACATATACACTAGTCAACATTTGAAGCGGATCAAAAAGTTCATTAAGTTCACAAGAACAGGTATTGGTTTTAAGACAACTATTATGAAAGGTTTGATCCACTTGAAATGTTGACTTGTGTACATGCATATAATTAGATGAAACAACACCCCAGTCTCTTTCATTCTGTACTTTGTTAGCTGTACTCTTTACTTGTATTACAGTATGTCAATGTGTTTCTTGTTTCTGCAGTATGGTTTTTAATGCAGTTTTTTATTTATGCAATGTAGATATTGCCTCCACTCTGCAAAACACTGCCAATGATTTGTCTGCTGAATACAATTCTAATGCATCAGGTTCACCTGCTCCTGGATGCTCAGTTTCACCATCCAGCTCTTCAAGTGGAAGACGTGAGTAAAACGCTGATACAACATTAAACAACCCACAAAGCCCCATGCCATCTCTGTTTGTCCGTTATTAAACTTCAATAAATCTGCAGCTTGGGAATAGGCAATTTTGCCAAAAAATTACAGCTGCATGAAAAGTGTTTATCCTGTAACCTGTGGACATTGGCTTATCTTCTAGGTGACAGTAGCTGTGAAACTTCGTTTTATGACCATGACTTGCATTATAGTTTTGATGTTCCATGGCAAAAAATGCCAGCAAGTTTTATGGGAAAGTTGCAAAATGGCGAAAGGCCAAGTTGCTCTGAGAGAAGACAGTTGGTCCGCATTGTTGCTTCTGAGATCCTGGAAGTCAGCAAATGTCCAGCAAAAAAACATGTATCAGAAATAGCCCGACAAATGGTGATTGCATACCCAAAGTCTTTCAGAGATGAGATTAATTCCCAGGTTGTAGGAAGTGGATATGATTCTCTCCTCAAACAACTGGTGTGTAGAATTGACAATTTGAAAAGAGCAAAAGCTATTAGTATACCACTTTGTGGTACTCTAGAAGTATCAACAAAGAAACGAAAATTGTTATATGGTTGTATAAATTCTGATCCACAACTGCTAGTTGGAGAAACATCCGAATTGCAGCAGGAAAAGAAAGAGAAGTTGGTAGTAATGTTTCAAAATAATGAAAGTGATGTAAAGACAATCTATGACTTAATGACTTCTACATACACCCCTCAAAGAAACAGCATCCAATCTGGAAAGGAAACCAAAGATTTACTTGATGAGTGGCCATATCTTTTTCAGCCAGCAGGAATGAAAGCACACTTTAAAGAGCTCACTGGCATTGACATAAACAACAGCTTTGAAGAATCTGCTTCCAGTAAGTTCAGAAGAATATTGGACTACTTTCAATTTCAGTGCACAGAAAGAGCAAGCAGAGCAGGGAGAATCCTCACAAAGTATAGAGCTGGAGGGGATCATGTTTGTGGGGCCGTGATGTTGCTGCTAACCCATTTCAAAAATGACCAAGACCACTTTCTTGTGATGGTAGAAGACACCTCTGTTCCAAGTGATATATGCTCAGAACAGCTTCCAGCAACACCATGTATAGTAGTGTGTGGTGGGTATTATTTACTATGATCTTGCAACACAATAATTCCTGGTTTTGGGTGATCAGAACTCACATTCTGTTAAATATTATGTCTTACTGATTTTGTGTTTGTTCAAAGGAGAGAACCCACTGACAGCCAGTGTGTACATGGTAGCAGTAGACCAGATGATTGTAAATGACCATCTCTTGAGTTTTACAGAAGCCCTGTATCTGATGTTCTCTCTTTACTATATATTGAACATCAGTTACCCTGTAGAACTGGGAGCCACACTAGAATTCTTGCAAAGGTATTTCATAGACTGCATTCCTTTGGTTAAGAAGCATACAACAATTATTTAAGGATATTGTTTGTGTTGTGTTTTAAAGGTGCATCTTTAGGATAAATCCTCATAAAGGTACCAAGGTGGAAAAGAGAGAGAAAAAGAGAGCGTACTCTGTCAACCCCAGAGTATTGAGTCTGACATCAAAAATTGCTGCATTTGATTGGGGAGAGTAACCGGTATAGAAGCTCTGTTGTCTTGTATAGTAGTGGTAGACTACATCTTCTGTGTTTATCATTCATCGATGATAAAGTGGACCAAAGGACAATCATTTTTAGAATTAACTCCAATAAATGTGATTTAATTGTCTGTGGCCAAAACTGAGAGTATTTGGTTAAGGCTTGTTGCTGTCTCTGCTCTTCTTTTGGTTTGGGTTTTAATTGTAACTGTTTGTGTCCCCACAGATGTGGTCTTTCAGAAGATTGACATTTCGCTGAAGAACAGGACAGACCGACTTTTTGTACTTCAGTGCAGCGCTTTGTTGCTTAAATCATTTTTATTACCTTGTGACGTGATTAGGATTTAGTTTAAATTTATTTATTTATTTGATTGGGACAGTGCATGTTAATGAACAAACATGGAATACATGCATGTAAACATGCTGGATTGTAGCCAAAGGCTAATTTCCATCCGTAGTCCCACGGGCTAAAATCACACTGGTCACAAAACATTACATAATAAAATTTACATCTACAGTTAGTACATTGTTTATCAATAAATTAGCTAAAGCCCCATATACAATATTCACATAATACTTGAAAATTCATTCAACTTCAAAATTATCAGAATCCAGGCCCAGTGTTTTTGTTTCTTTTAAACTGAACACATTTGTGTTCTGAAACATGCTTTATCCATTTTCTCCATGTGACATGTTCAGGATTATCAGAATTAATGTCGATTATTTATTTATTTATTTATTTTTTTTTAAATTGAACAAATTTGTTTTCTAAAACATGACTTTTGCTGGGAAGTGTTTTTCCATTGTTTGATCTTGAAGGTTTGCTATATAATAAAAAGCTGAAGTTGTTTACAGCAATACTCTGGCTACCATAATTTATTGTATAACATTTTACAAAAATTTGTGTTTCAAGAGTATTTTTAATTAGTTTTTAGCATTACTTCTGTCACACAGTATACAAAGATGTCCCTCTACATTTGGTTTAAATAAATAAATTCACTAGAAAAAGATTATGGCATGAAAACATGTAAGCCCAGATTTGCTAACTATTTGTGGCAGTGCACACTTTCTGAATGTGTCAGGGTTTTCAGAAGACATGATAGAAAGGCATGTACAGTGATTAATGCATCTTTATTGGATATGCATTTGTAGGAAATTTCCTTTATGAAAGCGTCCCTTAACCCTTTTTGTGCCTGACCTGCCAGTAATGGTTGCTAATTGCACTTATTTTTTATTTGGTCATTATGGAAGGGAGCTGCTGCAATTCTGTTCTTGCACATTGATAGTTTACTCGTAGAAAACATTCAAATTCATCCTGAAGTTAGTTGTATTTTCTCTGCCAAAAACAATATTAGCACATTTTAAGTTAAGATGCTTGCTATTTACCTTTAATGTGATAAAACTGAAAATCTGTCTTGTACTCTCAGGTTGTATAACTTTCTTTGTGGTTAGCAGAACAAATTAATTTATTTTGACTAATGTACACCGAGGAAGTTTAAGAACCACTGGCTTATAGATTTGGCTTTTTTGTGATAAAAAAAAGCCATTTATTTGCAATGAAAATTTAGAAAATGTTTGAAAAGTGGAAATAAAGTGCTTTATTAAGAGAAGAGTGTTTATTAAAAATAAAGTATTAATTGGGTAGGCTTAGGGGTCGGTGTAGAAGGGCTTTTATTCTCACAACAATGTAGCATCCATTTAACAATTTTAATAAATATAATCATTTGCACTCTGATAATTATTGGATCCTGTTAATCTACAAAAATAGTAAGGTGCAACTATCTGCCGATATAGATAGCATCTAATTACTATTTACACTTACTGCAAATTTGATAATTATATTTATTAAATGAAAATTATTTACACCTAATGTAAATAGCATTACGTAAAAATTAATTGGGTTGTAGCTCGTTGTCTAGGTGACTGTGATTTTAAATAGGTGTCGTTTGTGTTTTAACGTTTAGCTCAAGAATAGGGAAGTTCGAATAGCCTATGTGAATATTACCAACTTCACTAAACTCCTTCTTGAGTTAAGAACTGACCACATTTCTTTATATTTGAGTCCAAGTTCAAACACTATGAAACGCTCCATTAACGTATACGGAGCTCTGAAACACTGCCAGCGGGACATTAAACAGGAAGTGTCTGTCCGAGCTCAAAACAGGTTTTACGTGGGAACGCTAAGTTTCTCGGGGGAAGGCAAAAGATTTGCAAAAAAATTTCCACCACCACGTCCCTTTGAGGGCTCCGTAGTAAATAGCATCTACTTCTGGTTATTTCGGATTTTGATATGGAATTCATGACAATTAGCTTACCTTAACAATATATGGTTTTCCAAAAGTGGTGTAACAAGTGGGTTGGACAGGAGTGTGTGTTTGGATGGGGATACCAATAAGTAAAACGCATACTCGAAATGTGACCTCTTTAACCCATCCCAGTGTGTGGTGAGCACACACAGTGCAGGGAGCAATTAGGATAAATCGCAACACGCTGGCCGTGAGACTCGAACCGGCAACTCTTGGGTTACAAGCCCGACTCTCTAACCACTAAGCTACAACTGACCCCACAGTAATAAAATGCTCTAACAGCCACAAGAGAAAACTGATGCCTTTCACCATTAACCACAGCGGCAAAAAAAAAAAAAAAAAAAAAAAAAAACAGGTTTTATAAACAACACACGACCATTAACAAACGAACGATATGTATGATATGCATAACAACAATAGTAGGCTAAATGCTGACTATAAATCAAGGAAACAACATCACGAATGGATCACCAATAAAGTTTAGAAAAGATGCGCAATTTAACCTAATGTCTTCAGTGGCACGGGCACTAATGTGGAAGCTTCGTTTATTTGATGCTTGTTTCAAAGTCCTTGGTTCGAATCTGTATTTTATACCTTTTGGTATCACAAATCACATCGAAAAGGCATTTATTTTCAACAAAAATGAAGTAGAAATAAAGTGTCTAACGAGTGTTTAATAAAACACTTTATACTATTATTGCATCCTGTTAATGTACACAATTACTGAGATGCAAACAGAATCTGCCAAAATATAGAATATAGCATCTAATTACTATTTACACTTATTGCAAACTTTCGTGACATTTACATGATGTAAATAGAATATATAGATATTTGTTTTTAATGTAAATCACAACTGTTGCTTTTTGCACTTAGTGCATAGTCACTGCCTAATTCAACTGGGAAAATGTAGGCTATATTTGGTGTTAATGTATGCATTTTTAGTGGAATTTCACCGTTCTGATGAAAATGAGAAATGACTGTGAAATTCTACTGGGTTTCTCTGTAAAACTAAATTTTTTTCAACTCTGACCAAAACATATACAGGAATGTTTTTTTAAGGACATGTCAGGATAACAATAGACAACAATTACTGTTATTTAAAGGAAAATGTAATTTTTTTGCAGTAACAAATTTAAATAGTTAAAAAACAGGGAAAATGTATGTTAGATGTAAAAGTTAGCATTTTTATGGAATTTCACAGTTCTGGTCAAAATGTCATAATACTGTTAAATTCTACCGTTTTTTTCTGTAAAAATACATTTATTTTTTACAGTGTAGGTTTTAATGTTAAGAAATCCCTCGCTGTCTGATATCAAAGCGCCCTCTGAGAAATAGGGGGAGCGTTCGTCGTGCTGTTTAACAGCATTCAGCGGTGAGTTTAACAACGCTCTACTGCAGGTAGAACAGCATCCAGATGTGAGTTTAACCAAAACAACGATCAACTGCAGGTAAAACACTATTCAGAGGTGAGTTTAACAACGCTCTACTGCAGGTAGAATAGCCTCCAGATGTGAGTTTACCAAAACAACGCTCAACTGCAGGTAAAACACTATTCAGAGATGAGTTTAACAACGCTCCGCGGTGCGTGCAGTAAGCAGTTTAAGCGTTTTCTGCCAGGTCACAGGGTAAGTGACTAATTATAGGTGATGCATGCTGGATAATGTTTATTTTTATTTTTATAGGAGTCTGGTATTGATAAATAAATGCACATATGCTTGTGTTCGATTAATCAATGTCTTGTTTATTTATTTATTTATTAAATATCCTCTAAATTAATAACTCTGACGTCATTGTATGGCGCGATCGTGATCCCGAGGTTCATTGCGTTTTTCCCTTTCCACTCGGTAAGTATAAATTAATTAATAGAGATCGAGACTATTCTTAAATTTACACAATAAAACTGTAGAATCAGGACAAGTTGTGTTTAGAACTTTTAGACGTGTAAGGCAGCAATTTATTAGGACGGTTAATGATAGAAAATTAAATATATATATATTTAAATTACTTGCTGCACCACATGTGCAGTAGGCTAGCAAAGTTAGCTAATTAAATTCAAAGTTAATTTTTTTTCGCGTATAATCATGAAGGTGCAATCATGGGGAATACAAGATTTTCAGTACTGATGTGTTTCCAGTTACCTATTTTATATAGCTCAAACTATTAAGCCATTTTAGCTAACATTATAAATGGTCAGGCCAGTAATTGTTTAAAATCCACGGATAATTTGATAATAAATGCCTAAATATTATCTATAAAAAACAGTAGAAACAAATTCATAACAACAACAGTATTGTGTCTCAGCACAATTTCTCACTATAGAATAAAACCATGTGTATAATTAATGTAATAATAAATGATGTTGTCATAAGTTATTGATTGATTCATGTACTTTTTTACAGTGAGTTCTGCTGTGGTTTTGTTTGGAACTATTTTTGTTGGCGAAATAGAGCAAAACTTACATTATTAACAATCACAATCAATTAACAATTAATAAAATCAATTTTACATACATTCAAGCCCAATCTGACAACACAGGTGAAGAGAATACTGGTGTAAAATGTTAAATTCTGTTTTTTTTGTTTTGTTTGTCTGTTTGTATGTTTTTTCTTTATCATTAGGTCCCTCAAATTTGCCAGCAAAAATTATCTTTATTCTAACACTCCACCACATACACACACACACACACACACACACACACACACACACACAAATAAATAACAAAGGCACTTTTAAGAGTCACGTTCGTCTTGTTCACCTTTACCCATCACCTGTACTCTCTTCAGCTCTCTTTCTCGCTCCCCTCTCCTCTCTTTGTCTCTCTTTGTCCCCCCTCCCTGTATATTTATTTATTTGTCCATCTCTTTGTTGTGAGTCTTTCTGTCTGTTTGTTTTTCTGTCCATCACTATGTCCATGAGTGATTCAGAAATCCAAGAAAATCTAATGGTCTTGGATAACTTGGTTGATCATCAAGAACTGAAGGATGAGCTCCAAAGTCTTGATGACTTTCTTGGTGAGCTGCAAGAAGAGGAGGCGGCAGCAGCACCATCAAAGACACCTGAGCCAAGGCAACCAAAGGTGCACTGGAGAAAAAGAGACGTGCATGGAAATATTGTCTATGCAAGGCCGAGATCAAGCAGGGATCAGTCAAAAAAGGGTCAGTATTGTTTTTTTTCATTAAAGATTTTTTGAGAAATCACATTGTTTAGGACCTTAATTTTGTAATAAAGCAATTAAGAAAATGAAGGAATACATGTTTAGCTTGATATTTCAGGGAAACAATCAAACCAGAACTAGTGATTTGATTTCTGACATAAAAAGTAGATTTATTAAAGATGTCACTAGTCTTAAGTGAAAGTGAAAAATTAAGTGAAAGTGGGGCATTAATGTTAATATTAAATATTTTTGTAAAGCAGTATGAACTACAAAATTAGCACATAAAAATTTTTTTATTTGTGGGCTGTTATGACATTTTAGGAAATCTTGTCAATATTATGGTTATGCAGTAAAATGTGCCTGCCTGGTTACCATCATAATAAATCGCTTGCAAGTTATTGGTCTTGGTTATTGGTTATTACTGGTCTTTTCGTAATTTATTCACCCTCAAATTGTTTCAAACCTGTATTCATTTATTTGTTCTGCTGAACACAAAGGAATATATTTTGATGAATATGGGTAACCAAACAGTTGTGGGACACCGGTGACTTCCTTAGTATGGAGAAAGAAATACTATGGAAGTCAGTGGGGTCCACCAACTGTTTGGTTACATACAATCTTCAAAATATCTTCCTTTTTGTTCAGCTGACCAAAGAAATTAATACAGGTTTAGAACTCTTTAAGGGTGAGTAAATGATGACAGAATTAAAAATTTTGGGTGAACTATCCCACTAAACAGTGAGCTTGTGCCATTTAAGTCTGGTAATTTCAGTTGTAAATTTGAATAATATATGTAAATGTTGATTTGTGTTGTTTTTATCCTCTACAGCTGATCACATTCAGAACACTGATCCTACCTTCAATGCTCCTGACACTAACTGTGAGGTGGCCTTTGCTCCAGAGACTGTTGGTGTGTACTTCATTGTACACCATTTTCATTGTTTCCATTTATATCTGACAGTGCACTGTAAAAAAAAAACATGGAAAAAAACGAGCAAATGCATGGCAGCACAGGGTGCCAAACGTTTGCCATTAATGGAAATAACGGTAAAACCTCATGAACTGAAGTAACATGCTTACACAGCAACAGGAAAAAAGAACATTGACCATACAGTACTATAAAATGTTTAAAACGTAATCTGAAATAACATATTTTGTATGTATAATTGCAAATACATGCATAGACCATAAAATGTAATGGCATTATTTGACTGTAAGTTCACGTAACATGTTTAAACCCTTATTTAATAAAACATGTTTTAACTGTAAATGTAAAAACTTGGTGTAGCAGTTGTTTAACTAAACATGATTTGAATGTAGATATAAATGACATGTTGACAACATTACTTTATAAAGCATGTTTTGACTGTAAACTGAAATCATGTTTTGATCATTATTTAACAGTTTGACTGTAAATTGAAATAACATGTGTTGACCGTTATTTGAAAAAATGAACTGTGATGGACCATAATTTTGAAAGGGATGTACAGCATTTTGATTTTGATTATGGCTCACAGATAATTTTATATGTAGTTCATGAAATGTATGTTATACGTCACAAAAAGTAATTAGAGAAAATAATTTGTATTTTTCCCTCTTTATTTTCTTCTGTTACAGTAGTTTCCATTGTAAATAACAACAATATTAAAAACTTTAAACAGTGCTACAGTACCATCATCTGAACATCGCTTATATGCTTAAAATACAACATTGACAATTCAAATTAATTTCATCATTGCATCTTCCACAAACTACAATTCGAACAGAACAATGGTCTCCAATTCAATCTCCATGTTGATGCCTTTAAAAAATAAGAGAGAAAATGGTTATATATCATACATCACATATCTATATTCATTATCATGTATGATCATGTTACTCTTTTTATATGTTCTTGAGTTTCGTACATAAAAAAAAATATTGTTTTTTTACTTCAAAAATTTTTTTGTTCATTAAATATGTAATGCACATTTTATGATGGTCCACGACACCTTACTTCTTCAGACAGTTTAGTGATGTGACCTCACCCACTGACAAGGCCAAGGGTGCACTGCAACAGCAGAAACAACGTAAATACAGTAACACTTGTTGATTACAATTTTATATTTAATATTACATGCCAGCATATTTACCCAGTATGATGACCTCACAATGTCGCAGGAAATTTCCCCTTTTGCTTTCTATGGTAGACAATTTTTGGTGTGCGTTTCTGAACTGTATTGACCTTTCTTGTTAAGTCCCGCCTTACGCACGCCATTGGTCAAACTGCTTCTCAATCATTGGCCTCGGCCCAACGGCATCAGCCAAGAGACAAAGCAGCAGCCTGTTAACTGCAGGTGGCACATCATGGCTCCAAAACAGCGTACAAATACCTCAAGGAAAAAATCTCTGTGTTTTTGTTTTGGTCGGGAAACGTGCTCATTGACATGGCAAATAAGCTAAAACACGGAGCGGAGTTGGGTTCGCTGGAATATTTACAGGCGTCAGTTTGTTTTCAAAAATCGTAAGTGACTTTGTTAAGTAGCTTTGTGAGTAAACGTGACCGTTTAGGCAACATATTCTGCTGTATGCATGCAATATATAACAGAATGTCAACAAAACAATCACGGACCTCGATGTCGAGTGGTGAATGGTAAGTGTTAAAAAAAAATCTGTTGACGTATCATCCAACGTAATTTAAAAGTTAATTGGCAACAGGTGAATACAATTACAATGGCTAATCACATACGTTTTGAAATCTTATTCTTAATGTTTGACGCAAGTTGCATTAAAAAGTATAAATAGGTTTCAGAATTGTGTTGTTGTTTTAGAACGTTGCTTTCACGATCATTTAAGAGCACTTATATACATGGACAACGGATTTCATCTTATGAGGTGTGTTACCTTTAACCATATGGATGATGATGTATTTGTGCAAATTTTGTGATTGCTCTCTGAAGACAGTTAAGGGATATGTTAATCATCAAATCGTACACAGACATGAAGCAAATGCTCAGTTTCCATGTTGCTTCCCAGAATGCAAATGTAAATTCTCAAAATACAATGCTCTCAAAGCTCATGTTTATCGCCATCACAAAAGACCACATACTCATTTTGATGATTCGACGGGCACGTTTGTTTGCAACAATACAGACTGTCAACAACAATTTACAGACATGAACAATGTCCTTTCTCATCTCAGGTCACATTTAGCCAAGGGAGAGGTGGTGTGTTGTCCTTTTGAAAAATGTGACAAAAAATTCAGTTTAAGATCAAGTTTCACTGCCCATGTTTCACGAAAGCACAGGACTTCTACATTTGCACAATTACGGATTATGGATACTTTATCTGAGCAACCTTCTTCAGCATTTTTTGATGTTACTGAGGAGGAGGTTGATGAAAGTGAATTCACAGACTCCCTGACGAAATGTAACGCAAAGTCATTGTACATGAAAAATCTCTGCCTGTTTTATATGCAGCTACAAGCAAAATACCTGGTGCCATCGTCAACCATTCAGATGATTGTGGAGGAATTCAGTGGTTTAAATTATATCTGTTATCAGTACACACAGAAGATGTTCAGGGAAATACTCAAGTCAAAAACGGCCCTCTCACAATGTGAGATTGAATCTGTGGTGCAGACTTTGCAAGGCCAAGATTTACATTCAGCTTGTAATTCATTACTTTCCACAGAATACCAAAGAAGACAGTATTATCAGAAAAATTTTTCGTACGTGCAACCACAAAGTATGTGTCTTGGTCGTGATGAGAACCGAAACCAACGTTATGCACAGTATATTCCATTGAAGAACACTTTAAAAACCATGTTAATAGACCCAGTGGTGTGGGAGCAGTGTGCCAGACATCAGCATGTACACTCTTCTGTGTTCTCTGACATCTGTGATGGCTCTGTATTCAAATCCAATGACTTGTTTAAGCAGCCTGAGATTACACTCCAACTTATCTTGTACCAGGATGCCTTTGAGATTGTGAATCCCCTTGGGTCAGCTAAAAAAAGACACAAAATGATTGGAGTGTATTTTACACTTGGCAACTTTGAGCCATTTTACAGATCATGCATTGATAACATTCAGTTATCACTTTTGTGTTATGAGAGAGACTTTAACTATTTTGGTCAAACCAAGATTTTTGCTAAGTTGTTGGCAGATGTCAAAGAACTTGAAGAGCATGGATTTGTGACATCTTCAGGTGACATAGTACGTGCAACAATAGTGACTATTATCGGTGATAATTTGGGGTCCCACTGCATCGGTGGGTACTCACAGAACTTCAGTACTGCCAAGCATTGCTGTAGGTATTGCTTGGTATCTCGCAGTGAACTTCAGAATGTGTGTGTAGACTTTCCCAATCGCACAGTTGAGTCCTATAAGGCGGCAGTGGAAACTCTAAGGACGACCGAAGAAAATGTTGTTAATGGGTTGAAGTTTGACTCCATTTTCAACTCTCTCAAGTATTTTCATGTTGCTCAGCCTGGCCTTCCCCCATGCCTTGGCCACGATTTGTTTGAAGGCGTTGTAGTTATTGATCTTGGCATTTTCTTGGAATACTTTGTAAAAAGGAAGTGGTTTTCATATACACAGCTGAACAGGAGACTTGCACAATTCAAATATGTGGGTTCTGATGCTGGTTCTGCCCCCTCCCAGATATGTGAAAAAGGCAGAAAGTTAGGTGGTCAAGCAGCTGAGAACTGGTGTCTCCTCAGATTTCTTCCTGTCATAATTGGAGACCGAGTAGAGTCACAAGACCCTGTATGGCAACTGACTGTTAAGTTGAAAGAACTGGTTGAGCTAGTGTGTGCTCCCAAGATTACCACAGCACAGATTGCATATCTCAATGTCTTAATACCAGAATATCTGGAAACAAGAAAGGAGCTGTTTCCTGGTGAAAATTTGAAACCAAAACATCATTACATGCTTCACTATACGTCACTCATTTTAAGTCTTGGACCTTTAATTCGTTTGTGGTCATTGAGATTTGAAAGCAAACATTCCTACTTCAAAAGAAGTGTGAGAAGAACACAGAACTTCAAAAATGTATGCAAGACATTGTCACACAACCATCAACTTCTTCAAGCATATCTTCACTCACGGTCCTTTTTTTCACCAAAGCTTAAAAGTGTTGACTTGGCCACATACTCTCCTCATTTGTACAGTGATGCTGTGTGCAAAGCTGTTGAGACAAGCTTGCTTAATGAACCAGACTTTGTTTCCACACGTGTAGAATACAAGGGTACCCTGTACAGGAAAGGAAACTTAATTTGCCTTAAATGTGAAGAGGAGTATTCTATTTTACAGTTTGGACAGATTGAGCTGATTTTCGTGAAAGATGATGAGGTGACTTTCCTTGTGACTCCCCGCCCCTCAGTGTATTTGCATGATTATGGACTTTATGAGATTTTGTCTGCGACAAAGGAATTAATTTGTGTAAAAGCTGAGGAATGTCTGGATTATTATCCCTTAAATGAGTACAGTTTTATGGGACTGAAGGTCATTACTCTGAAGCACAGCGTTGTTCATCTGTAAAAAGGATAAACCGTCCTCTCCCAACAGAAATGGATGCATTGTTGACTTTTATTGAGAATGTGTTCCCAAACCCTATAACTTCAAAGCTAGCCATAGAGGGTTTGAACAGACTAGGTGTGGAGACCATAGATGACCTACAGTTTTTGAAAGATGATGATCTAGGTGGCTTTCTGAGACCGATTGAAGCAAGAAAACTAATAGCTCAAATCCCAAGTAAGTTTTCAAATCAATGGTTGTTTTTACATATACACTAGTCAACATTTGAAGCGGATCAAAAAGTTCATTAAGTTCACAAGAACAGGTATTGGTTTTAAGACAACTATTATGAAAGGTTTGATCCACTTGAAATGTTGACTTGTGTACATGCATATAATTAGATGAAACAACACCCCAGTCTCTTTCATTCTGTACTTTGTTAGCTGTACTCTTTACTTGTATTACAGTATGTCAATGTGTTTCTTGTTTCTGCAGTATGGTTTTTAATGCAGTTTTTTGTTTATGCCATGTAGATATTGCCTCCACTCTGCAAAACACTGCCAATGATTTGTCTGCTGAATACAATTCTAATGCATCAGGTTCACCTGCTCCTGGATGCTCAGTTTCACCATCCAGCTCTTCAAGTGGAAGACGTGAGTAAAACGCTGATACAACATTAAACAACCCACAAAGCCCCATGCCATCTCTGTTTGTCCATTATTAAACTTCAATAAATCTGCAGCTTGGGAATAGGCAATTTTGCCAAAAAATTACAGCTGCATGAAAAGTGTTTATCCTGTAACCTGTGGACATTGGCTTATCTTCTAGGTGACAGTAGCTGTGAAACTTCGTTTTATGACCATGACTGGCATTATAGTTTTGATGTTCCATGGCAAAAAATGCCAGCAAGTTTTATGGGAAAGTTGCAAAATGGCGAAAGGCCAAGTTGCTCTGAGAGAAGACAGTTGGTCCGCATTGTTGCTTCTGAGATCCTGGAAGTCAGCAAATGTCCAGCAAAAAAACATGTATCACAAATAGCCCGACAAATGGTGATTGCATACCCAAAGTCTTTCAGAGATGAGATTAATTCCCAGGTTGTAGGAAGTGGATATGATTCTCTCCTCAAACAACTGGTGTGTAGAATTGACAATTTGAAAAGAGCAAAAGCTATTAGTATACCACTTTGTGGTACTCTAGAAGTATCAACAAAGAAACGAAAATTGTTATATGGTTGTATAAATTCTGATCCACAACTGCTAGTTGGAGAAACATCCGAATTGCAGCAGGAAAAGAAAGAGAAGTTGGTAGTAATGTTTCAAAATAATGAAAGTGATGTAAAGACAATCTATGACTTAATGACTTCTACATACACCCCTCAAAGAAACAGCATCCAATCTGGAAAGGAAACCAAAGATTTACTTGATGAGTGGCCATATCTTTTTCAGCCAGCAGGAATGAAAGCACACTTTAAAGAGCTCACTGGCATTGACATAAACAACAGCTTTGAAGAATCTGCTTCCAGTAAGTTCAGAAGAATATTGGACTACTTTCAATTTCAGTGCACAGAAAGAGCAAGCAGAGCAGGGAGAATCCTCACAAAGTATAGAGCTGGAGGGGATCATGTTTGTGGGGCCGTGATGTTGCTGCTAACCCATTTCAAAAATGACCAAGACCACTTTCTTGTGATGGTAGAAGACACCTCTGTTCCAAGTGATATATGCTCAGAACAGCTTCCAGCAACACCATGTATAGTAGTGTGTGGTGGGTATTATTTACTATGATCTTGCAACACAATAATTCCTGGTTTTGGGTGATCAGAACTCACATTCTGTTAAATATTATGTCTTACTGATTTTGTGTTTGTTCAAAGGAGAGAACCCACTGACAGCCAGTGTGTACATGGTAGCAGTAGACCAGATGATTGTAAATGACCATCTCTTGAGTTTTACAGAAGCCCTGTATCTGATGTTCTCTCTTTACTATATATTGAACATCAGTTACCCTGTAGAACTGGGAGCCACACTAGAATTCTTGCAAAGGTATTTCATAGACTGCATTCCTTTGGTTAAGAAGCATACAACAATTATTTAAGGATATTGTTTGTGTTGTGTTTTAAAGGTGCATCTTTAGGATAAATCCTCATAAAGGTACCAAGGTGGAAAAGAGAGAGAAAAAGAGAGCGTACTCTGTCAACCCCAGAGTATTGAGTCTGACATCAAAAATTGCTGCATTTGATTGGGGAGAGTAACCGGTATAGAAGCTCTGTTGTCTTGTATAGTAGTGGTAGACTACATCTTCTGTGTTTATCATTCATCGATGATAAAGTGGACCAAAGGACAATCATTTTTAGAATTAACTCCAATAAATGTGATTTAATTGTCTGTGGCCAAAACTGAGAGTATTTGGTTAAGGCTTGTTGCTGTCTCTGCTCTTCTTTTGGTTTGGGTTTTAATTGTAACTGTTTGTGTCCCCACAGATGTGGTCTTTCAGAAGATTGACATTTCGCTGAAGAACAGGACAGACCGACTTTTTGTACTTCAGTGCAGCGCTTTGTTGCTTAAATCATTTTTATTACCTTGTGACGTGATTAGGATTTAGTTTAAATTTATTTATTTATTTGATTGGGACAGTGCATGTTAATGAACAAACATGGAATACATGCATGTAAACATGCTGGATTGTAGCCAAAGGCTAATTTCCATCCGTAGTCCCACGGGCTAAAATCACACTGGTCACAAAACATTACATAATAAAATTTACATCTACAGTTAGTACATCGTTTATCAATAAATTAGCTAAAGCCCCATATACAATATTCACATAATACTTGAAAATTCATTCAACTTCAAAATTATCAGAATCCAGGCCCAGTGTTTTTGTTTCTTTTAAACTGAACACATTTGTGTTCTGAAACATGCTTTATCCATTTTCTCCATGTGACATGTTCAGGATTATCAGAATTAATGTCGATTATTTTTTTTTTTATATTTATTTTTTTTTTTTTTTTATTGAACAAATTTGTTTTCTAAAACATGACTTTTGCTGGGAAGTGTTTTTCCATTGTTTGATCTTGAAGGTTTGCTATATAATAAAAAGCTGAAGTTACTCTGGCTACCATAATTTATTGTATAACATTTTACAAAAATTTGTGTTTCAAGAGTATTTTTAATTAGTTTTTAGCATTACTTCTGTCACACAGTATACAAAGATGTCCCTCTACATTTGGTTTAAATGAATAAATTCACTAGAAAAAGATTATGGCATGAAAACATGTAAGCCCAGATTTGCTAACTATTTGTGGCAGTGCACACTTTCTGAATGTGTCAGGGTTTTCAGAAGACATGATAGAAAGGCATGTACAGTGATTAATGCATCTTTATTGGATATGCATTTGTAGGAAATTTCCTTTATGAAAGCGTCCCTTAACCCTTTTTGTGCCTGACCTGCCAGTAATGGTTGCTAATTGCACTTATTTTTTATTTGGTCATTATGGAAGGGAGCTGCTGCAATTCTGTTCTTGCACATTGATAGTTTACTCGTAGAAAACATTCAAATTCATCCTGAAGTTAGTTGTATTTTCTCTGCCAAAAACAATATTAGCACATTTTAAGTTAAAATGCTTGCTATTTACCTTTAATGTGATAAAACTGAAAATCTGTCTTGTACTCTCAGGTTGTATAACTTTCTTTGTGGTTAGCAGAACAAATTAATTTATTTTGACTAATGTACACCGAGGAAGTTTAAGAACCACTGGCTTATAGATTTGGCTTTTTTGTGATAAAAAAAAGCCATTTATTTGCAATGAAAATTTAGAAAATGTTTGAAAAGTGGAAATAAAGTGCTTTATTAAGAGAAGAGTGTTTATTAAAAATAAAGTATTTATTGGGTAGGCTTAGGGGTCGGTGTAGAAGGGCTTTTATTCTCACAACAATGTAGCATCCATTTAACAATTTTAATAAATATAATCATTTGCACTCTGATAATTATTGGATCCTGCTAATCTACAAAAATAGTAAGGTGCAACTATCTGCCGATATAGATAGCATCTAATTAGTATTTACACTTACTGCAAATTTGATAATTATATTTATTAAATGAAAATTATTTACACCTAATGTAAATAGCATTACGTAAAAATTAATTGGGTTGTAGCTCGTTGTCTAGGTGACTGTGATTTTAAATAGGTGTCGTTTGTGTTTTAACGTTTAGCTCAAGAATAGGGAAGTTCGAATAGCCTATGTGAATATTACCAACTTCACTAAACTCCTTCTTGAGTTAAGAACTGACCACATTTCTTTATATTTGAGTCCAAGTTCAAACACTATGAAACGCTCCATTAACGTATACGGAGCTCTGAAACACTGCCAGCGGGACATTAAACAGGAAGTGTCTGTCCGAGCTCAAAACAGGTTTTACGTGGGAACGCAAAGTTTCTCGGGGGAAGGCAAAAGATTTGCAAAAAAATTTCCACCACCACGTCCCTTTGAGGGCTCCGTAGTAAATAGCATCTACTGCTGGTTATTTCGGATTTTGATATGGAAATCATGACAATTAGCTTACCTTAACAATAAATGGTTTTCCAAAAGTGGTGTAACAAGTGGGTTGGACAGGAGTGTGTGTTTGGATGGGGATACCAATAAGTTAAACGCATACTCGAAATGTGACCTCTTTAACCCATCCCAGTGAGTGGTGAGCACACACAGTGCAGGGAGCAATTAGGATAAATCGCAACACGCTGGCCGTGAGACTCGAACCGGCAACTCTTGGGTTACAAGCCCGACTCTCTAACCACTAAGCTACAACTGACCCCACAGTAATAAAATGCTCTAACAGCCACAAGAGAAAACTGATGCCTTTCACCATTAACCACAGCGGCAAAAAAACAACAAAAAAAAAAACAACAGGTTTTATAAACAACACACGAACATTAACAAACGAACGATATGTATGATATGCATAACAACAATAGTAGACAATAGTAGGCTAAATGCTGACTATAAATCAAGGAAACAACATCACCAATGGATCACCAATAAAGTTTAGAAAAGATGCGCAATCTAACCTAATGTCTTCAGTGGCACGGGCACTAATGTGGAAGCCTCGTTTATTTGACGTTTGTTTCAAAGTCCTTGGTTCGAATCTGTATTTTATACCTTTTGGTATCACAAATCACATCGAAAAGGCATTTATTTTCAACAAAAATGAAGTAGAAATAAAGTGTCTAACGAGTGTTTAATAAAACACTTTATACTATTATTGCATCCTGTTAATGTACACAATTACTGAGATGCAAACAGAATCTGCCAAAATATAGAATATAGCATCTAATTACTATTTACACTTATTGCAAACTTTCGCGACATTTACATGATGTAAATAGAATATATAGCTATTTGTTTTTAGTGTAAATCACAACTGTTGCTTTTTGCACTTAGTGCATAGTCACTGCCTAATTCAACTGGAAAAATGTAGGCTATATTTGGTGTTAATGTATGCATTTTTAGTGGAATTTCACCATTCTGATGAAAATGAGAAATGACTGTGAAATTCTACTGGTTTTCTCTGTAAAACTAAATTTTTTTCAACTCTGACCAAAACATATACAGGAATGTTTTTTTAAGGACATGTCAGGATAACAATAGACAACAATTACTGTTATTTAAAGGAAAATGTAATTTTTTTGCAGTAACAAATTTAAATAGTTAAAAAACAGGGAAAATGTATGTTAGATGTAAAAGTTAGCATTTTTATGGAATTTCACAGTTCTGGTCAAAATGTCATAATACTGTTAAATTCTACCGTTTTTTTCTGTAAAAATACATTTATTTTTTACAGTGTGGGTTAGAATGTTAATAAATGTTTGTATTTTTAAATTTGCTATTTTAACAGAGTGTTTTCTACAAGATCTCCAGCACTCACTGAGCGATTCCTCAGGTGATGAGGCATCACCTCTTGGAACCCCAAGAGATCCTCTTCTGGCATCCTCGAACTGGGGCATTCGTCAGAGTCTCTTTTCAGAGAGGTGGAGGGCAGAGAGACCCCGTCTGGTAAACACGGCTGCAGCAAAAGAAAGTGTGGCAACACACATCTGCCAGCAGTGTTGGAGCAGTCCAGCAGTTATCCGGTGCAGTGACTGTCGACCACACCCCTTCTTCTGTGCTGAATGTGACATCAGCATGCACACCAGACATGTCCTCCACAATAGAGATGCCATGACTGCTGGCTTCTTCCAGCAATTGCCTCCAACAACTGTCGTGGTCGATAAGGCTCTTTCCCAATGTGGTAAGTTTTGGTTTGTGTTTGTACAACATATCTCATTTTCAGAATAGTTAAGCTCATAAGTTTTATTTTTTAAATGATCACTTTTTTCTCTTTTTGATTGAGCTTGAATTTATGTAGATACCCTGTGTCAATCGGCTTTTTGAGCATATCTTGTGTTCTTTTTCAGCAATGTGCTTCAATAACATTGATCCATTACAATCTTATATTACTCAGTCAATACAAATTATGTTAATTCACATGTACTGTGTGATCTTTTTCAGTGCGGCTTGTACCTGTGGAAATGCCTGACAAAATCTGTGGTTGTTCACCAGAGTCATTGAGGGTCAGTCCAGGAAAGACTGTTGCTGTGGTCACAATGAATGGTAAGAATGTGAAGAACTTCATTTTGTCCTGTTTGATAAGCATCTTATGAAGTATACAAAGTAATGTATAAATTATATTAAGAACCCAAACCCTGACTGACCCAGCAAAGGATTGCATTACAGTGGATGTGTTTTTGATTTTTCTAGGACGATATGATCTAAGCATGCCCGAGTTATTTTGTGAGGCATGCCAAGCCACTTGGACTGCTGCAGTGGCCGACCTTAACAGCAGTGACTACTGGCCGGCAACTCTTCAGTTTGCCACAATTTATACTACCGATATATTTTTCTCATTTGAGGAAATGAAGATGGTGGCACCAGGACTGTCCTGTCAAGCATTTTTAAGAATGCTGGATCAGCGAACTGTTCGCTTTGGTCGTGTGAGTACTGAATGTATAAATCCTGCAGTATCATTAATGTATTCGAATTGTGGGCTGAAAACCTGTTTGATGTTAATGTATTTGTTGTACATTTATAAGCTTTTGGTTTCTTTATTTTTAATAGACTGGCAAGATCTCTGCAGACAGTTTTCAGAAAAGTTTTTTTGAGTGGGAGGCTGTGCGATTTGAGGTGGACAGTATATGCAAGGAAGAGCCCTTCATCTGCCCTGCATGCTCCCCAAATATGCTCGCCGTTTCCGTAGATGGAAACCGCAAGCATTACTTCAAACTGTGTGTCACAGTGTTCTTACATATTAATAAGATAACATGGCTCTTTATTATGCACTAAGTAATCTTACATTATAAGTTATAGAGTTGTCGAAAATACTGACTTATAAAAATTGACGCTTTTAGCGCTGATCATTTAAAGCCATTCTCAGACATATCCAATGAGTGTGTGAACACAATGGCCAATCAGAGGTGTTTATGAATCCGCTCAACAGCGCTCAAAGCATTACGTTTTTTAAATTTCAGACTGGTACTGAAGTTGGTACTTATGACAACTCTAATAAGTTATCATAAACTGTTTTGTACCTTTGTTGTTGTTTTTGTTGTTGTTGTTTTTTTAGATCTGAGGAACAGGCCATCTTTGAAGGCATCTTTATAGCCAAAGATGAAGATGTTACAAGATTTGTGGACCACATTCACAGCACAACCAAACATGTAAAAAGTGTATATGATGATAAATAAAACTACAATACTACAGTAACCTCTTACTGAAGAGTTTGTTTAGAAGAGTCTTGTTTTCATTGACCATTATCCATGTTGTAGGTCAGTGGGAGAGGTGTTTGTGGAGGGGAGTGGTCAGCAGCCAGAGAGACCTCACAAAGATCTGCCAGCAAGGTAGACGAAGAGGGATTGGAGGTTGCGGTTTGTCGGCACGGAGTGCTTCTCTGTGCTTTAAATATGTACAGGGGTGAAATTTTTGCCTATCCCCTGTACCTTCAAGAAAAGTTGGCCAGTAGGCAAGTCACTTTTTTTTGTATGGATGTGACCTGCAAATATTGGCCCTACCTGCAAAGAGTTACAAAAAGCTGCCCAGAGCTCCAGCACCTCCTTAACATGAGACCATTCCTTTCGGTATTTCATGCCAAAGCCCATGATTTTAAATGTGAGGTAAGAAAATGTTGCTATGTGACAGAACCACATTATCTTAAACCAAACATCTGCAAACTTCTTGTTCTTTGTTTATTTATGTTTTCTTACTCAGGTGAAATGGAGTGGGTCGTATCAGGATGGGGCTGGACTAACACTAGGGGAGGAGGTGGAACAGTGCAATGCCTTCCTCTCTAGGATTGCAGTGACAACAAAACATATGTCAAAAGCAGGTAAGATGACCACATAGTGCTCTAGTTACATAATCACATAATAACATATTTTATGCATCATATCTTTTGTGTTTGCAGGACGCACAGACATGCTGACTCTCATGGCCATGCGATGGAATCAGCAAAAGTTCCGAAATTTGGCAGTTTCACTGACTCGCCGATATCAGAAGGTAATGACAACTGTAGAATTGGTTTTACATGGTCAGTATTGTGTGTTTGCAGTGTATGAAGCTGTGCATTGAACATTTGGTTCTTGTTTCTTGGTTCTGTGATTGCTTGTCATTGTAGACCAGAAAAGCTCTGCAAAGCCAGTTACAAAACCTAGAGTCCTTGAAAGCCCAATTGGCAGTGACAGAGAGCTAACTGGAAGACTGGGTCAGTGATGTAAAGGAGTGGGCAGGCGGTGAGGAAATGATTACTGTTAAACCTCAAGTTCAGAATACTTAAAACATTTAGGTAAACTAATTTTTCAAGTTCAGAATCACAGACACCCCATCACTCCCACAGTTATCAGCCTTACCCCACTCGTCATAGTGTTAATTGCAAACAGCTAATTTACATAAACATCACATTCAGATCTTGTTTCAATGTTTGATGGCAAATAACACATGCTAATATAACTATAAAAGAGACTGTCATTATATGTATATAATCAAACAACATACAGTACATGTGGTTTCAAAAGTTTAGCAGCCCATCCTCAACCAAAACACATGCTCTACTCTTCACCACAGTAGTAACCCTACAAAACTAACTTAACAGAACCTCCTGTAAATCCCAGAATAAAACAATATTAAAGAATAGCCTATGATAATCTGCAAAAACACACAAAATAACACTTAATTTCAACATTTATTTATACTGTCTAACACAAAGAATGCAGGAAATTAGAAATGTGCTGCAATTAAACTGCTTACTACAATTAAATTTTGAGTTCCAAATACTTTTTTTTTTCTATTAAATACAGAGAACTTCCATTATTATTTGAGTGAAACTAACTCATTTCATTTAATTAATTACACTGTTTGGTCTTACAGTGCACAAATAATTGTAATTGTTACTTTTATTTTAATTTAAACTGCAAACTACCTATTTCTTCTCAGCAGCAAGAGTAACAACCACAAATGATGCTGATGGCTTGGCCAGCAGAATTGAGGTCCTGGTAGCGAGTATCAAGAGACGTTCCCATCGGCTCTACAAAGATACCGATGGGAACAAAGGTCGTGCCAGAATCCGCCGCAAGATCAGGGAGGAGAAGGGCATCCTGACATCTGTTGTGGAGAAATACAACAGAATGGTTCCAAGCACAGAAAGTCTTTGCATGGAAACCATTCTGTCTGGTGAGACAGCTTGGCCATGGCAGCTACCACACAGTGGTGTGTACACTAGTCTGTTGACTGCTTCTGACAAATCTGATATACACATTATGACACATTACCCACAATGCTTCAAATGTCATTCTGTGACTTTTTTTCTGTGATTCTTTAAAGGTTGATGTTTGATACATATGAATTAAGTCTTTCTCATAAATGCATTCCAGACTCTTTCGATCTAAGGACAAAAAGAAGAGCGTTTGACATCATCATGTCAGTAAGAAGACTTGAGGAGGAGCTGAAGATTCTTGTGGCAGAGATGGACCACCACTGGAAATCTCTTTCAACTCGTGCTGATACCCTCAGAGAGCTGTCCCACATGTTTGCCAGTGAGACAATGAGAAGTATGTATTGTATTTGTACAAAAAATGGCATAAACATTTAGGGTTGCTATGACCATAGATTTCCAACTGTCAGAATATTTTTTTTATACAGTTAGTAAGAGTGATCTGTTAACTAAAATCTACTAAAGTGCATATTCCCATAACTACATATAGGACATGTCCTCTCTAATCATTAAAGTAAGTAGCCTAGTAATTAAAAAAATATATATATATTATTGAACGATAAGTGGCTTTTAGCTCTATAAGTCATTACACTTGGCCTAATTCTCCACTCCACTCCAACTGGTAGCTGAAATTAGAGAATGATGCTTTCTTGTCCTTGATGCCCTCGCAATGCTCAAACTTTGAATTTCCTTCATGACATTTACTATCTAGTGAAAATGAGGACCAGCCGTTTAATCCATAATAGCTGTCCGTGACTGTCTGATTATTACCAAGACCTATGGCTATGTTTGGTTGTGTTGTTTGCAGGAAAAACAATTATTTGTCCAACTATGGTCATTCTGACTGACTAACAATTAGTTGACTTTTTGGGGCAGCCCTAATACATATACATAACTATGATGTATGTTTATAAAGTTTCTAAAGCATGCTTAATGTTATTTTGTTCCTCTTTTAAGATTCACCATGTGGCTTAAGTGAAGAGGGTTTGAAAGGTCTGCAGAGCGTCATCCTGAGAAAGCAACATAAAGTCAGAGAAATGAAGGTGCAAGCAAGAGACTGTTACCTGCAAGTTTTGTCTGGAGAAGGCAACATCAACTTTTTGTACAGTGCTTCAGCTGATGAGTATGACAGTGACTGTGAAATGTCTGATGACGGACTGTAATCCACAAGACTGTGACACCTTTCATCGTTCTGGACAATGACCTTAACTCTGTATATAAAGAATGTAATAAAATCTGCTTTTCATCACCTTTATAAATGGAACCAAAAGTGTTGCCTCTTCTTTCACATACATAGAAATGTGTGCATGCATGCCTCTAGAACCAGTATGTGGTGGAAATTAAGTGCATTAATTGAAGTATTGTATGGTACTTAGAGATTTGAGGTAAGAGTTTCTTCTCATCCAAACTTTACTTATACTCCACTGCAATTCAGAGAGAGAAAAAATGCACTTGACAGCACATGGAGAGCTTTTAAATGACATTTTGTTGCAAAAGAAACTTCTCAACAGTACAATTAGTTGATTGGCAGAAAATGAATTGCCAAATATTTTTCACGCAAAAACATTTAATGGTTCCAGCATGTATTTTTTTAATTTGAGGTTTGAACTGTTCACAGCTTTTATCAATGCATCTTTTTGGGGTTTTGTGTAATTGTGTCTGTTTTTCTCATTTTCATACTTGCTCACAAACAAAACTCTTCATTTGTTGAGAAATAAATAGCAGATTTATTTATGAAAATAATCATTAGTGTACGTTGTGTACAAAATAATGAATAATAATCTTGCATGAGTAATAATAATCTAAGGTTATATGATTCACAGGGGGAATGAAATATTAGAACACAGCTTGTGGCTGTGGAAGTGTAGAGTGTATTTCAAATATAACAACTGAAACCTTTTTAGAGACAGAAGAAGCTAATTATGAGGAAGAAAAGCATTATGATAAGGAGGAATCATTATTTCCCAGTTTAATATTACATCTGCTTATGTGTCATCTAGTAAAAGTATTGGAGTCAACTGATTTGATTTTGTGGTGCTCAAAACATTTCACCACTTGTGTAGCTTCATCAGCTGTGACCTGATAAACAGCATGATGATAGCACTTTTTAAGTCTATTTTTATTTCTAATGAATCCAATTTGTCTTTATACTATTTTATAAAGTATCTTTATTCTATTTTGTAGTCTACAATAAAATGATTTACATGGTGTATTGTATAGTACATTTTGTTAATTGTTTTGGAAATAAAAAATGCACTATATCATCTTATGAGTTTGTTAAATTTCATGATTTTGTAAAAAAATAAAATAAAACAACTGTAATTACTTACCATGCTTCTTTTACATACACATTTTTAGTCATATTAATGGAATTTGAGACAATAATGAACTATTGTTGTCTTTTATACCCTGATTCTTTTTATTGTGCACCATCCTGTGCCTATGTTACTGTATTCAGAGTCTCACAATATCAGCAAAACATAACACAAGCATGATGTAAATATAGAAAATGGGGAAAAGAATACAATATTCAGATATAAATGTGAATCAACAGTTTGTTGTTCATAATGAAGAGAGCATATCTGTGCAATTTTTACTGTCTTACCTCCCCCAGGGACCCGGTAGCGCCCCCTGGAAGAGCCAAAAAATGCACATTTCAAATGGCTGTAACTCAAAATCTGGTAAGCATATCGAAGAGAAAATTGGTAGAAAAACTATTTATGCTATGTTTACTAAATGATGTTGAACAGAGATTTCTGACATGCATGGAAAAGCGTTATAAAAGCATTTTAAAAAGTGCTCACAGTACAATACCAAATTTCATTCTGACTCTCAAATATGTCATAGAGGTTTATACACTGAACATATTTTGATGCCCCTTTGCTCATTAAAGATTGTATTTATTTAATTTAATTACTAAATGTTTTTAAACTGCATTACCCATACGCCTCTGTAATTCTATCAATGGAACGGAAAACAATGGCGCAGTAAATTGTAGTTCATTGAAATTACACTAGGGTTAGGTTTAGGATCTCTGTAAAAGGGTAATTTCTTTTAACATAGCAATACCTCATTGATAAATGACAGTATGACTTACGTAATAAAGATATCAAAACATAGTTTGCAACATTAATCGCTTTTTATTTTGGCCTTAAAGTTACTCCAATCACAGCGTGTCCTGTTAGAGCTGTGTCACGTCATACTTGTCCATATATGGTAATTACAGTACAGCTACGGCCGGAAGTGATGCAACGTTTCAGGGTAAATAACGGTGAAATAAACTTGTTACTTATCAAATTGTGTTTTATTAACACCAACCCCTACCCCAAACTTACCATTACAATACTGCAAATACAGTTATCAAATTAATTAAATAAATATTAAATGACGCAATATTGATGTGCGCATGTCCAGTTGCCGTAGCTATATCCCATTCCGTTCTAGTCTTTCTTGTCGAGTTGACTTGCGGGTATTATGGAATTACGTGTGATTGGCAGGTCTACAGGGCCCTTTTGTTTCTTTACTATGTAGTAGAATATTAAAAATAATTATTATATAATTTATATATAAATATAAAATTCACTGAAACAGATTACAGTGAAACATTTTTTCCAAGTCCATTGGTTTCCATAGCATGAAGCAGAGGGTAACTAATATTAAATAATTTTTGCAGCTGTGCACTGTATGTGAATTAAATAATTCAATATATCAAAATATTTCATTTTTTATTACAAAATGAAAATTACTGTCATAGTTATTCTAGCATGCAGTAATTTTTATAAGAGGTATGTTAATCTATTAAACATAAAATACTTATGTAACATTTGCAGGTATGTGACCCAACAGGCTTTAAATAAAAAACTTTTTAAAGCCTACCTCTCTTTTTTTTACAAACCAGGAGATGCAAGTCTGCCATCAGGAAACATATTATTTTCTTCCCTTTAAAGAAGCACCCCCCCCCCCCCCCCCCCCCAAAAAAAAGACTAAATGCAAGGAAACTTATAATAAATTGGCAATTACAATTATGACTATAAATAATAAAGTAATTCATATCTATTATTGTAATCAAACACTTCAAACATGACTACAAAACTTGAGTGACAATTTAGTAGCTTTTGGAGTATTATTTGGTATTTATGAGCTTATGCTCACGGACAAGAAACTTAAGATCTCGCAAGGTACACTGTTAAGCAGTTCAAGACCAATGCAAAAAAAAATTTAAAAAGACAACTGTAAGAGACTAAACACTAAAAGAGACTGGGTACTGTGCAAAAACTTTACTGAAGAACAAACAGCAAGAAAAAACACTCAAAAATAAACTGCATTGAAGGGTGCTTGATGAGTCCAGGTGTCTATGGTGACTATGTTGTCATGCTGAAAGCTGGTTGGGATGTGGGGACTTTGGCACAATGTGTTGGAATTCACTCGCAGGCTCCCATGTGTCATCCCAGGTTTTGCCACTGTAAAACATCATAAGTGCACATAATGTTATTAGAACACAGAGCAAAAATCAAGATCACTGTCAGGTTTATGATTAATGTCTGGCATATTTTCATTTTACACAGTTTTATACTTCTATAACGTTACATCTCTTTTTTCTCAAGTACAAGGTCTGGCAGCTTTATTTACTAGTGTTACTAGTTACTTTTAATATTACAATTTTCCATACAGTTCTTGTACACTGAAAGCAATGTACTTAAAAATTTAGTGATTTCAAATTGTTTCTGATAAACTGAGGGATTAAGTTATATTAGTGGGTTGAGGAAAATCTCCTATTTGTTAGGAGAAAAAACACTCTTGGATTAGTTGAAAAGTGGCTACTTCTGACGTGCAGAGGCAGAATAAGTTTAGAAATTTCAACGTTATCATATTGTGTTCCAAGCAGATTTGGCAGTTCTACCAACTCTGGATAAGGGTAGTGGTTTGTTTTTGTGAATTGTGGGGACATTTTATAGGCGTAATGTTTTTACACTGTACAAACTGTATATTCTACATTAGCAAACTGTATATTCTGCCTCTATAGCCAGGGACACACTTAACAACTAGCTGAAACATTCTGAGTTCAACACACAAAGACAGTTTTCTTTGACTAAAGCACATTTAACAAGTAATTTAAATGCGACTGTAAACACTGACTAAACGCAACTGGCTATGACTTGACACACTTGGGCATGATCAGTCGTAAGTATTAAATTACAGTCATAACAAGCCTTACAATCCTTAAGTGTGTGCCTGGCTTAAACCTACCCATCACAGGAAACTGTCAGCATTTTTTAATTAAAAAAAAACAAAAAAACACTGTTTAGTGTGTCCTCATAAACCATGTTTATATTGTAATACCCATGTCATTACACACATTTGTGTCCTTGTATACAACCATGTATACAAGAACGCACACACAAACACACTTTACATACTATAACTCTTTTTTTATGTGAATGGCACCCGCACCAATCCCTTTATTTGTTTTTTCTGTCTGATCCTCAGGACTGCAGATCTAGCTCTTCCCAATGCCTCTAGCTCATCGCTATTTAAATCAGAGTACTGACCATCGACCTCACACCAGTTTTTCTACAGGCTACCTCAGAGGATTATTTACTGCCAAAATCTGGGAGCTTATAACAAAAAAATCGAAGTTACTTTTTCACATTTATTGACTGACAGCTTTCCTGTCCTAATGTTGAGAGAAATAAAGTGCTAAAGAGGTGTTGTGTGCGCTGTGTTAACATGATGGTTGTTGTAGCTCTCAGTCCTGCAGAGTTTAGCTCGATACTTGATTGTATTGGGTCATGGAATGGACTAATCCATTGCATTGAAATGGATTCACATGTGAGGAGATATGCAGTCTTTTCCATTCGTGTCAAAGTGAATTTGTTCCTGTTTTTGTCAATCAAGCAAAATGTACAGGATTGGTTTCCCAACGCCCTTGGACATTGGCCACTAACACAGAGCTAAATAAATATGTAAATAACAAAATACTGTGAACTGGCTATCAATGATGAAGTCAGCTTTGACTGGGAGCAATTTTATTAATAGTGTGAAGTTGTACCATGCAAAAAGTTACCTTTTCTTCTGTTCTTTACCAGTGGCACCTCCTGACTCAAAGGCTTGGAAATGGAAGAGGCAGATGGATATGGAGGAGAGACAGGGGTGGTAGAGTTTGACGCGGTAAAGGTGTTTAACCTTCTTTTCCTCTGCCGCAGTGGAGGTGGAAGAGGGGAAGAAAGTGAGGGAAGAACAGTTGTAGAAGTAGCAGAGAAAGGAGGACAGAGAGAGGTTGGAGAGAGCGAGCAAGGCACAGGAACAAGATTGAGAACAAATACAGTTTCAGGCTGCTTGGTGAGGCTCTCCGGCTGCTCCGCGGCGACGCTCTCCGGCCGCTCTGCGGGGACGCTCTCCGGCCGCTCCGCGGCGACGCTCTCCGGCCGCTCTGCGGGGACGCTCTCCGGCCGCTCCGCGGCGACGCTCTCCGGCCGCTCCGCGGGGATGCTCTCCGGCCGCTCCGCGGCGACGCTCTCCGGCCGCTCCGCTGTGGAGGTTGCTAAAATACAAATTTAATATGTACATAGTAACAAAGAAATATACATGTATTCTAAACAAAAACATTACTCTTACCTTTTGTTAAGATAAACTCATAAGCCCTCCGCATCTTCTCCAAAAACACTTTGGTGACAGGAGTGGGGTGCAGATGTCCTGTTTTTTGTCCTGTTTCCCAATAAATAAAATTGGCTTGTATCCGACAGCCTCAAGTTTCAGCACCTGAAATGAACAAAAGCAGTTATTAAACTTCATTAGTTATTACACACATTAATTATTTACAGTACACCCACTGATGTATTAGAAACAATAAATTTCATTTAATGAAAAACAATGCAAGAAAATGAGCCATAACCCGTTTCATTAAGATTATTTTAGAAGACACATTACTCTTGAACTGTATACAATCGATCATCAATATAAGGTAAGGACAGAGGTACTGCTAGTTTCTGCCATTGCCATCATGACTTATTTAATACTTGACACAGAATACAATTTAGTAACTCTTTAACAAAATGTATAAGTAAAGATGGATTCTTCCATGTATGAAATAAGATGTATGTAAATATGTTTGTAAAGGCCAGATCATATTAGTATGATATTTAGTATGTCAAAAACATGGCCTTTCGGTTTCACTTCACAATAATGTATGAAATATGAACTTTTAACTTACTGCAATACGGGCAGAATCAATTATACGCCCAGCATTTCTGCTTTTAAGGACAGATTTCCCCCACTGGCTATCCAGTGATGCCACTTTTTCTTTTATTTTGTTTTTGGTGGACAGGCTTCCAAAGCAGACATGACAAGTTTTCCTGCTTGCCTGATTGGGAGTCTGGCAAGAAGGGCAGGGCCTGAATTTGGGCCTTGTCATGACTAGACAAGAAATATACACAAAAACAAACAACAGATGGACAAACTGTTACGATAAAGAGGATTTTTAGGAACTATTAAGAGAACTGGAAGGATGGTCAAATAAAACAAATAAAGATGAAAATAGAGATAAAGATATAGAGAGAGCTAAAAAGAGAGTGACAAGTAAACTACAGCACAGACAGGTAAACAGGACAGACGTGGCTCTTAAAAGTGCCTTTATTGTGTGTGAGTGAGTGAGTGTGTTTGTCTGTATGTGTGGTCGAGGTTTGGAATAAAGAGCAGGCAAATTTGAAAGACCTGATGAGAGAGAAAAAAAATATATTAATAATTGAACACCTTACACCAGAGGTGTCAAACTCAGTTCCTGAAGGGGCTCAGCCCTGCTCCAGGAAACATACCTTTAACTTTCAAATAAACCTTAAGGACTCGATTAGCTGAGTAAGGTGCATTTAATTAGGGTTGGAACTAAACTCTACAGGGCTGCGACCCTCCGGGAATTGAGTTTGACACCTATGCCTTACACTTTACACCAGTATTCTTCATTAATGTTACCAGATTTAACAGTTTTTCCACCCATTTGGTTGATTTTGGGTTGCACCATGTGTGAATAAATGAGCTTGGGAAGGTGGAATTTTGTTATTTTAATACAAAAGAAAGAAATAGAAAAATTGCAATGTTCAACATAGCCTCCTATATAACCTCTGAAAGAACATTTAAATTATTTATTTTATAGTGAGAAATTGTGCTGAGACACAAAACTGTTGTTGTTATGAATTTGTTTCTACTGATTATTATAGATAATATTTAGGCATTTATTATCAAATTATCCGTGGATTTTAAACAATTACTGGCCTGACCATTTATAATGTTAGCTAAAATGGCTTAATAGTTTGAGCTATATAAAATAGGTAACTGGAAACACATCAGTACTGAAAATCTTGTATTCCCCATGATTGCACCTTCATGATTATACGCGAAAAAAAATTAACTTTGAATTTAATTAGCTAACTTTGCTAGCCTACTGCACATGTGGTGCAGCAAGTAATTTAAATATATATATATTTAATTTTCTATCATTAACCGTCCTAATAAATTGCTGCCTTACACGTCTAAAAGTTCTAAACACAACTTGTCCTGATTCTACAGTTTTATTGTGTAAATTTAAGAATAGTCTCGATCTCTATTAATTAATTTATACTTACCGAGTGGAAAGGGAAAAACGCAATGAACCTCGGGATCACGATCGCGCCATACAATGACGTCAGAGTTATTAATTTAGAGGATATTTAATAAATAAATAAATAAACAAGACATTGATTAATCGAACACAAGCATATGTGCATTTATTTATCAATACCAGACTCCTATAAAAATAAAAATAAACATTATCCAGCATGCATCACCTATAATTAGTCACTTACCCTGTGACCTGGCAGAAAACGCTTAAACTGCTTACTGCACGCACCGCGGAGCGTTGTTAAACTCATCTCTGAATAGTGTTTTACCTGCAGTTGAGCGTTGTTTTGGTAAACTCACATCTGGAGGCTATTCTACCTGCAGTAGAGCGTTGTTAAACTCACCTCTGAATAGTGTTTTACCTGCAGTTGATCGTTGTTTTGGTTAAACTCACATCTGGATGCTGTTCTACCTGCAGTAGAGCGTTGTTAAACTCACCGCTGAATGCTGTTAAACAGCACGACGAACGCTCCCCCTATTTCTCAGAGGGCGCTTTGATATCAGACAGCGAGGGATTTCTTAACATTAAAACCTAGTTGTGTGGCCAGATAAAGATGATATGGGGGACACCATTTAACCAGCCTCAGCATAGATCATTTATTGTAGCCTATTCCTATCTATTCGTATTTATTGTAGTCTAGATCCATCCACAGCAAACTTTTTTTTTTTTTTTTTTTTTTTTCATCCACAGCAAACAAAGGGCTGCGCGTGCTTACCCAAAACGTCAAATTTCGGCGCCTCAGGCTCGGGTTCAGGGTTCCATAGAAGTCAATTGGACTGCCCTGCTCGTTGAAAAATAACGCCAAAGGGATACCCAGTGCGTTAAAATGTGACGCCAAGGGGTCCTGACCAAGCGTCCATATGTGACGAGTTGGGAGTGAGACCATGTTGCACACACACATAGGTTGCATCTGAAAACTGAAAAATGCTGCCTTCGGAGGTCGCATTCCAAGGTAGGAAGGCATCAAGGCACATCCGAAATCAATGTCAGCTTTATTTCCTGTCTCCTGAGATGCATTCATCTGGCCAGTTTTTGAAGGCAGCTTAGATGCATCCTTCGCTGCCTTTGATATCCCACAATCCTGTGCGTTCCATTCTGTGACAGTTAAGCCAAAAAATAAAGATGGCGTCTGAAAGTTGCGGTCGGTGGTCAGTTTGTGTGTAAATGTATGTTTCTGAATAACGTTTTCCACTTTTTTATGTAATTTCTACCGAGAAATTAATATTACAGTAATGAAATATCCACTTAGTTACCACCAAAGCTCTCTATATATTGCTGTAGATCATTAAACCATTACACCGCCTCAGAAGCCTTTCCGAAATCCATTTCATGAGGTGCCTTCGGGCAAAAACGCTGCCTGCAAGTCATTGCCTGACTAGACAGCAAGGCAGCAAGTCACCTGCCTAAGTTTTCGGATGCAGCCATACACAATAATGTAAGAACAGAATTTCCTGATTTTTATTAATGTTTATCACAGTGACTTGGGACAAGAAACAAAAAGCAGCAGCTTTGCATAACACAATTAACGCAACATCACATGACCACCCCAGGTCCCCTTTCATGAGGCCATGGGTGTAGGTTTGGTCTCAGCTTTGGTGGGGACACCCCGGGAACCCCCCCCCCCCACCGGAATATCACAATACAGAAGTGACTCTACTTCATCTCATTATATTGTATCCTGACCCCGATATACCATCCTGTATAGTGTCCCTAAGGAGCTAGTATAACTGTATAATCTCAAAAATGCACTCTCAAAAAATAAAAACCTGAGACTGTGTAATGCTGAACAACCAAACCGTTTTATTAACATAAATTATTATGTACATTAGTATTTACACTAACAAAAAATACTCTGCCACAAGGAAACACATCTAAATAAATAAATATAATAACCCTTTTCTATTATAAACACTATTTACCCTCCAGTACACTTACGATTATGTTGAATGCAAGATTCCAAGTCAAGGTACAGGCTTATTGACATTTAGTTACTTGCTAACGTAGCATTCTCTCATCCTGGGTAACACATACTATCACCAGTTATTACTATTTTCCACAGTAGAATAGTATTTATTTTTTTTTTTTACTGGCCTTTGTAGGTGGCACAGAGACAGCCCTGGTAACTTACCGTCGGCAGTCATCAACATGTTGCGTGCGCGCACACACACACCACCCGCTCGCTGCTAGTGCAAGCACAAAAGTAGTCCCGGCCCGCGCGTGTAGCCTGTCAGATACCCCGGCGCCAATCAAATTACAGCGTTTCTTGTACTGTCGTCGTGGCTGTTAGAATCAATCCAAATAGCAGTGCAAAGATACAAATAGCAGTTCAAAGGAGCTTGCTAAATATTGGTGGGGACAAATTTGTCATCTCAAAATACTGATACGGACTAGTACGTAGCGTTAACCCTAAACCTACACCCATGCATGAGGCTAAAACTTATCAAGCTTTTTTCCAGTAGGTTTCACATGGCTATGAAATCTCTTGTGCAATCTCAAATTACAGAGCCATTTAAATTGATTTCCACATACAGAACACACATAGAGTCTCTTGACTGTGTGCCTTTTCAGGTGTATCTTCAAGTGTGATGACAAAGTAATTTTTTTATTACATTGATCACAACTAAACGCCCTTAGTCCAGAGTAAATGCAGACATGATTTTTGAAATTTATATTTTCTGTAAACCTCTTACCACATTCAGAACACTGTAGTTTCTCTCCAGAATGAGTTTGAAAATGACTTTTCAGCTGTCCTAGATAAATGAAATGCTCCTTACAGTGAAGGCATGTGTACAGCTTCACTCCAGTGTGAATTCTCAAGTGAGTCTTAAGGTTTCCACTAATTGTGAAACTCTCTACACAATGAGGGCAGGAGAAAGGCTTCTCCCCAGTGTGAATTTGCAAGTGAACCTTAAGGTTTGCTTTGCATGTACAAATCCTTCCACAGTGATGGCATGTGAAAGGCTTCTTGCTTTTGTGAATAATTACATTACTTTTAAGATGTATCTTGTCTGTGAAACTCTTTCCACATAGTTGGCACTTACAATCTTTGTCTCTTTCGTGAATTTCCATGTGACTATTAAGGTGTCCTTTATGTATTTAACCCTTTCCACATTGAGAACAAGTACAAGGTTTCTGTTCAATGTGAGATCTCATGAGTCTTAAGGTTTCCTTTAAGTGTGTAACTCTTTCCACACTGAGAGCAGGAGAAATAATTATTATGTGAATTATCACATGCTTGTTAAGGTCTTCTAAAGACATGAAACGTTTTCTAAACTGATGACATAAAAAGCAGTTCTCTCTTGAGTGAATTCTCATGAGATCCTTTAAAGTCTTGCTTCGAGGGTAACTCTTTCCACACTGATTGCACTTAAAAGGCCTTTCTCCAGTGTGAATCCACATGTGATCCTTTAAGGTCTTGATTCGAGTATAACTCTTTCCACACTGATCACATGTGAAAGGATTTTCTCCAGTGTGAATTCGTATGTGGACTTTAAGGCTTCCTACAAAACAACAGAAATCAAGGATTATATTTGCAATGTTAGAAGTGTTTAACAGTGGCTAAGTTTACATGCACACTTTTTGGTTCAATCGGACAATTCATTCCGATTGATGAATCTGATTGTAGTGTTTACATGAATGCTAAATAAAGTGATCCGGTTGATGCGTGCGTTTATGTCACAAGCTTCAAATCGGAATAGATTTTTTTAGACATGAGCATACTGCTCAAATAGTGAAAGTAAAAAGTGAAAGTCACATATAGATAATATTGAGTTTTTCACTGTTTGCACATAATAGCCACTCTCCTATTAGAAACTGATTATTTGGTGCATGTAAACATAGCCAGTGTAGCCACAGACATTTATAACCAACAAATTATTGAAGACATTGTAAATAAGAGATACGTTATGGAATCCAGACATATTTTTTATTATAACATGACTTTTGTTTGTCAGTGAGCTTGTGTTGACATGAATTGACTGATAGATTTTGTCGTTTTCGGTATATAACCCATTCACAATTTGAAGTTATTTTTCATGCTGCTAAGTAGTACACACTTCAAAGTTTTGGGAGTGATAACCATATTTAAGTTTGGATTTAATTTGAATTGCAATAAGTAAGGTAACAGCTGAAGAAACAGATGGGACAAAAAATTAAATAAAAATAGATATGTGCATTAAGAGTGGATTTTGATTATTTAAAATGAACAATTTAAAAAAGAGATTACTTGAGAAATTATAAAAAAAAACAATAACAAAAAATTATTTTTAATGTAGAAAAACCAATAAGCCAATATAATGTAGGGGAATTTACAGTTAAAACCCAAGGACCAGATATGTCGCAATGAAGACCAGGACTCAGAGATGAGTTCAATTAATAATAATAATTTTACTTGAAGAAAATAGTTTGCAATTTCATCAGCAGAAGTCAGCTTCAACACTCTCGAAGGAGTTCGCAGGCCGCCCCCCGTACAATACAAAATCAACCACAGTTATACCCTGACAGAGGATACTAATTGCGTCAATACATGAGTCAACAAAATTCTGATTGGTTCCAAAACCTAGATAAAACTCTCCAAAGACGTATATCTGATATGCTGGACACTGGCAGTTGATCATTTGTCCTGGGACTGTCTGAGCTTCTCCCTGTACAGACAGATACTAACACACATACACAGAGAACTTATCTAAAATTCAAGGCTTTCTAGCACTGGCGAGTGTCTTATCATTACGGTTGGACACACACACATAATATGTGGACATTAATCTTGAGGAAAAGAAATACAGCACACATAAGGTTACAAATTTCACTCTTGCTATAACTTGATTAATAGTCAAACAAGAAATCATGTAATAATATAATATAATATCAGTATGAAGGATATGGCAACTCGGCATCCACTCCTTCAGTCCCCCGTTTTAGATCAATGTGGGGTCTAATACCCCACATCTGGTCTAATAAATGAGGTCAGGTGTCGTTGTGATGCATGCTAAGAATGCAGACTGTTGGTCAACTTAAACATGTGCATACTTAAAATCTCTGGTACTGGCTGACATTTCTAGTAATAAACACATTATTTTGTACAAAATACTTCCCATATACATTCTTATTTCCCATATACATTAATCTACTTACTTAATCCCACAATATCGGCACTTGCACTAGTCTTTCTTCACATAATGTCTTTTCCAGTGAATCATTCTGTGTGTCCCTCTACCTGGAAAAGTGTCCTCACTTTCATCAACATATCTTTGTAAATACCTCTCTTCCTACTACAGCTACTTCACACTTACCCTCTAAAACCAAACATTTATCCAACAGCCTTAAGACTAAATTTGCATATTCATTAACCAGATTTAACAAATCATTAAAGAAAAACGCATACACTATAACCAATTCAAAAAAAAAATTTAACCCTTAAGAAGGATATTTGTCTTATTTGTTTTCTTTTAACATGTCTTATACAACTATGATGAATTTTAGTTAATTTGGTCATATAGTAAAATAAACTCATTACAATAAACGTATATATATTATTCTCTGGAAGCCGGGCTAAATGAATAACCACTGTTATTGCATTCCTGACATATGTCAGACCCTCAGTCACCTCACAGATACCAAATACAGACATTGCTTATAACCTAAATCCCAGTAAAGATACCCTTATTTTATGAAAATCTATCATTTTCCCGATCAATGGTACAATTATAGAGATTGAATATCCATTTTACCCTTTCATTCCAAACTTGGTGTTAAAAACACAAAAATAAACAAACCAAAAATAAGTAAGATCAATATTGAGCCATCTTTAAAAATAAAAATAATCATAATCATTATTTCCTCGAAAACCTAGAGCAGTTCCTAGTTTATTACTTAATAGCCCTTTTATTAAGCTTTACTTTCACCACAAATCCATTTGCAGTCATCATAGTTCACATGCTGTTTAAACATACATGAACCATTAACCTTGTCATTGTTAACACATTTGGTTAAAATTACATTTTAAGTATCGAAGTGTCTAACTTTTAAAATACAACTAACCTATCCACTTATTGTCATGCATGTATTTATTTTATACCATGACATTACTGTTAACCATACTCATTGCCTTATTATTACCTTTTTTTTTAAATGCAAATCTTGTCAATTATCATACCATATTACTCAGACTATATTAGCGACACATTCAGAAGCAAATCCTCAATACTTAGTATAAAGTCAATTTAGTTCTCACTGTTTTGTCAGTGATAAATGCTTACAGGTCAGCTACTTGATCAATGTCTTAAAAACCCTCGTTCATGTTTGTCATTTGGCAGTAATATTAATTTACTCAAAATTATTATAAACTGAAAAAGAGCAGACAGATTTCCCAATATTATTACTAAATGAACAATACTATTACTTAGTTCTAAACAGCCAAATATTTATTAAAGAGACATCCTCAGTTTCTGTAAATCTGTATTGAAACAGTATACATTATCAAAAAGACCTGTCAGTGTTCACAATATTAATTTGACTTGACAAGTGTTCATAAGCAGCTCCATAGAGCCTATTACAATTGTGTTGTTTAAACAAAATTTATTATTATAATTTTTTTTTTGCTGTGCTATTTCAATTAATTCAAACCTCTTGTTATGGATTTGCTCCATTAAGGGGCTATCCACACGTTTTTGTTCAACTTATCTCTGTTCTACATAAACCACTACATAAAGCTTTTGCACTATATTACACAAGCAGGATTCACTCCTTTGTTTTCCCACCAGGCTTCTTTATGTGAGGGTGCTCTCTGGATAATTTGGTTAGTGACTTGGCCAATTTGTCACTGTTTTTCTGCCGTCAAGTCTAAAATATTTACCTTCACCATTCAAACAACAAAGTGTTAACTTGTTAAAATTTAGACCCTCATTTAAATTTAGGCATGGATTTTAAACCCATTTTGGACGGCAAACTTAAATTTCACAAATCCAATCATATAAACACTCTTTAACATATTAATCCAGAGAGTGATTTAAATCAGTATTATAAAAGACCAAATAAGTCATTATTACCAGTAGCAGACAGAGCTGGATAACCAATCCTCTTAAAGCTCGTCCCATGTTTGGCATTGTCTTTTCATTAGTTTCACTCAGAATTATCGACTTCTGTAAAGTAATTTCACTCAACACATCTGTAATGATAAAACACTCTTTCCAGAGGTTAGTAACTCAATTGAAACAAAACAGGAACAGAATTGTCCCCCAAAAATTTATAGTAGCCATCCTTGTGCATGCACATACTTAACACATTAATATTTTAACAGCTCATATTTAAGGTTTGCTTTTGCAATTAAATCAGAAGGATTTAAACTTAAACATTGTCTGTGCATTTTACCTAGTTTGAACCTAGTCTCTTATCTAATCTCAAAGTTTGCCTGTTCATTAATGATTTTTATTTAGAGTAAAATCAGCTTGGTTGTTTTGGTCTTCAAATCATTGCTCTGTCTTGGTTACTCTGACTTAGCAGGCCAATAAAAGAAGAAGAGCACCATCCCTGCCTCCACTCAAGCACTCTCTCTCTCTCTTACTGTGCAAAATATTATTTATTTATTTTGACAATTTTTGCCAAACTTTAACTTAGACTATAATATCAAATTCATTACAACATATAACCCTAAATCATTCAAATAGGTTAAAAATGTCAAAGTTTCTATATCTCAAATCTCAGTTTAAACTGTTTAAAATACATAATGCTAGGAAAATTTCTTTAAAATTATTTTTACCTTACATGCTTAATTCCCTTAACCTTTATCTAAACCATCTCTTGATTAAGCAGAAGCAGTCTTCATTTTTAGCCACCACCATATCTTGTAATCATCTTATGCCATGCCTAATGACCTGCATGAGTAAAGACTATGATATAGACATATTAGTTCAATATAATTTTAGCCTCATAAGAAATTTTGTCTCAAAATAATGACTGTCATCACATGGTCTCAGATGGTTCTTGACAGCCCATTGCCATTAACTCTTTATAAATAAGCCTCTTTTCCTCAGGGTGTGATCCCCTGGCATAGTTGCATCAAGTTGTGGACGCTTGTCACAACAATCAGTCAAGGAATGCGGTTGCTGGTGATCAGGTCTGGAGGAGCTCACATTTTGAGGCAGATTGCTGTACTTCATACAGTTCCCCTCTTAATGATGCTCTAGGCCTATCAAGCATCTGCTCAACTCCACTACCATCTCACATATAACACCTCCCTTCAGGGCAGGTGCCCAGTGGCGGTGACCCCCTGCCTTAGGTTGTCCCCTATTGGCCAGAAGAGGATCTTACCCGTCATTGAGAAATCACCTCATGCACACTGGTAACCACTTTTTCCCGTTGCAACATCCTCGACAGTCTTCTTCCAGAATCCAGTATTTCCTGCAGCTTAGGAAAGGTGCACTCAAGAACCATGAGAGCCATTGACAGCACCTACTAGTGTTAAAACATTGAAAAAGGTTAATCAAACTAATATTTAATCGCTAAACTAAATTGGATACCTCCAAACTATCATGCTGAGATTACTCAGTGAATTTATTTTTCACACCCGTCCATTCATTGTAATTTTCTGTTGCTTCTGTAGCTGCAGCCATCAGGCCCTGTATGATGGTGAAGACTAAAAATAAGACAGATAAGTTACTGGTCATAGAACAAATAGCAATACAACTGTTTAACTATTCAAAATTATTTACATCTATAGCTCAGGGTCTGTATTATGATTTTAAAGACCTCATGTCTCTTCAACAATTGCTCCTAAATTGTTATTCATTATTTTTATAATCTCTTATTTCTTACATGCATTGGGCAGTTGAACATTTAACTACCAATTGCCCTCTTAATGCATTAAATCTGAACTCTTTTTATCATGTCCTTTAGCATCTCAGTGCATATGATTTGACTGAAACACTGTGCTGTACTATAAATATCTTACCACTTAAACACAGGCTCAGATAATGGCATTTTAGCTTACTTTGAATGAGAGAGAGAGAGAACTCTGAGGGATTCAGGACTCGTAACAATGCATTTTCATTCATTTTTAACCTAATTTCATCATACTATCATTTTACAAAACTTGACAGAAATTATATGCATTTTAAAAATAAACATCTTTATATTTGTATTTTTACTTTATTTTCGCAACTCAAATGTTTCTCAAAGTTCTTTGCAGTCATTGTCATTACTTTTACATCAACTTGTATTTATTCATTCACTTAATTCTGGCCATGGCTTCTGAATTTCAACATTGGTTTTAAATCTGTCAGAGGTTATCTGACCCAGGTATATTACTTTGGGTCTTGCTAGCATGCTGTCTTCAAAGTTACTTTGAAACCCCCGTTTATGTTACTTGTTTACAACTTTATCATCTCATAAACAAACAATAATTTTCTTTTCTCTTCATTTTATTTTATTTTATTTTATTTTTATGATGCTGCGTGGCTGCAATTTTGCAATCCAACAATAAAATTAATCTTTTGGCCAAACATTAGTTAATACAGTATAGGAATTACAAATTTTCCACTCAGAACATGTCTCTGGTACTTTTACAGCTTAAGCCAGAATCATGGTGGGGGCCAGCATGAGATAAAACAATGGCTTCATTGTAGTCAAAGCAATTTTATCTTTTAAAGCAAAACATAAGCTTCTAAGTTTTTCCAAAATGCCACTGCCAATTTGTGTGCCTTCAGTTTTTTTTTTTTTTTTTTTTTTTTTTTTTTCACTAACCCAGAACTCTGTTCAGTATGCCTTGTCAGAACTTTCAACAATTATATAAGAACTGGAACAGATCTTATGATATCATTCTTTGTCATCTGAACCTTCTATGCACAGAGAATCAGATTAAATCATCACTCAGTTACTTCTGGGATTGTTTTTAACAAATCGGCACATACATTTATAAATGTTTATTTCTCTGGTTCTGTCTTTGTTTAAAGCCAATAAATTTTTTAGTTTTAACTTTCCAATCAGAATCAAAGCTCAGACTGACCATTATTTCAATGAATTCAGAGAATATTTTTAAAGTCAGAGCTTCAGAGCCAAACTGTTTACAGCATTTGCTCTCTTCTGTTTCATTATTTCTATCAGGGCTTACCAGGTTACCTAATTTGTCAGTCATATTTCTATCATAAACCAAAAACATATTGAGGCGGCGATCTTACCAACAGCCCTTGACTTCTGCGTGATGGAACTGCAAAGTATATTCCAGAATTTCCATATACTGGTCCAATCCAATCAGGGTCATGAAAACTACATTTTAGCTCTTTTGGGGTTGTTCCTGAGGCATCCCAGATCAATCAATACTTTCCCTTTGCATATATCCCTGTATTTTTTATAGGTGCACATATGAATTATCACTATTTATTTTTAAACACTAATTTTGGATACTCTTTTCCCTAACCACTGACCTGGCCTATTTCTAAGCTCGGGGCGCCCCCGTCTGTAATGGTGGGTGATCGAGAGTTGGAAGAGCGAGATACGACTAGAACCCCCGTCTAGCGTCTTACATTCTTCTCGGGATTTCCCATACCCCTACTTTGGCTTCCCTGGCCGTAAATCCACTGCCCTTTATGGCCTCTCGTGCTTTTCGGCTTTCTGTGCTTGACCCAGCACTGCCTATTTACGGCTCTATGTGTCCCTTGTCCCTCGGTGCTTGACCCAGCACTGCCCTTTACTGGTTCACATGCCTGTTAAGAATGCGTTTTTGTCCCCCCCTGGACTGTGCACACCTAGAAAATTTTTACGTCTCTCTCTAAGACCTATAGGTGTGCACCTGTTCCCTCTGTAACTGTACACATCTCTAAATATCTTATATCAAGACCTACCGATGTGTACTTGTACCCCTTATACTCACAAGGTTACTTATTTACAGGTATATTGTGACACCAATTTACCTTACTCCACCCTGGAGCTGGTGTCTACCCCCTCACGTCTGAGTGAGTCTATCGTTCCTCCTTCTCTCGACCCCCTCCACTTACAGACAGTCCCTAACCAATAATATTAAATCTAAAATCTTTCCTACCTTGGTTTGATGATTGATCAGGGATGTCAACAAAGAACTATTGCCCGCCGATCCTCCACCATTAACTGTAGGGGAATTTACAGTTAAAACCCAAGGACCAGATATGTCGCAATGAAGACCAGGACTCAGAGATGAGTTCAATTAATAATAATAATTTTACTTGAAGAAAATAGTTTGCAATTTCATCAGCAGAAGTCAGCTTCAACACTCTCGAAGGAGTTCGCAGGCCGCCCCCCGTACAATACAAAATCAACCACAGTTATACCCTGACAGAGGATACTAATTGCGTCAATACATGAGTCAACAAAATTCTGATTGGTTCCAAAACCTAGATAAAACTCTCCAAAGACGTATATCTGATATGCTGGACACTGGCAGTTGATCATTTGTCCTGGGACTGTCTGAGCTTCTCCCTGTACAGACAGATACTAACACACATACACAGAGAACTTATCTAAAATTCAAGGCTTTCTAGCACTGGCGAGTGTCTTATCATTACGGTTGGACACACACACATAATATGTGGACATTAATCTTGAGGAAAAGAAATACAGCACACATAAGGTTACAAATTTCACTCTTGCTATAACTTGATTAATAGTCAAACAAGAAATCATGTAATAATATAATATAATATCAGTATGAAGGATATGGCAACTCGGCATCCACTCCTTCAATAACAAAATAACCCAGCATGTATTCTGTCCAATATTTACTGAATTGGCAAATAATGCTTCGGTTACTTAACATAATGTCGGTTCCCTGAGATAAGGGAACAAGCATTATGTGTGGGAAAACTAATTTTTTTCCTTTCTACTGAAGCCTGATTTGTTCATGTTTGTGTAGCTGCACAAACCAATGGCGCTTCAGCCTGCCAAAAGAGGCTGGGTTGGCCGCTATATAAGTCGGCCCATAGCGCCATTCATAAGATCAATTGACTGAAGCGATCATCATTGATTCATGCAGCTTGTAGTGCGGCAAATGACATAACACTCATTCCTTTATCTCAGGGAACTGTTCCCTTTCGAACGTTCACTCTCGTTATGTGTGGGAACAAATCCAATCACACCGCACTATGAGGAACAATTACATGCTGCTCTGCAAGCCCAGTATTAGAGCACTAATAAGGGCCCTATGTGACCTAAGGGCATTATTTCGCCCCAAACTTAGCTGAGGGCATGAGAAACTACTACCCACATGGGAGGTTTAAACAGATAAAATCTGTGCTTGAAGGGCAGAGATGTCTTAGTTATAGGATCTGGCAAAAGTGGACAGCGACTGTGGGCGGCCACACAGATCTCACTGATAGATATGCCCATGAGGAGGCCATTCCTCTTGTAGATTGGGCTCTCACACCAATAGGGCATTCCAGTCTTAACAGGGCACAGAGCATTCAGTCCCTGCTCGCCATCTGCAGCGGCAAGCACCAATAGGGATATTACTTGTGCTCTAAAGGTAGTAGAGAGCACTTTAGGAACATAACTGTGTCTCAGTTTCAAAATGACCTTTCAGTCATTGAGCCCAGACTCAACTCATCTGACCGACAGCGCTTGTAAGCCACCCATGCGCTTAACTGATGCTAAAGCAAGCAGAAGGGCCTTTTTAAGCGATAAGGGCTGCAAGTCAGCTGAACTGAGCAGCTCAAATGGGGGCCTTTTTAGGGCCTCGAGAGAATGATCCGCAGCGATGGCTGCCACATATACCTTGAGTGCGGATGGGGTGCGCCCCTTATCCAGCAGCTCTTGCAGAAAAGTCACCACCCAGGACACGTCACGTGAGAACAGTTCCACTTGGCATGCAGAGCACCAATTGAGTAATACTGACAATTTTTGGCCATAGAGCCGTATCATGGATGGTGCCCTTGCCTAAAGAATGGTGTTCCTTACTCTCACTGGGAGCCTGTCAGACTCCCGTCGAGGCATCAGACATGCAGGCTCCACAACTCTGGGCGGGGATGCCAAATCATGCCTGTAGGGAGGCCGACCAGTTGGAGTGGAAAAGGGAAATGACGTGCTGTACAAAAAGTTGATGCAAATCCAAAAACGTTGTTTTATTGGAAGGTGCTAAAATATTTGCAGTGCAAAAGAGAAAACAAAAATAAACAAAAACTGTACAAAAAGAAAAGAAAACAGCAACAATGTGCTAATTTTAGCTAAACTAAACGGCCCAAGTTTGCAACACTTCTCAGCATTAGAGTCCACAATCAGAACTGAACTTCTTCTTCTTCTTCTTCTTCTGAATTTTTATGGCGGTTGGCAAACCAGCTTATGGTGCATTACCGCCACCTACCAAACTGGAGTGTGGAGCTCAGACAAGCAATGAAATGAAAAAAAAAAATAAAAATAAAATAAAATTATCCCGTATAACCCTATGTCTTTAATAAATTTAATAATGGCTCTATACTTCTTCCATTGCTCAACTGAACTTCTTTCAGCCATACAGCCTATTTATAGGCTGAAACCCCGCCTATAGAGCATACCAACTAGGTACAAACGTTTTAGTTTTTGATTGATCAAATTAAATAATATAAACACTCAACACAACAATTAAACCTTGCAAACAGGTAAAACAACAACCATTAACAGAGACAGAGCTTAACAACTAATCAAATGGCAAAAGAAGATTTTGCTAAATCCCATCCCCCTCTGACATCACACCAAAATGGTATCTTCCACAGGAAGTGATGTGGCTATTGCTTTAAAAAGACAGATTGACCTGGATTATGGGTTTGGTCATACAGAGTGTGAACCTGGAAGTTTAACTGCAAAAAGGTTTGTGGAAAATATGTGAAAAAATAAAGGTAATTATTAAATGTCCTGGCATTCTGTTATTTTTAGAAAAATAATAGCAAACTTTAAGGAAAACTATCAAAAGTTGAAAACTATGACTAACACAGATGCAACAAACTTTAGACTTAATAAAACAACAACTCCATAAAACTTTCCTGAGGTGTACACAGATGTTAATAATGCCGGCAATGCACAGTATCAGTGAAATGGGTGTATGTTTTAAAGTCCAAGTTTATACAGTCACCAGGCTAACCTGTGACAATGCCGCTGACAGGAACCAATCGGAACCATTCGTCCAATAGGCCATGGACGGGCTCATCCGGAGCTGACCACACAAGGCCAAGATCCTCCGTGGCCTTTGCAAAGACGTGGAGTAGCTCAGTGTCTGGCTTTGTACTTGGCACCTGGGGGGGAGGGGCTGCCCGGGCCCATTGGAATAGATCTGCTGCCCCTCTGATGCTTGCTTCACTGCTTTGGCTTCTCCACGGCGGTGAGCAGAGCTTGAGCTTCTTAAAGGCTTCTTGCATGCAGAATAGTCATTGAAGAGTTTATCCTCGTCACTGAAGGAGAATGATCTGATGAATGGCGCTACGGGACGATTTATATAGCGGCCGGCCCAGCCCCTTTTGGCCTGCTGAAGGTTGGTTTGTGCAGCTACACAAATGTGAACAAATCAGGCTTCAGCAGAAAGGAAAAAAGGAGTTTTCCCATACATAAGGAGAGTGAACATTCGAAAGGGAACCCAGCATTTTTAGAGCACACTTATTCTATTACATGTCATTCTTTGTTCTAGTTATCATTGACTATTCACATGACTTTCATGTTTATTTAATTTAAAATAATTAAAGGCTACATGTTACTTTTTTAATGTTTTCATTACTTAAATTATCATCAAAAATACTCATTTAGTTTTAATCTTCAAAAAGTTAAAATAATAAAACCGTGTAAGAGTTCAGATAGTTTTGTTTTAAACTGAATCTATTACTGAGAACAGTGACATTTTACTGCTATTAGTAGCAACTACTTAAATTTGGTATTGGGACAACACAATCTTGTAAAAAAACATGTAACCCTGTATTACTCTTTGCCCATGGTGAACGATTATGGCAGTATTGCACTATTATTTTCGACCATCTTTACATGAATTTACATGACATTTTGATGTCATGATTTTAGTTAAGAACAACTTATATTTGTGAAAATTAAAACATTTACATAATTCACATTTGGGAACAAACCTGTTTGTTCCTCAGTATCTTCACTTTTCACTCGGAATGGCTCTGAAATGCTCACTCTCTTCTTTAATAAACACCATCTTAATAACAGATGACAGCTGATCTCAGTTGTTTCAGCAACAATTGCTTTCTCCCCTGTATGTTTGGACATTATGTCATTTTTAGAATGAGGAAAACAAATAATAAAAAGAAATATGATTCCATACAATTAAATTGCATAAAAAAACAAAACACGCAGTAAGCATTAGGGTTTATGTAACGCTTCATATTTTTTTTTAACCCGTATCAATACAAATGTAAAAACATGTTAAATGTTTGACATAATAAAGAAAATAACATGTTTGTAAAGATGTGAGTTTGAGTAAATGAGTTATATATATATATATATATATATATATATATATATATATATACATACATACATACATACATATATATATATATATATATATACATATATTATATATAATTTTTGCCTTTGTATTATGATGTAACCGTAAAGCGGCACACGGACAAGCACTTCACATAACATTTAACTGGTTGATTTAATATTACCTGTAAACTACTATAAATAGAATCTGTTGTGCCAGATGAAAGCGGCGCTGCATTATGACGTCTTAATGCCAGGCCAAAATAAAAGTCCTGTCTACTCCTGTTCTCAATCGGAAGGCTGTTTTTGTATATATTAATTTCTTTAGGCATCTATAAGATATGCTTACATAAGACCAGATTTGAACATGTGTTTCCTTGCACAAAACATGAATGATATTGTTATTTTTAAACTACAGTCCCTTTACTGTTCTTTACTGTATCTGTGCAATCATTTGCAATCAAGTCAACAATATTACTGTAAATGAACATTGGCATACTTAACAGTAGGAACAACAATTAACAGAATGGAATAAATAACAATTATATATATATATGACTATTTATATGATATATAAACTATATGACTTTATAAAATAAAATATATAACTATTTATAAACTATATGAAAATATGACAAAAAAATGGAAAGATCTGAAAACTGTATAACACCTTTTGGGTTATTGTGTTTTGCAAATTCTGTATAAAAGATGGACTAATATGTCAATTGAACAGTTCTTGAAACATAAATTAAGAAATTGTTATCCTAGTGAAATTCTTAACTTATTAATTAAAAGTTTGAAAATACGCAGTTTTGTCATTTCAGCAGAACTAGTGGGGTAGTAGTTTGAACCACTGCAATAGTGACACAGAAAAAAATAAATGTCCTGTCCTGTATTTAATAAAAATTGTTTAATTTAATTTAATTTAATTATACATTTCTACACATCAAAGTGCAATGCCATTGTATGAACAAATTTTAAAATTTTCTAAAATATTTTCTGCATGTATAGTGCAAAATAGCAGGACAATAATAATAATATATATATATATAAAAAAGGTTCTCCTTGGACCAAAAACAAACCAACAACAAAAACAGTGATTACAGGAGATAATGTCGGCCTATAATGTCTTATATGGGCCCATAGACTTTGCCCAAAGATGAAACAGTCTTTTAGTTTCATTTCTGAACTCTCGGTTGTTTAACCCAAAACTTGCTTACTCAAGGTATGCTGGTCCCAAAATTATTGTAAGTTCACGGTAAAATCATAATACTTCATAGTCAACTCAGAATAATGTTCACGGTTAACATACAAGACATTCTCATCAAAGTGATTAATTACTGGAAATGCCACCATGGAAATGGGCCTCAGGAAGAAGTGTGTCATGCTTTCTTCTTCTTTTGTTTAATGGCGAGTTACATCATTATATTACATTCTCTAGCAATCCTTGTGTTAATGTGCAGTTCCCTTTTGTTTATTTATTAAAAGTTTATGCTGTTTAAAGTCGTCTCCTAGATTATATGATGCACCGTGACATGTGCTTGCAAGATAACAGTTGTATACATTTATAGTTTTATGTTTAACTATTCTGCTTCCACATTTGTTATAAGGTGAAATGTATTTCTATAATAAAACATACATATGTGATACATTTTATAAAAAAACAACTGTTACAAAAATGGAAATAAACAAACATAAATGCATTTATAAATGGCAAATCCACTAATAAATTACAGTACAAAAAAAAAACAGTTTTATTTTATAAAAGGGCTTTATTAAGAATTTAAGAAATAGATACATATAGGCAATTAAAATATATATATAACTATCTAATATTTAAAGGGGGGGTGAAATGCTATTTCATGCATACTGAGTTTTTGACACTGTTAAAGAGTTGGATTCCCATGCTAAACATGGACAAAGTTTCAAAAATTAAGTTGTACGTTTGAAGGAGTATTTTTGTTCCCAAAATACTCCTTCCGGTTTGTCACAAGTTTCGGAAAGTTTTTTTTCGAGTATGGCTCTGTGTGACGTTAGATGGAGCGGAATTTCCTTATATGGGTCCTAAGGGCATTTCTGTCGGAAGAGCGCACGCTCACGTATAGCACAGCGCTGAGAGCACAACAGACTTCACTGGTCAGAGCGAGAGCGTCGCGAAAAGTCACAAAAGAAGTGTTTTTGGTTGCCAGGGCGAGACAACCCTGCACAGATTACCAAAAAAAAAATAGCATTAAGGGACCAGTGGATGGAGTTTATTTTTACAGAGCATCAATGGAGTTGTGCAAGTGTTTTTGTTTGTTCCCTGAATTTCGAAGATGCTTGTTTTACAAACAAGTCCCAGTTTGACGACGGATTTGCGTATCGTTTATTTCTTAAGGATGATGCAATCCCAACGAAAAAGGGTCACGATCGTGTGTTGGAACCGCAGGCGATGAGTAAAACTGCTTAAAATATCTCTGCGTTCTTGTTAGTGCCTCCCCTCCCATCGGAGACCCGGGTTCGAGCCCCGCTCGGAGCGAGTCGTTGCTGCTGCTGCTCTCGTTCAGTTTCAGCCTCTGGATCTGATTCTGGATCATAAATAAACGGCTGAATCTGACTGTTAGCCATGGTTTGTTTTGGATGATGGTTTTCCCTCACGGTAATGTCACAGCTTCCACATGCTCTCTCAACCCAAAAGCCTACTGGCGCTCGTGATTCTTTAGCTCCGCCCACATGTCACGCTTCCAGCCGGTCGTGTTTTTCCGGGAAAAATCGGTACAGACTATCTTTCTCTTATGAATATAATAAAACTAAAGACTTTTTGGAGTTATGAAGGATGCAGTACTACTCTATAGGTACTCAAGATTAACAGGATATTGAGTGAAAACGAGCATTTCACCCCCCCCCCCCCCCCTTTAATATTGTTCAGAAATCTGCCATGTATGGAAGCATATGGGTAGCATTATTCAATTTGGGATGTAATATGCAAAATGACAATGCAATATGTAAAATGGCAATGCATTTCTGTATTTACATTTACATTTTCCAATACATTTGTGCAACGTTTGGTGCAAAATGAAAATGAAAATTAAATTACATAATTTTAATTTGCCATTTACTACACCAGTTTTAATATGTAAAATGAATATTAATTTTAACGCTTTATAAGTTGCAAAATTAAAATGAGAATGTATTACAGAAATGATTAGATATGTCTAACATGTTAAAGCAAAAACTGTGGCAAAATGATCATTTAAATGCTATTTTTCTTAAATGCATTAACACTCACAGTCAAGACACTTACGATTGCATTTTCATTCGGTGTCCCGCAATGAATGTAGCAAAATTCAATGTGCACATTGAAAATGCATTCCGAGCCGATCACGTGTCCCCGCCCTCGCGCCACGTCAATCATTGTGTGAACAAGGCGGGGCTTACAGAAGGTCAGAGACTCAAATCTCAAGGAGCGGATTCAAGTGAGACAAGATGGACAAGACAGTTGGTCCGTGTATGTTTTGATCATTTCGGTTTATGGCTTCAATATTTCATTCGCACTTGTGGGCGGAGCTGAAACGCTGCTTTCATCTGATTGGTCGAATCGGATCGGTTTTCATCTGACAGCCTTCAGCTCTGTCTTTTCATTCTTTCAGACAGAATTAGAGTCAGTGCGAGTGAAGCACTGTAATGTCTGAAACCACCGCTCACTGTTAATTAGCATAATATTTGAATCAGATGTAGCTGGGCACATAATTCGTGCTGCTGAGACCTGCAAATTATTTCTAGGTCGTAGTATTGTATGAATATTGTCCCACTGATAAATACAGTGCAAATAGTTCTGTCCCTTTGGATAACAGTGAAGTGGAAATAAATATAGTTAAATTTATGAAATAAAATTAAATAGGATTTTTTGGGAAGGTAAGTCTGGCCAGTTATACAAGCAACACTAGTCAGACGAGTCTAAAGATATGAGCTGAATTGGGTGAAACATTAAATTTCTAGTCTGTGTCAATTACTCTCATAATAAATAATAATAATAATGTTACCTGTATTTTTCGGTATAAGTTACATCAGTCCAAAAATACGTCATGACGAGGAAAAAAACATACATAAATCTCACTGGACTATAAGTCGCATTTATTCAGGACCAAGAGAAAACATTACCGTCTACAGCCGCGAGAGGGCGCTCTGGGGTAGGCTACAGGAGCACTGAGCCAAGTATCCCAGAGTGCAGTCTGGACGATGGGGCGGGGCACATCAGCGGTTATTGGTTTATGATTAAGATGAGCTTATTGGTGTAGAGATGAGTGACGATTTTACAGCTTATTGGTATAGAGAATTATGACGCTATTAGCAGGATTGGAATGCGGAAGTAGACACTCAGATGAATAAACTTTTAATATAAATTAAAAAGTGAATATAAATGTTGTGTTTTTGCATTTATTGTTGCATTTCCACAACATCCCGTATAAATACAAAGAGTTTTGGATTACGACGAACAGAATAGAAATAAATGGTCTACTCCCTCAATGGCTGTAGTGTAGATGCTACCTCGGCATTACTGGCTGGTTTGAAAATGACACGGCAATATTATGCGAAGTATGGTTATGTAGATAGTCATGGAGTACCTTGATTTATATATTCAAATTATATATATATATATATATATATATATATATATATATGTGTGTGTGTGTGTGTGTGTGTGTGTAACAAATTGTCACCAGTCTCTGAACGTCACCAATAATATTCTGAACATTCCCTTGGCCCCTACGAAAATTTACCATGGTTCTGCTACAGTAACTATAGTAAAACTATGGTGTTTTTATAATTACAGCTCACAGTAATTAATATGCCAACAAATATTTTTACTACAATAAATCCATGGTTACTTTTTGCAAGGAAGGAACTATACAGGTTCTAAAGAACTTGCCCAAAAACACTTGTTACTTTCTGTTATTTGTTTTCTGAACTGCACTACTGAAAACCTCATTAATCCTCACAATCCTGTCACAACTAAATTAAGAATCCATTATGAGCAATGCATAGCAAATGATGTTATCATCAAATATGAGAAACCTTAAAGAATGATAGACTGATGTAAATGACCGAAACCTGTTGCCATGCACGTGTTTTCCATAGCTTTTTTATTAAAACATTATACACTGCAAAGTTTAACTTTAAATGACATCAATTAATACATCAAAACCAGTTGATCTCAGTCCATTCTCTATTTCCCTTCAATGAACTTAACACACAAATGTGTTTCATGCCGCTAAAAAAAAAAAAAAAAAACAGTCCTTGGAACAAAATCCTGTGTAAACAAAAGCCCAGAAGATCACCACGCCGGCCTCTTCCCTGTACCCTGGTGGGTTAAACTTGAAAAGGGCTCTGCACTGCAAGCATTCCCTGATGCTGTACATCCGTCTGAACTCGTTCCGGTCAGGAGACAGGAGGACAATTCTTCCAGTTGGCCACAACTGATAGTGTAAAGACAAAATACATGAAAGATAATAATAATAATAATACAAAAAAAGTTTAACAGCCTTCTACTACAAAATTCAATTGGAGAATGAGCATTAAACGGGGAAATCTTACTGTCTAGCCAGGCAAACTGTGCCGCTTTCCGAAAAACTTCGGAGCACATCCCTAAACCATCTGCAAACCAGAGAAAGTGTCAAATATGCAGAGTCACCCGCCGACAAAATAACTTCACTGAAGATTTCCAGGGGAAGCTGTTGAATCAAAAACATACATAGGTTTATTTATACATGTATATAAAAGTTATTAAAAATTATATAAACACTGAATACAGACAACCATGCTTTAAAACTCTCATTAAAAACTCTATAGATTGTTGTCACAACTGCATACTCATTCTTTTATAATAACACTAATAAAATGTTAATATATACAGTACTGTGCAGAAGTATTAGGCATGTTAGTATTTTCACATTGAAAAAAAAAACTGTTTTAAGACAATTATTTATATATTTTGCTGTTGTGTGTCAGTAGGATATATTAGTTTACATTTCCACACATTCATTTTGCCATTAATTGTAATAATCCAGTGAGATATTTGTATATATTTGTATGCATTATCCACATGAAGATCTTTTACATTGAATATAAATATTTCTGTCTTATATGGTGAACAAAATCCACATTAGATCGCAAACAGAAGTTATTTAAAAAACTCGCTGAAAATGAATTAAGCTGAAATGTTTTTAAATGTCTTTGATGCTGATGTTAACTGATAGCTATATATTAAATAATCCACAGTGCTGACCAATATAGTACTTGTACATAATACCAATTTCACATCTGAACAACTATGTAGCTGTAATAACTAAAATACCTCTGCATGTACACACATATGTAATTATTAGTTCTTAATGAATGTATGTGCACAAATAACCTGCTTTGCTCGACTCTGCCTGAAGACATGGTGAATGGTGAAGTTCCTCCTCTCAGTGGTTGAGCTCTAAAAGAACAAATGTCAAGAGGTAGGTATATTGCTAGATATAGTACAGAGTAATGTTTCATGTAGCAACATTCAAACAGCTACATACATTTGCGGAGTAAAGCTGTCCAGGAGAACAGAACACCACCACCTCCTGATCATGTCATCCTGAAAAATAATAATAATAATAATAATAATAATAATAATATACACACAAAAATCATGCATGTCTGTTCAAATAACTTGACAAATGTGATGCCATACCTCTGTAAAATCGAACCTATGAACTAAAGCCATGTACAGAGTGTACTGTTACAATCCACAAAGAACAATAAAATGAGCAATTTATAACAATTATTAACAATAATTATTCCGATTGAACGTACCATGGATAAATAAATGATCGAACATCGCATTTCATATTATAAGATATTTACACAACCACCTTTACTTGACTCAAGCAATCAACGGAACTCTGCTGCTGTAGTTGCCACCGTTCTGTTTGTTTCAACGCAAACTGCCCCCTGCTGGCTCGGAGGAAAATGTCAAAGGCGGGGAAAACAAATATGGGCGGGGCGACACGTGTCGCTCCGCCTCGAAGTGTCGCCCCGCCCCATCGTCCAGACTGCACTCTGGGGTTACTCCACTGAGCAGCATAGAGCTAATTTTACTATTTTTATTTAGAAATGTAACTATATTCATTTTTACAATTATTTATTAATGTCACACACACACACATACACACACACACATACCTAGTGCCTTATGACTTAAAAGATGAGAGTGGTAAATGTTACAGACATGGAACTCTTCAGTCTATTGTTGATTTTTATTTCCACTTCACTGTTATCCAAAGGGACATAACTATTTGCACTGTATTTATCAGTGGGACAATATTCATACAATACTACAACCTAGAAAATAATTTACAGGTCTCAGCAGCACGAATTATGTGCCCAGCTACATCTGATTCAAATATTATGCTAATTAACAGTGAGCGGTGGTTTCAGACATTACAGTGCTTCACTCGCACTGACTCTAATTCTGTCTGAAAGAATGAAAAGACAGAGCTGAAGGCTGTCAGATGAAAACCGATCCGATTCGACCAATCAGATGAAAGCAGCGTTTCAGCTCCGCCCACAAGTGCGAATGAAATATTGAAGCCATAAACCGAAATGATCAAAACATACACGGACCAACTGTCTTGTCCATCTTGTCTCACTTGAATCCGCTCCTTGAGATTTGAGTCTCTGACCTTCTGTAAGCCCCGCCTTGTTCACACAATGATTGACGTGGCGCGAGGGCGGGGACACGTGATCGGCTCGGAATGCATTTTCAATGTGCACATTGAATTTTGCTACATTCATTGCGGGACACCGAATGAAAATGCAATCGTAAGTGTCTTGACTGTGAGTGTTAATGCATTTAAGAAAAATAGCATTTAAATTATCATTTTGCCACAGTTTTTGCTTTAACATGTTAGACATATCTAATCATTTCTGTAATACATTTTCATTTTAATTTTGCAACTTATAAAGCGTTAAAATTAATATTCATTTTACATATTAAAACTGGTGTAGTAAATGGCAAATTAAAATTATGTAATTTAATTTTCATTTTCATTTTGCACCAAACGTTGCACAAATGTATTGGAAAATGTAAATGTAAATACAGAAATGCATTGCCATTTTACATATTGCATTGTCATTTTGCATATTACATCCCAAATTGAATAATGCTACCCATATGCTTCCATAGCCATGCTCACTAGAGTTTCATTAATACTGTAGATCAAGCTGATTGCTTACTGAACTAACAATAACCTGCTCTGGAGCAGGCTTTCTAGTGGATATCATATGATTCATGCTCACATACTTATTGATATGAAACTTGATATGATTTAAAGATAAGTCAGGCAATTCCTGTATACAGAGAAATACAGACACAGTATGTTAAAAACACATTTTCGTTCATAGTCATGGTGTTCCAAAATAGCACATATGAGTACAGTTAGTTGATCTTAAGTTTATCTTAAGAAGTACTAAATAATCATTTTTAGTAAATTAATTACAGAATTAGTGCTAAAAAATAAAGCACTTTAACTACATTATGGAATCTTTCAAACAGCAGACAGGAATATGTGCTTAAAGATTTTGAAGATAAAGATAAAAGAAATAAAGATATATGACATATGATATATGATAAAAAAAGAAAAAAAATATTTCCCCCTTCCTCCTATAGCTAAAGAGTTGAGCTTCAAGATTCAGGATTGTTTATCCTAACAAATGAATTTGTAAGATTGAAGTTTCATTTTCATTTTTTTCAAGTTTCCGATATCACCCAAAAGCCACAAGCCAATAAAAATAAAAATAAAATAAAAAGCCAATTTGAATCATTACTTTACACATTTGTAATAGCAAAGAATACCCAAGACATGTCACTCGTGTAGTTTTAATTGGGGAAAAATAGATAGTGACTGACAACATATTGCTTTGTTTCATAATACTCAATTCATTGTTGTAAATTGAGATTGGTGTCTTTAGAAGATGTATATGTGCTGAATTCTACATAAATAATTCACAACAATGCCGTCCTATGGGCACAGCCATTGATAGAGGCTGCAGCGGAAATTCTTTTACGCTACTATTTGAATCTTCCACTTTTCAAACGCAGAAGTGTGATAAAGGCCTATAGAAACAGTCAGCGTTCTGGTCGATCTAGTCTGAGAAATAAGCTTTTTATAACGCTATTTGAACAAAAGTAACAACATTTACAACACAGTTGTTGTCAGATTTCTTTGGTGATTTCAAATATGAAATGTAATCCTAAACTTAGTGAACAGTTTTGTAGAATTTGATGTTTTCCCATTCAAAGAGAAAGGAGTTGCACTTGGATGCCCGAGAGGCGTTTCAAAGATGGCCGCCGAGTGACATGACTTGTCTTAAAGAGACTTTGGTAAAAGACTTTAAAACATTTGTAATGTCAAATCTGTTTTAAACTATTTAAATACAGAGACCTTAAATACTGACTACTGAAGCATATTACTGCATATTATTAACTCAGATTAAAATGTTTTATAGAGGTTATATTGAGTGTTTAATTTATGTTCAATGTAGCATTTGTTAGGTCTTTAAGTACACTTAATTAGAGACAGACATGGAATTCACCTGCAGCATTCTGTGTTTCTATGGTGCTGTTTAGGAGTATTTTTAGATATGTGTTTGAGGTTTTTGTTCGCTACTTGGCCAGGATGGAGATATCTCAGGGGACACTGCGGTATAGGATATCACAGTGAATCAGACAGTTATAATGTGATCAGAACTTTCCTAAAACTGACCAAGCTGCAAGAATTCCAGAGTGGGCCCCCAAGATGCATGACCATAAATCTGTCTGGGATCCTAGAGCCAACAATTCTGGAGTAACCAAACCAACTCTTTCACAGCTTCAACATATAATCCTCAGGAAGAAGATGTGGATTCATGTGGGTAACCAAGATTAAAGGTCAAAAAGAAAATGCATCATGACTATCACGAGTAATACCACGAAGAAAATCATGAGTTAGGAATTCACTGGTTTGGTTTTCCTCACTCAGTACAGACAGTAGTATCAGGCTCCTTCTAGATATTTAACCCACGCATATGACTATATCATGTTCTAATCACTTACTGTTTGTCTTTTTGAATAATTATTGAATAGTTTATAGGTTTATATTCTATATTGTTATGTATGTATTTGATAGTTTGTGACTCAAATGTTTCTATTAATTCTTGGTAAAATGCATTATTTGTGTTATATAAAAAATAGCTAAATTATATAAGACAACATGCTGATTTATGTATAGGGATGAGAAACCTAGCAACACTCTGAGCTAAGACTGTGTTTAATTGGTCAAGACACTAGGGATGTGTCCAACAGCCAAGTTTAAAAACACGACAAACACAATTTGGCTTAAGGCTTTTTGCTTTTAAGATTTGCATTCATAAGTGCTCTTTCAGCATGAATGTCGGCCTGCATCTTTGCTGTTCCTTTGACATCATTGTGAGGTTAGCCTCTAGCCTCATCTGCACTTTTCTTCTTTCTTTCTTTTACTTTCATATCTTTTCTTGTCCATTGAGTGTTTTGTGTTCTACAAGGTGGGAAACCCCTTTCAGCAGTACATACAAAAGGGATTCTCCTAACACAACCAATGCAAGTAAACCTCCAGATTCTGAATTGGTGCATTTGATATAAAGTTTCATAGCCTTACGGAAAACTCAGTCCGAAGGTTAAATTAAATGACTGACGGCTATTCAGGTCTAAGCTATTCCATAAATTGCTTCGAACATTTTCACTCTCTTAAAACTCATTATTTCCCCACTTTCTCTCTTTCTACAACTTATGTGAATGTGTGAGTGCATGCGATTATGAGATTCATTTATATGTCTTAAATTTGTACAATAAAGTCTTGTTCATATTTAAAAAATTGTACAAGTTGTGTCTTGTGTTTACAAATGAATGTCTTAAACTGCCGATCTTGTTACCATGCTAATAAATAGTGTGTTCTATATACTTTGAAAATCTGTTGCACAGTTTATGTTATATGGCCCATTCAACTGAACACTGGCAGATTCAGTTGTTCAGGGGTAAAACAGCTATTCTGTCCAAAATCCGTGTGAATATCAAAATGAATTCCCTTTGACCTAATTTTACGTTTCCCTTGCAGTGGAGAGCAATAATCTGTGAGAGGAGCAGAAAGGAAAGAGGAACTGAACTTCAGAAACAAAAAAGAGGCAGCAATGAAAAAAGTGGAATGCACAGTCTTTAAGATAAAAGAAAAAAGAGAGGTGTGAAAAAATGAGAATCCAAACAAAAGAAAAACTCAAAAGAAAGATTTGGGTTGTCTAGAGAAGATGATCTGGAGGCATAGATGATAAACCCAATTTTACAACATGTGTCAAACCTCTGCCAGCACAAGCAGCCAGATCTTCTTTATTGATGCAAGTAGATGCAGAATCATGGAAAACATGTGGCCTAGGGCTTGCCACGTGTGGTTGCAGCAGGAAAGCATTTAAGCAGGATCTATTGTAGCAGTTGCACTTTATTAACAATAAACAATAAACTCTAAATAATAAACTTACAAAAACAGAGCAACATCCAAATAAACATAAGAATGGTCAAGAGGCTAAACTAAATAGGGAGTTCAGTCTTCACCTCTCCCAGTCAATAAACCATTCTTCAGTATCCAGCTTCACTAATACCCTCTCTGCTACTGAAGGTATCACACCCCTGGTCAGACTAACTGTGGGGCTTGGGCTCCAGGGGATGGTTGGCTCAGTCCAACTCTCTGGTACTGACTCTCTAGGTCACACTAGGGCCTAGTCCAACACATACAGTACATGGGTAATTTTATAAACTAAAAAAAAAATCTTGTCCACATGAAAATGCAAAAAACACGCAATAAAGTATTTTTGTATGGAATGTCAAGAGTATGCCAAACCAACGGTTGGCGATAAAACCTTAACCGTAAAGCCATGTTGGCCAATCACAGATCGCCTCATGTAAAGAATGGAGATAGCGGGGCACAATCTGACATCAAACAAAGGAGATAGCAGCGTGCACTCAGAAGCCAAAATCTGCAGTTATACAACACTGCAACCAGAGTTTCTGACAATTTTCACACCAGAAGGAGTTTTCAAAAAGATTTGCATGTGGACTAAATGATAAACCGCAAAAGGCTGTGGTTTTAAAATACCCATGTTTGTGTGAACAGGGTCTAGTTCAACTAAGGAAGACAAGAACTACTCAAAACTAAATGAAAACAAAACAGACACATGACAGAGCCCTTTCTAGTTCTTCTTCTCTTCTGTGTTCTGTTTAACCATAAAATGTGTGCCAGTAAAAGGCAGGGGAAAAAAAAAACATTACAGAAACTTCCCCAAAATGTCTAACATAACTTAACATTAAACACTAACAGGTCTGAAGAATGTGTAAAATAACACTTCATCCCTAAATTTACTCTCCTAATGCAATCCCTTTCAAAGCATGCAGGGAACTACAGATCCACTACCCAGTTAGTTATGTCAACAAAAATGATTCATGTAGTTTTACATGAACTTTAGGATGACCATGTCAGCAAACAGGTCAGAAACACAGAGATAAGTATGTTAAACAGCAGTTTCCATTCTTTGACAGTCAAGCTAAAAAATAAAGATGGCATATAAAATTTGCGGTCAGTGGTCAGTTTTTTTATGTAATTTCTAGCAAGAAATTAATATTGCATTAATGAATTATTCACTTGGTTTTCACCAAAGCTCTCTATATTAAAGAGCCACACAGATGGGAAATCAAAAATTACCTGTATTACAGTGTATGATGTAGCTGTCCATCAGTGTAAACAATGTGCAAAGTAATTAAACCAAAAAGTACACAATTTATAAAGTTATTGGCTTCTAAAGTAAGGAGTCGACTCTGAATCGCTGAAACGAGTCTTTATAGATTTCAAATCTTTTGCCCATCTCTATGTACGTCACTAGGAGCACTTTGCATAATAATCTCCGCCTACCGTCTTGAGAGAAACGAAGCTCTGACCTGCCCCACCCCCCCACACAGACGCTCTGGTTGGTGTGATAGCATCATGTCGAGGAGACAGTGTGTTTTTAATTGTAAAGGCAAGTTTGTTTTATTTTCACTGCCAAAGAATGAAGATCAATGGCTTAAATTAATTTTTACCACAATACCAGAGCAGTACAACAAATCCCTTTTGTTGTGTTCACAACATTTCACTGATGACTGCTTTTCTAATCTCGGAGTTCAAAGCGGGATTTTCAAAGCATTTGGCCATAAAAGAGGGTTCATTACCAACTTTATTTAGACCAACAAGCATCTCCGAATCATGAGATCAATGACATGAGAGAGATATCTATAGAAAGTTTGACATGTCTTCTTTAAAACTAAACAAGTGCTGCTAACAGATATTCTGTGATAAAGTAATCCATATGAAAACAACGCAATGTCCGTTTTTCACGTCTCCCTTCATTATATCTAATGTGACCAGGCCCCCGCGCTGATTCAAACTGAAGCGTGTGGTTTGAATACACCCACAAAGAAGAAAAAGCAACAAGTTTTTTATTTTACTGTTTGCTTCGCGGGGAGAGGAATAAGACATAATTCACCCCAAAAAGATGCTAACCCATTGTTTACCGTGAAGCTGTTTGCGGAAAAACCAATAAAAAGTGACTATGTCAGTTGACCAATCAGAACAAAGTATGCTACCGAAAGGTGGGGTTTAAGGAAACTGAATCTTTTGAACAGCTTTGCGCGAACTGTTTGGGAATCTCAGAGAATTGAGGTAATTTTAAAATGATATTTTGACAAAATGACAATGTTTTTTAACCTTGGATGGATTTAAACCTATTGTACAGGACTTATAAACAGTGATAGGAATTTTCCTCTTACTGGCTCTTTAAGCTGTAGATCATAAACTTTTACAGTGCCTCAGAAGCCAGTCCGAAACCAGTTTCACAACATGCCTTCATGCAAAAACTCTGCCTGCAAAGTCATTGCATCAAGACAGCAAGCTTATATGGAGCTTATAATATGACAAAACAAATTTAATTTGTATTGTGTAAATTTGAATCATCAGAATATTATGTGGCATTTAACATAGTTCTGATATATTTTCAACATTTTAAATTTAAATGAGTTTTAAAGACATGTATTTTCAAAAAACAATTTTTTGGGTTCTGAAATTTTAGACTGCAAATATCCAGTTTTTAAAAATACAGCTTCAAGTTTTTTTGCCGTGAGCATGTGCACTCAAAAAAATGTACTTTCACCTTTGCTAATTTTACTTAATCCGTTCATGTTATGATTACTTAAAAAAAATTATTTAACAATGTGAACTTGATTTAATCTAGTTCATTCAACAAAAAAGTGTGTATTGTCAGCTTTACTTAAAAATTATTTGTTCAGCCAACATAACATTTTTGCATAAAGGTAACATATTAGTGAAACCAACACAGACTTGCATCTCATTGGCTGAGGATTTCTGCAGTGTATTATGGGTAATTGTTATTCTGTCACCCTCTTGGAGAAGTGTAGCACCATTAGATATGTAGATGAGTAATACAATTTATAGCAACTAAGTTGTTCTAATAAGTTTTAGAACAAAACAAACAAAGAAACAAACTTTTAAAATGTTGCTTTGTAATATAAATATGTTTGTAGTATGCTTGATAAGCTGTAATTATAGAAAGGTCTGAATGAAAAGTAATATCAATCAGCTGCTCATGATCCTAATGCAAGGGGGTGGCATTCCTAAAATGGCATTATTCAAATTTTATGTCATTGTTATTTAACATTTTCAGGTACAATTAACTCATTTGTTGTTTGTTGACTCTATTAAGGGTTGTTAAGTTTACTTAAACTTATTTTGTAAAATGAACTTAATTATTAAAAAAATTGTCCAAAACATTGCAGATTAGTTGGGCTGACACTATTAAATTAAGCTTTGCCCAACCATAGTAAATAAGTTGAATCAACCTTAATAAATTAAGTTGACCCAATGTAAGTACATTAAATTGGAGTAACAGAATTGCATAATGCTGAAATAAAGCAAATTAATCATGTGGAAATCCTTTCCATGATTTTTTTATGTTCGTTCAAAGAGTTATTTTTTTGAGTGTGGTTTAAGATCTATCCGATCATGAATCGCCCAGAGGTAGCCTAAGTGATTCTTAAACATTTATGGTTTATATACTTATATGTCAGCTTAGCATTCTCAGAATGTGGAACATTTGTCTAAGCCAGTGGTTCTCAACCATTTTTTTACTCCAAGGACCCTCTCCTCTCTAAGGTGCCCCTAAGGTTACTTAATGGGTTTACTTTTGTCGTGGCCACGACATAATAACTCACGGGAACGTGATAATATGTCGTGGCCATGATATATTAATTTGTGGGAACGTCATATTAACTCGTGGGAATGTGTATCGATATCCTAAGCACAAACCATAACGCACTGGATAGTTTTCCATATCTGCAATAAAATGCAATTGATACAGCTGTAAGTGAGGGTGCTTTTGATTTAATTTGAGGGTTCTTAGCACCCCCGTAAAACAGGGCCTGCCTCTGGCACCATGTTGTGGAGACTCTGTTTCGTTGTGAAAGCAAAAACACTTTGTTTGGTCTTTCAAAATAGGACACAACTAAAAAATCAGTGGTTAAGTTGTATTTATAACACTTGTTCTAGAACAGTTCAACCCAAATATTTAGCGTGCAGCACATTTTATGGTGGACTGTTTCCTGATCCTGGGAGAGGAGACTACAATGCCGGCTGTTCTGAATCACAGTCTGTAAGTACGTTTACATATTTAAAGGATTTGCAAACATGATTCAAACGTGAGTTTGAGCAGTGTAGTGTGGCAGTTCTCAATTCCAGTCCTCACGCCCCACTGCTCTACACATTCTGTATGTTTCTCTTAAGGCTTCAGGCGTTTGTTCTATTTGAACGTAAGTGCCCTGCGAAGTGGACATCACAGGATATTCAGCCAGAATTCCAGTTCGAAGCAAACATATATGTCCCATTCAAAGTGCATTGAAGTGAGATGTGAATTAAAATTGTATTTATTAACAGAGGTATATAATGTTACACTTGTACACTTGTGTGTGTGAAGACATTGTGCAGCGCAAATCCTTGAATGAATGTTACGAAGTGAAGTTAACTTCAACAGATTTCCCCTGCTCAGGAAGTAGGGAGCAATGAACACTGTGTAAGGACCATGTCAGTGGGTACACATATTCTCTGAATCAGGAGTGTTAACACAGAGAGATGTGCAAAATATGCAGTGCTGGGGGGAGTGAGTACAGGAATTGAGAACTGCTGGGGTAGAGTATAGCTTTTTGTTTGTTGTATTTCCCCCGAACAAAGACACAGTTTTATGTTTAGGCGGCCCAAGGCAACATGTAAAAACAAAGTGAAAGTCATTATAATACGTTATGTCCCCACTGGATCCAACAAATGGCTCAATTGTAATGGGTTTTATTGTTTTTGTCTCGCAGTTGTTCTGTTCTGCATCACAGTATGGCAAGGGGTGTAATATTTCCATCACATGCTTGAGGTATTCAGCCAATCACAAAGCACTGGATAGCTGGCCAATCAGATTACACCTCGCTTTTCAGACTGATGAGCTTTGTAAAAAACGATGCGTTTCAGAAAGGCGAGGCATAGAGTAGAAACAATAATGTACAGTATGTGGAAAATAATGTGTTTTTTTTTAACCTTAAACCACATAAACACATTCAATTACACCAAATACACAAAATACTGTCATTTTAAGCATCATCATATGACCCCTTTAAGTTCTCTATTTCCTTCTGTAATATTCACATGATCAATATTTTGCATTCCAATGATAGAATGATTAATTTTATGCATTAATTTAAAATGTTTTGCTATAGGATATTCTTCGTTACCCCTCCTAATGGCATATTTATGTTCAGCCAAATCCTGATATAAACTATTTTAAGGACATTCAAGTCTATAAACAACATAGTAGTTTGACAATTAATAAACAGAATATATCTTAATTATATTTTGATCTAAAAATGTTTTACCTTGCACAGCATTATCGCAATGATTACATTGAGGACATTTAAAGCAACCCTTATGTTTATCCACTAACCCTTAACAGGTATGGAGTAAATAGCTATACAAATTTAACCCCTAAATTTATAAATAAAAAAAAATATATATAAATAAAAAACCTTATCATTGGAGGATCTGGAAATACTGTTTTCTCCCCCTCAACAATTCATCACTCTGTAAACTGCCCAAATTTTTAAAATAATTTTGCTTCATCTGTTTCAGCATTTGGATTTTTTTAACTTTTTTTTTTTTTTACAAAGTAGACCTTATTAGAATTTCCTGCTGTTGTTTATCTTGTTAACAAATTGGCCCTTATCGTAATTTTGGCATGTACCTTTTTTTATATATATAATTTCAAACTTGTGCCCTTTATATATATATTTTAGCTTTATCCTAAAAACTTGCTCAGCACAAATCCTACGTAATCTTTGAAATTTCCCAAAAGGTATCTATTTATCGACAGCAAGAGGCATTGAGAAGCATGGAGCATTGTATTTCTGTCAGTGAGCTTTATAAATATACATTTTTGTAAAAATATGATTTAATGTATGATTTCATACAGGTTAATTTTTTGTCACAAACTCCGTCTAGGCGGAAACGAGGAATGAGGAAACGCTGACGATAACACAAATAATTCTTTAATAATCCAACAAGTAGACCTGACAAACAAGAACTGAAAGGACTAGGACATTTAAATGCAGTAAAATTGGGGGAGGAATGAGGCACACCTGGAATAAAAATAACACAATCAACATGAGGAAAAAAACTGGGTCACAGGGGGCAAAAACAGGACCAGCGGAGACGATGGAAAGAGGAGAGGGGGCAGTTCGATCTCCAAATCAGACTCCCAGTCTTTGAGGTTCCCCTCCTTGTTTAGACCCTTTCGCCCCGCCATACTCAGCTCACCCTCAGCCGTGGTGCAGGGGATGAAGCTCCTCTCTGCGCTCACACCATCTGTGGCTTTTCTCCCCCGTGGCAGGTTTTCATGTTTCATTTTTCATGTTTCCATCTAAAGCAGATGCTGAAATGAAAATAAATAAATAAATAAAAAAGTATTTTTTGTCCTCATATAAAAGTTTTTTTAATCTGAAAATGAGCATGTTGATGAATTTATATTGCTGGATAAAACTGTGTACTCACATTGAGTAGGGGAGTATATAATCTGTGATGTTCCAGATCCTCATCCTGAAAAAGAATGAGTTAAACCATAATTAATAAAGAGTATCACAGAAACATAAAACTACATATGGTGAACTTTGAAAGAGTGTCTTTAAAATCTCAAAATTCATCATTTGAAACACATTTTAAAATCAAACATTGCATTACCATGAAAATGGTACATCAAAATTATGTTACAAAATTTTTTCAGTCATGAATTATAAAAATGTTGGTTTGGATCATGCTAAAAAAATATGAGTGACTGTTAAGAGGATAAGAATGACATGCTGGTGTTGCGAGATACACAGGGACTGTTTTTATAGGCTTTATACAGTATACAGATAAGTTGAGTGTGACTTTTGAAGGCAGCATCATATCCTGTTGTTCTACCCTTTTAAGAATTTATCTTCAAGAAAATAATTATGCCTAATAATTCCATCCACTATATTTTTCTAACTGACCATTAGATCATATAATGAACTGGACTGAACAGATCATTTACCAGCAGCTCGTCTCTTCCTCCGTATGATGAGTGCAGTTATTATGAGAACAGCCACACACATGAACACCAGCACACTGAAAACTACAGACTGACTGAAGAATCCTGGGTCAGATTCAGCCACATCTGAAAGTGTGGTGAGGATAATAAGATGAACAACAGAAAAAGACATTTGTAAGCTACAGACAGATAGTGGAATAGTGACAAATGATTTGCAGCACAAAAAAAAAAAAAAAAAATCAATAAATTTATAATAATAATGTTATTTAATGTAATTTTGTAATATATTGCCATTTTTTCTTAGCTGCTACTCGCAAAATTTTATTGTATTGTATATAATGACAGTAAAGTATATTGAAACTGCTTTGTTGTTCGGTGAATTTTTGTTCTTTTAATGGTTTGTTAGTTTTTCTTTACCAAATGTAAAGTCCAGTTTGTTGTCCAGACTGAGATGCTTCATTGTGCAGTTGTATTTATGTTCCTCACGTAGCTCTTCTTCACTGATCACCAAACTCTTCCTCATCTGGTACGTTCCGTCTCCGTTGGGCAGAATCTGTCCTCCTGTGATCTGATCATCATCCACAGGCTGACCATCTCTGAACAGGGTCAGGTTAATGTGACGGGGGTAAAAACCAGTGGCCAGACAGCTGATCTGAAGCCCTTGAGAGTCTGAGATTGTCTTCTTTATGAGTCTGACTCTGGGTTTCACTATAAAGAGGAGAATAAGTAGTGTTACTGTTGTTAAACTGTTGGGTTCATTGCATCAGCTATTAATTTATAGTAATCATAAAACAATGCATTAAAAGGCATAGGTATTTTCCGTCAGTGTCTCAGCCATTTTTATCAAATGTTTTTATTTATTTATTTATTTATTTATTTATTTATTTTTTAACTTATACTGAAGTTAATCAGGTTGATTCTCTCACCTTTTCTCATCAAATTGCTCTTTTCCATATTCAGGTACCTTTGCAAAACTTTAATGCAAGTAGGATGATACAAATTTTCATACATAAACTTTACTTTATTTAGTTTTGTTTGGTCCCATGATATCATCCATGGCTTTTTTATCTGGATATCTTTTTTTTGTGTGTCAAAAATTAACTCCTCCATATTTTGCCCTCCAAAAGCATCCCAGAAATGAACTGGACCTGGTTTATAATCATTCAACAATTCACACCCAGCAAGTCTCTGTTGAACATATACACCTTCAAATGAAGGAAAGAAATAAAGATTTATTAGTCCTCACTGACACAGCACAACATAAAATGTATTGAACCGAAAATTAATATACTGGACTGATCACTCACTCTGTCTTACATCCGTACATTTTAAGGAAATTACAAAAATCATATGACAACTACAGTACATGTTTCATGTGGTAATACTGATATGTAGCCTATAGGTCTCACCAGCTGTGTGATTTTGGAGTTTTTTAAGATAAAATACTCGATTTTTCATGCCAGTGTACATATCACCAAACACAAGACCAGCATCACTTTGCTCTTCTTCGAAGTATTTTGCATCACTATGAATGCGATACACAGGTTTCCATGTAACTGAGTCATAATATCCTATTTGCAAATCATCCAGCATCACCACAACACTGAACTCAGGAAATTGTGTTTGTCCATCTATGTATGTAACCAAAGTCATCAGTGAGTGAGAACCTGTGGATGCACAAAAACAAGCATATAATATCAATGCAATATCAATTTAGATCATTACGTACAACTACGCATGATCACTAAAGAGACAAAGAAACAGTAAGGCCATTTTTATTTGATTAGTGCTTTTGTTTAGTGAACAAGCCAAAGAAGACTGTGAAAAGAAAACTCTAGTGGAAAGAAAAAACAAACCAGGCCAATGAATGTACATTAACAGCGTGCAGCGGTGATCCAAAGTGTGGGGTAAAGTCCGTTTAAAAAAAAAAATCTCATGTTCCAGTTAAACTTAATGTTGCCACATTTTTCAGATGAGATAAAAAAAACAATACGCATATTTTCAAGAAAACAATAACTTATATAAATCGATAAAAAACAACAATACAAATTGATAACATATAATTAATTTTCTATTTATTAAAAGTAATATAACATGGTGGTCAGCTATTATTTTTAACAGTCAATTTATTTTCAGATCATCAGTAATCAAAGTTAACAACCATTGTACCATTCAAATCTTGACTGGTACAATGGTTCAGTGATGACATGACACTTTCCAATGACTTGCATAATTTTTAGATGTTTCCCATTAACATTAATTACTATGGAAGACCAACGGTTAAATTGAATAAAACTCAAGCAGTCAGAATAAACAAATTTCACCATATAAAAAACGAGGTTGTTACACTTTTTACAGATGTTACCTTTTTTAAATGAATTTACAAGCTATACTAACAATATCGACTGAAATGTTTATTGTGATATATAAATATATATATATTTTTTTTGCTATGTCACAGCCTTATCTAGGCTATATCACTCGCTAGAACATGCAGATTAAGTAATAGTAAAAAGTTTTTGTCATGTTCTAAGTCATTTAAAACCACAATTGCGGTCTGGTTTCTACAAGTTTCACTTAGAAGCAAAAATCTTGTTTTCCTCAAATTTTGTGTATAAATTATGTGTAAATATTCCCAAATTCTCTGACAGTGATATTTTATGCGATACGTGATTGCTAGGTTTCTGATTACTATAGGAAAAAAAAAAAATCTTACGTATTAATTACTATTACTAAGTAATTATAATGTAAAAAAACATTTATGTGAGGAAGAGTAGCCTAAATGATGACGGAATTTGCTATATCCCTGATAAATTGCCTTCTTATAGTCATACAGTAAACAATTTCTATATATATATATATAGGCCTATATATATATATATATATATATATATATATATATATATATATATATATATATATATATATATATATTTTTTTTTTTTTTTTGACCACCCACATCAAATAGACATTTTACATTAAATCAAATTAAAAAGGCTACAGGAAAGTTATAAATGAACTTACCTGCACTGACGACTTTCCAGCATGACAACATATACACAAACATGAACATTTTGTCAATTACTTAAGGAAAACAAGTAGCCTACTCTTCTACAATGTTTAAAACTGTTTCCAAGTTTTTTCCACTGTCAGAGAAGACGAAAGTTTTTGCAATCGATATGAAGTGCTTTTGTTCCTCTTTAGGCTACTAGCCTGAAAGTTTCACTTCTACAGACCACATAGTTAGATCTCTGTTGACGTCAGCTTAGACGCTGAATAGGACAGTTAGCCTCATAGCCTAAATAAAAAATAAATAAATAAATAAAAATAACAAAAGTACAAGGTAAAATTGAAAAATACAAAACGGAAGCCCCATGCAAGCATTATTACAATTTTTATTTCTTGTTTTCACACGATGATGACGGCTTAATTTCCACGTAGTCTTAACCTAATCACTTTGTGTGTGTTTAAATGGTCTAACAGAACATTCAACACTGCCTTCTGAAAGATGCAGATCAGCTAACTAAAAATCTTTTAGGCTTAGGCAGTGTCATTTTTATAGAATGTTTGGTTGGCTTATTTTATTTTGATAAAATACAATTTTCAGTTTTTCTTTCGTTTTGGTAATCTGTGAATTACATCATATATATATTTCGTGAATAGTGCTATTTATTCAAATGAATGTGCTTTTGTAAAGGTGTTCTCCATTCATAGCGTACTATATTTATGCTATTTTATTTTAGCTTTATTTCAATTAGCCTAATGTTTTTAATAGTTTTGGTTCATTTTAAAACTAGACTGGCAAAACATCCATATAACTGCACACAGCACACTTTCAATTTTCCAGCTGTTTCAAGAAACAAAAATGCTGTCTTGTGTTTGTCGGGGGCTACTTGGACGGGAGAGGTGGGAGAAACAAAAGTTTGTCCCAGTGTCTAGTTGGTGTGCCTATGTATAGCCACCAGAGGGCACTTTTCTGAGTTATCGTTTGTTTCTTCTTCTGAACTTCAGTTCCCATCACCCTTTGCCTGGACTGTCAAATCTCATTCATTACTTTCAGCATCTTCTCGTTTACGTGGTTAACTCTTCCTGATATATACCTGGTTTCCTCTGTCTTTTGTTGCTGGTTTATTACTTTCTGTTACATGTTTTCCCTTTTTGTGTATTACTTTGTATATGTGCATGTGCAATGCTGAATGTGCAGTTTGATCTTCTTATTTAGGAGCATTCTGTGACAGAATAAACCAGCCACTTCAAGATCCAGCAATTTACTTTGTTTGTTTTTGGACTATGGATATCTGGATATCTCCTTCTGCCACTATATGATTTTAAATACAATAGGACAAAGGGGGTAGACAGGACAGAAAGACAGTGGATTGAGGAAGAAATAAAGCATAACATGAGGAGAGGGGAGGAGAAAAAAACAACCCCCAGACTATGCTCCTCTGTAAGGATCTTTAAACGATACCGATATTTACCGATATTGAATTTCAAAGCCAATATCGGCCAATAATATCAAGCATCCCTAGTTGTCTAAATATGTGTTTCTGCCCCAAGGGACAGGCGTCTGGGACTGGGCTATTATTTGAAGTGTTACAGAATGCCTGCAACCTTTCTGAGAGTCACTAATCAGCATAATTCAACACAGCGTAAACTTTGAACTATTTTGATGTTTTTTTTTTAATTTTTGGGAAGTTACGTTTTTCATTTTCTGCACGACTAACAAAAATGACTGATGGATTGTTTTGGCAAAAGATCTACATGTATGCAATGTTTGTTCTTTGGTGGCTAGCGTGACTTGAAATGTGAGTTACAATTACTCAATCTCAACATACTTGATTAACCTCCATGTAGAGTTACTACAAGTTACTAAAAATTGTACAGTAAGTAATTACATAACTCAATAGGCCTACATACTTACTTTGCACCTCTGCCATGCAGGACCCATGTGTTCCCAGTTCAAACCCAACTTAGCACATAAATATGCCTTGCAGGACCCATATATGTGTTCCCAGATCAAACCCATGCCCACTTAGCCCATAAATATGCTATGCAGGACCCATATATGTTTTCTCAGTTCAAACCCATGCCCAATTGGCCCATGCCTGTCCCTTATGGGGCCCATGTAATCAGCTCATATGGGCTACATATGTGGGACTCATATTACAAAACCTACATGGGACCTGCTGATTTCACCCAGCCAAAGCCCATGCCCTCACAGTAACCATGGAACCCGTACTTAACCCATCTGAGCCCCACATGTCATTGCATATGTGCATAATGTGCATATATGCACATATATATATATATATATATATATATATATATATATATATATATATATATATACACACACGGGCGTAGATTACGCTATTTATCATCACGGAACTTCGTCCCCCACACTTTTTCGGGCAGGTGTGTTCGTGTAGATGTTTTCAAGAGCTGGTGTGAATAAATATAGATTTAAACTCAAAGAGACAAGATAGTCTGCGAATGACCTGATGTTTTTTTCGGACCCAGAAGGCGAAATGAACATCACGGAACGCTAAACACTCCTGCAGTGTGTGTGTGTGTTTCACACTCTCGCATAGAAAGTCATACCACGAAACTCCTAATATGGACAACAGCGTCCAGCTCTCTCTGTATGAAAACAGTTGTTTTCGGTTTTGTTTTTTCCAAGTCCAAAAAAATCTCCAGCAGGTGATAAATAAAGTATATGAACAATGCAGTGCTAATTGACATAGCATTTATTACAGTATATAAACTATTCTGCCTTATTATGTGATAAAAAGTGTTTGTAGTATATAAACAAATCATTATTATTTGTCATTGTCCAGCAGTTATATATTTCTAAGCCAATTAAAAAAAAGAACATTTTAAGTTGCCTATAGTATCCATTACCAGTCAAAGGTTTTTGAACAGTAAGCTTGTTAATGTTTTTTTTAAGAAGTCTCTTCTGTTCATCAAGCCTGCAAATCAGTGAAATTTTGAAATATTTGTACTAGCCTATTTAAAATAGCTGTTTTCTATTTGAATATATTTCAAATGTAATGTTGAAAACAGCTGAGTATAATTTTTTGACAGTTTAGAAGAGCAGCATTTAACTGAAATAGAAATATCTTGTGAAATTATGTCTTTATCAGCACTTTTGATCAATTTAAAGAATCCTTGCTAAATAAAAGTACAATGTACTGTACAATGTAGTCTATATATATATATATATATATATATATATATAACAAATTTAATCTTATATGAGAGTTCAGTATGTTGCATGTGCTGGAAAGTACCCACATTTCGCTGTCCAAGTATAATTTATTCTTATTAAATTACATTGAAATAAGCTAAATCAGCAGATTTGTTTATTTAGATATACAGTAGTAATTGTGTTGTTTTGTCTGATATGTTTTTAATCTCTCATTTATGTATTTGTTGAGTAATTTCCATAACGTAAAATTCTGTTAAAAAAAAAAAAGTTTCCTAATTTTACATCCAACTCCACTCCGTTACAACCCACCTTGATCGCAGAGTAGGTTAAACATGTTTAGAGATAATTATATTTTATAACTTTTATTTGGGATTAGCGACTATAATGACGACGATGATGATGATAATAATAATAATAATAATGTCACGTTTATTTATTCTAGCAGATATTTCGTTGTAAATATTCGCTAATGTTTATCTATAGTATTTGATTTGTGATCTTCGGTCTTCTCTCAGTCTGGTGACAGTGCGGGTGTGGCGCAGGTTCCTCCCACCTGTTGTGTTGTGCAGCAGTGATGCTCTGCTCCTCTTGGGAGACACGTAAGACCTTCAGTGTACTCCTGACAACAGTCTGCTCAAATTTACAGGAAATATCGTTTTAATCATCGTCTTATAACGAGTTATTTACTATCATTGTACAATGACTGCGAATCATGAACGAAAGCGTCGAAAAGGAGGATCAACGGAAAGATAACGGTAAGAAATAAACCTGTAGCCTATCAAAAATATCTCATAGTACTAGGCCTACTTAGTGTATTCATGACTCAGAGCTTCCGTCGTGTGCAAACGCTACTTAGTTTTCACTGTGTGCTTTGATTCTTAATTTTAGATGCATTAGTCAACAACACCGATAGTTGTGATCCCCTGAAAGAGGCAATTCCAAACTGGACTTGTTATAAACTGATTTTTGATCCGGTTTTGATCGGCGGAAGTCAGAAACTGTACCGCTATGATGGACAGCACTTCAGCGCACCGGTGAGTTCATCTTGTTATAAGCAGAACAATTTTTTTTTTTTTACAAAATTAGTTATTAGTTATCCAACTTAATGAGATTTAATCATACTGTATTTATTTACACTGTCTAGTTGTATTCTGCACTGTATATATGAAGCTTACGTAATTGTTGTCCGCCAGCATCCTGAATGTTTCCCTGTGGATGTTATACGAGATCCTAGAATTGCATGTTTTTGGACAAAATTCAAGGAAGCAGATCTTCCAGTACCAAAATTCAAGGTAAGTAGGCTATTATGTTAATTAAAGGCAAACTTTCAAAATTAATAATCATGTAACTCTCATGTTTAATTGGTATTGACTTTCTTGGTGTTTGGGTTAACGCTGAGAAAATAAAATTTGTAAAAATATTTTTTAATGTTTTTATCTATCTATCTATCTATCTATCTATCTATCTATCTATCTATCTATCTATCTATCTTAACATTGTTATTTTTTTAAGAAAGTTGATTGTGTCTTTTTTTGGGATCAATCCAACCCCAACACAACTAATTCTAGAAAAATCAATACAGCAATTTTAAGATGTAAAGATTGATTCAATAAAATATAATTGTTTTATTCATGAGGTCTCTGAGATCCCAAACAAGTCATTTAACATCATCTGTAGTATTATCAAACTTAAAGTAATTTCTCAAAAGTATCAAACAGTTGTTAATGTATGCTAATTAACATTTCCTTTGGGTTTCTCACATCCAAAACACAACAACAAAAATAATGCCATATGTCAATAACATTTGTTTTTAGGTTGATGAGAATTATGTTGGAGCACCTAAGGAGCTGACATTTGCAAGGCTTAATGACAACATTAGAGATGGATTCCTATCTGAAATGTGTAAAAACTTTGGAGAGGTTCAAGATTTGAAAGTTGTATACAATCCAAAGAATAAGAAGCATTTAGGAATAGCAAAAGTTGTTTTTGAATCTGTAAAGGCAGCAAATAATGCAGTTAAAAACCTCCACAACACTTCTGTAATGGGAAACAACATCCATGTAGAGTTTGACCCAAAAGGTAAGTACACATCTACCTCAATTTCTTTCTATTATACCTTATCTGTATCTTCTAAATGAAATATTTCATGAACATGTCTGTGCAGTCTGTTTTAATTATAGCATTTACTGTATTTGCATGCATTACATGATTCATGATCTTCATTGTTTTAGGTGTGAAGAGGAACCGATACTTCAAGATGCTTGTTAGTGGTTTATATACACCTTTCACACTCCCTGTTGGAGAAGAGTCCTGGGGACCCCAGTCACCATCCTCATTCATCGACTCTTTAACTGTGAGTACAATACCATAAGCGTTGCTAATTTTTTATTTTTATTATTATTAAATTTCTTTGTTGAAACCTTGGATTTATTGTTTTAGTTCACTTGTAAATATCTTTCCTCATTCCAGGAGTGTGAAACACTGAAGAAACTGGCATACACATTATCATCATCATCATCCTCAATATGTAATGGTTCCCCTTCGTTGGATTGTTCTACTCCTTTATCCATGGACACCGCCTACTCCAGCATGCATCAGGACACACCTAGTAGCTTCTGGCAGACCCCTCAATACCAAGATACCCCCTGCACCCCTTCTCTGACCCTCAGTAGACCAGGCACACCATCTCAATGTGAGGAGACCCCAAATGAATCAACACTGATAAACAGTGCCTCCAATGTCCCTTTTATTCAGTCCATCCCAAACATCTCACAGCTTCAGCCTGATCATGCGACCCAACCACCCTTAAGTAAACCTAGCATTATTCAAGGTGCTGTGCAAAACTTTTGGAAGTTAGGTGGAGCGCCTTGTCAAAATGGCAGTTTTTCAAATAGGCAGAGAACTCCAGCACGCAATCCTCATTTTATTAACCATGTTCGTAGAGGACACCAGGTCAGACCTCAGGAGAGCAAGTACCAAAATGCATATAACCGTAGGCCACAGCACCACTATATACATAGACCTGTATATAGGGGAGCTCACTACCGCTCTGGATCTGCAGCCAATCAACTGCCTTTTAGAAAATTTCAGGATGCTCCAACCACACTGTCACATTCAGATAAGCTCACAGGCAAAAACTTTACTGGCTCAGTCAACGACCTCAGTGTTAATCACAGATCTGTTGGTGAAGATCCTCCTTCACTTCCTAATTTACATATACTGCCTCAAAAGGCTATTGGAGTGGATGTTGGTCACATTATTCTTGATAAACATAGAAATGTAAATAAGTCAAAAAATTATTTCAGTGGTACTCAAGTACCTTTTAAGACAACCCATGAGGTGAACCAAAATCATTGTCCACCACAAGGCCAGTCTTCTCACACTTATGCCCCAAACCCACGTTCTTTCTCTGAAACCGCAGAAGATCTTTCAGAGCCTACAGGGCACAGTCCTTCTCCTGAATCTGAACTTCCTGCTCTGGAATCAAAGCCTGACAGCCTGGACTCTCGCATCCAAATGCTTCTTAGTGGTGGAAGTCCAGTTCTGCTTCTTCTGAACCAAGAAATTTCAGACTCCGAGTTATCAGCTACTGAAGAGCATGGTCCAGACTATAATCCTCAACCTTCTCCCAAAGCTCCCAGCCCCTCTCCTTCTTGTTCCACAGAGGTTGTCCTAAACTGTGACCAAACATCATCTACTGGGAGTAATAATGGCTCTCATCCAAGAGAATGTTTATCTGGTATTGAGGATGTGAGTTTCACTTCAGTCTGTGATGTGGGAAAAGAAGACCATGAACTTCAGTCAGCTAAGAAGTCCAAGGTCATCCCAAATGAAGTTGAAGATGCTTCAGATCAGCCGTGTAGTATACCAGTAATCTGCAGTAACAGGAGCTCTCCTCCGACAATTCCTCAGATGCTACCACCTCCAATCCCTATATCTCCATCTGCTCACTTTCCCTGCCTTCCATCTCCTAATTTACCCTCAAAACTGGGTCCTCCTCCACCAATGGCTCCATTGTTACCTGGATACACTCTGCCTAGTTCGTCTTGCTCATTGTACCCTCCTCCAAAGATCCAGCAAGTTTGTAGGCCACCCAACTGGAAGGGTAGCCAAGTACCTCTTCCCATTCCTACTAGAATAACACAAGGGCAAACCTCATTCACACCTCCCTTCCTCCCTCCAACCTTCAATTTCATGACTCATCGCCCACCATACCCTTCCGCTGGATGTTTATCTACAATGTTGAGGTACAGACCACCTTGGCCTCCACCCCCCATGCCCAGGTTTGATCCCTTAGTACCTCCACCGGGTTATGTACCTATGAATGAATCACCCCACAAGGCAACGGTGGATGGAGTTCTAGCTGTTGTCGCTTCAGAGCTACGGGCTATCGTGAAGAAAGACATACATCGCAGAATGATTGAGATTGTTGCATTCAAAGCGTTTGATCAGTGGTGGGATGATAAAGAACAGACGGCTAAGGTGGGATTTATTTTTTTATTTCAGCTGTAGTGACAGAGCGAGTAGTGTCAATCTGTATTTCCATTAACATTTCAACATTGTTTTCATAAATATCATATTGTGCACCTCCAGGTATCCACCCCAACTGTTAAATCGGGAGGACCTAAAGATACAATGCTCAGAGCAATGGAGCACAGCTTAAAAATGGGGAATGCAGGGGTTGAAGGCTCTGTATTGGGCACAGGAAAAATAAGTCTGCATGGTGGCATCAAACTACCATCTTTTAAGGTACAAACTTGGCACTTCAGTAAATTTTAAGCTATACTGTACCACAGTAGAGCTGATCTAGTATGTATTATGCACTTCCGTATTGTCTGCACTATCATATATTTCAGATCAAAAAAGTATTATGAGTTTTGATTTGTGTTTATGCTCAGTTAAAGAGGAAGGATCCATTAACTGAGGCCTCCGGTGATGTCAAAAGGATCTGCCCTTCTCCTGGTCTTGAGCATTTGGAGGATGAAGGTTAGTTTGGAATGCTGTTTCACTTGGTTTTAAAAAACCCATGATGTGAGCATGGGAAATTATTTATTTTCTATGGAATCCTACCTTACTACCTTAGAGATAAAAGATGACTGTGACTTTATATAGTATCTTCCGATCGTGGGGCCACAATGGAGCTTTATTTCTAAATCATACTTTTATTTCACAATAAAATTGTTTATCTTGTATTGCGAGGTGGAAACATACTCCCATATCTTTTTTCATATTCAGAAATGTACTGCATGGAGTTTAAATTGCCCTTTTGCACATGTGTTCACCTGAATTTGCATTCTACTTACATTTAAAGTAATCTTGCACAATTACAAAATTTGGTCAACCTTTATTTTGTAGAATCAGAGCAGCAAACAGCCCTAGAAATTACTGAAGAGGACACAACCAAAAATTCCAGTGAGGACACAATGGTCAAACGCAGGCATTCCAGACCTCTGGCATTAGATAGTGAGGAAGAAGAAGATGAAGAGGTTTCTAAAAAAGCAGAGAATCCAAAATCTCATGTGTCAGCTCAGGTATTGTTTCACTTCTATGAACAAAATGTACTTGTGTAAAAAGTAATATTTAGACTGAAATTGTGATCAATTCCCTGTCACAAATGGGCATGAGTTTCATGTTGTCATTGTGTTTTTCAGGAGGGTGATGAGATGAAAGTTGATGAAGTACGTCAAGATGAGAAGAGTGATCCTAGTGGTATCACAGAGGATGAAGATCTCTCAGATACAGGTATTGATTGAAAACTGGAGTAATGATCCTGAAAATTTTGCTTTGCTAAATATATTGAAGTAATATATATATATATATATATATATATATATATATATATATATATATATATATATATATATATATATATATAATTATATTTTCTCCATCTTGTATGACAAATGTATTGTATGTGTTTTTTTTATATCTTTCAGATACTATCAGTCACACAAGTTTAAACTCATCTGCTTCTAAAAGCCAAGGATACGACTCCTTAGACTCTCCCAGAACTGTCCCTGACTCCTCAGATTCTTCTCCATCTGGTATTGACTCCTCAGTGTCCTCTGTATCTGTCTTTGACTCCTCAGATGACAGCAGCGATGATTCCTCAGACTCTCTGTCTTCTGGGGAGGACGATCAGTTGGATGGTGAACATTATTTTCCTGAAACTCCACGTGAGGACAGAACAATAGAAGAGACTATATGGATTTCTTCAGATGAGAATGAAAATGAAAATCAGGAGATCATTCACACTCCTGTTTACTCGTCTTTTACACAATGGGAAGAAGATCTTGACCCCCCTGTGACCCCTTCTGCTCCAGATTTAATAGAAAGTGATGATGACCATGAATTGTTCGGTTAGTTTATAGATTTTCTGTTTTCACATAAAGCACAAATCAACCCCCATGTTTCCAAAATGAAAATAAAGTATATATATATATATATATATATATATATATATATATATATATATTTAGATAGATAGATATAGATATAGATATAGATATAGATATAGATATATAGATACAGATATAGATATATAGATATAGATATATATTAGTGCTGTCAAACAATTAATCGCATTTAAACGCATCCCAAATAAACGTTTTTGTTTACGTAATATATGTGTGCTGTGTATATTTATTATGTATATATAAATACACAAACATGCATATATATATTTCAGAAAAACAGGTTATGTTTATATATTAAATATATTTATTTATAATATATATAATAATTATATGAATATAAATATAGACATGTAAATGCATGTAAATAGTTTCAAAATATATAATAAATGTGTGTGTATTTATATATACATGATAAATATACACAGAACACACACGTATTATAGAAAACACATTTTTTGTATTTTGGATGTGATTAATCGTGATTAATCTCGATTATTCACTTTACAGCACTAATATCTCCACTAGAGGTCACTGTTTAAACAAGCCGTGCATTTTTTCTTTATCTGCGTTGTGTTTTTTAACTGATTTTTGTTGTTGTATCATTAACATTATTTTAAAAGGAGAATGTTACAGTGTTCAGTTATCTGCCCATCAGTTGTTTTTTGAGAATTCTTAATATATTCTTATAGTTATATCAGAGCTAGTTTTCTAATCCAACTGGTGTAGCAAAGCATTTAGAAATATTTTAATCATCATTGTGGTCAAATGTAACTTGTGGTTCGGCTCTTGCAGATTTGGATACAGCTACCACAGAAGACCCAGAGGAGGAACTGAGCGTAACAGTTTATATGCAAGGTCTGAAACTACCTGAGCCTCTCAGATACACCTTACAGGACCCAGTCAAACACTGTTTAACAAACAAACTAAAGCTCCCAGACCCCGCCATATTCTTCTCAGACCAGGAGTCAGAGCTGCCAAGCCCACCATCTCCAACATACAGAGGATTGTCAGGTATGGTTTACTCTTCACTGATCCATTTCACATTTCTATTAGTATGAATTTTTTTTTTTTTTTACATATCTTTCATAACTTCTTATAATACACTTTTGTCAACATTAAGTTTACACAAAATAGCAAAATTTAGCTAATAAAAGGAAAAGAAAAGGAACATAGTGCCTTACAACCCCACAGTGAACAAGCCGAAAGCCACATATTTTGTCATTCATATGACATTTGATTTTGATTTTCTAGTTTGTACATATCTAAGTACAAAAATGTACAAACACATGCTCATACATTTACATGTAAATATGATCATTTTACCATTTTCTTTTTATTGTAAATGATTTAACATTTGTCTGACTATTGCTAAAGCGTCTGTATCTAAATAATAATTATGTTATTATATATTAAATAATATATATATTTCTATATTTTTTATATATTTTTACATGCAATAATATATACGAAACTTATAGGGCTGCCATTAGATACATCCTATATATGTATAATAATAGTCAAAAACTAATCAGGTTTTTGCACCAACAACGAAGTAAAAACACATCTACATGCAAAATATTTACAATACAGTATATGGTGTTACATTTTGATAATGTTACTTTTCATTATACATTATTACTGTGATGTTGGATAATTCAGCTATGTTTAACTTTTTTTGTATACAATTGTTTTGTAATTTTATATTTTAAACCATTTTTGCATTATATAGACTGTATATTTGCTTATTTGTAAAAAAAAAAAAGATAATCAAATAAATAATCAACAGTTAATCAAGTAGTTGTTAGTTGCAGAATCTGTATCTTTCTGCTTTCAGATGATTTGGAGACACAATACACTTGCGATTCAGAGGACCAGAGAGTCATTACAGAAACACTGGAGGATTCTGAGAACCTCAGACCCATCACACCCACCGGATCCTTGTCTGACACAGACTCTGACATGGAGCTGGGACGCCGATTTTCACCTCTTACTATTGATGAGGTGGAGCTGCCTCACACACCTGGGGGATGTCTGGAAATGGAGGAGACCGAGGATCATATTCTACTTCCGGGACCCCCTACACCCCTACCACCTCCTCCCTCTCCCACAGGCGTCCAGGAACTTTCCTCCTCACCCATTTACCACTGTCCTCCTCTCGCTTCCTCATACCCCACGTATGAGGAAATACCAAAAACACCAGGTCGGGTCAATGGAGCACGCCACGTTTATCACTCTGAGGGAATAACACCAGCGGGATTACTGCAGGAGACCTCACTGAGAATGGGAAGCCCCTGTAACCCCGTCCTGTCTCCATGTGCTGACAGCGGGATCCCAAGGACTCCAGGGAGAGACATGTCTCTATCTCCACCTGTCCGAACCCATAGAGAGCTGTGGGCTAGTGCACTCCATCATCACAACTCAGAGGTGCAAACGAATCATTCCAGTATAAAAAGTAGTCGTGCACCTCATGACTGTCATGTCTCCTCGCGTCGAACGGCTTGTTTAGACACGGCACGCTTGAAAAGGCGGCGAGAGCGGCTTAAAATGAGAAGACGAATGATTGAATTACAACGCACAAGACAATCCACAAATCTAAATATTAATTCGCCCTTACGAGTGAACAATGCGACAACAAAATCTTCTTCAAATCGGGTTTTGGGGCCTTTGGATTGTGTCTCAGACATTAGGGACGAACAATTACCACCAGAAGCCCATCGGGAGAAGTGTTCAGTAGTAGACAAACGCCAACAGAACGAGAATCAAAGGCTTCAGGTTTCGTCTTATGTGTGGAGAAGGTGGAGAGAACCATCATCTACACGTCGCCTCCTCTTCTCTCCTCGTTCTGAGAGAAGAGAGAAGTTGGTCCTCCATGCTGTGTGGACTAAAGGGGTGAATGAGGAGGAGATCAATCACCTGAAGGCCACTTATGAGAGGCTTGTGGTGGAGGATAAAGAATGTGATTGGTTGAACAGCACACGCTGGGTCCCACATCCTCATATCCTTAGACACATAACACGCGTCATAGTCACAGTACTTGATAATGTATATATTTTTTTGTGGACTAAAACGTTTGAAAATATATGTTAAAGTATATTTTCAAATCTATTTTCAATATGCATATTGCTCTGTTGTTTGTTCCTTGACTCTGTTGCACCAACCAGCACTGCTGACGACAGGTCAAGAAGATGGCGGGATGGCGTCAGGAATCATGTGACAGGTTGTGCACGCAGTGAGGGTTATTACTTCATCAGCAAGAGGGAAAAGCTGCGATATCTCAGGGATGAACTTTCCGCTTCAGAAGAGTTTGTTTCAGATAAGCAGGTGAGAAAGAAACAGGGTTGTTATCGTTCACTAAAACCTTAACAAAAGGTTTTAGGCAATTGAAATAAAGCTGAAATAAAATCAAATATAAACATTATATGAAAAACTTCAACAAAAATGATGCTGGATTGGAGCTACACGAAATAAGTTGCAGTTGAAATACTAAAATGACTGGAACTGAAATTAAAATTTAATCAAAGCTATATAAACCCACCAAAACTAAGAAAAAAACAAAAGCACATAAAACTCATTAAAGTGACAATGAAAAGTGAAACTTGAATAAGTAAAAACTAATAAAAAATATGGTCCCACTTTATATTAGGTGGCCTTAACTACTATGTACTTACATAAAAAATAAGTACAATGTACTTATTGTGTTCATATTGTATTGTAAAACACTTTTGCTGCTATTGAGGTGGGATAGGGGTAAGGTTAGGGAGAGGGTTGGAGGTATGGGTAAGTTTGGGTATGGGTCAACAGTGTAATTATAAATGTAATTACAGAAATTAAATACAGATGTAATTACATGTACATTTTTTAAATATAAGTACAATGTAAAAACATTTATGTACACAATAAGTACATTGTACTAAATTATTAATTAAAATGTAAGTACATAGTAGTTAAGGCCACTTAATATAAAGTGGGTCCAAAAATATGAATAAACAGTTAGTAATCTAAAAATAATGCTGGAAAGAAAATTATGCTTTATTTATTTGTCTGTCATGATTACCATTCATTTTTAAATAATTATATAATCATGTTTAAAGACTTTAAAAAACAATCGTTATTTCTCTGCATCATGTCTGCGAGTTAAAGATGCACTTAGTCATTTTCTCACTTCAAAATATTTTTACTCCTAAAGAAATTGCAAGTATAACTCACATGAAATGAAAACACACAAAAAAACTAGACTACAAAAAATATTTGTATTCTACCATAGCCGACATGTTATGACATAATCATGCATGTTTTCCACTTGACCAATTTACCGTCATGAACAAAAACTTGATGCATCCACACCAGTATGTGTCAGTATAAAGTCTAAGACCAAGATGTTTTCTTGAATATGTCATATCTTGAAACTCATGACTCCGTGCAACTTTAAAAGTAGTTTACAGTAATTTGAGATTATGTGCTGATCTCTGCAGGGGAAAAGTGTGCCAGCTCAGATTCCATCTTCATCCAGATCAGGATCAGAACTCCGAGCAGAACAGCGTCGCCTGTTGTCCTCCTTCAGCTGTGACAGTGACCTCCTCAAATTCAACCAACTCAAGGTGAGGCCAGCCATCTTAAAAACAGCATAACACAATTTAAGAGATTCTGGAATCACCAGAAACGCCCAAATCTATTTTACTACTTCCTTTTTTTTGGCATTTTTATTTTCTATTTGGTCCACAAGGAATGTAAAAATTTTCCCTCTTCACAGTTCCGTAAGAAGAAGCTGCGTTTTGGCAGGAGTCGTATTCATGACTGGGGGCTGTTTGCAGAGGAGCCCATTGCTGCAGATGAAATGATAATTGAATATGTAGGCCAGAGCATTCGACAGGTGAGATACACAGTACACAAAACTGAACTTAAAACACATATATAGAGATTTTAGCACTTATTTCTGATTTAAAACAGTGAGATCTTTTTCTTAAGCTATACATGTAAATGTCAAGTTCCAGAATATATTTTTTATTTTATTATTATATCCCAAATTCTGCTTGTAGGTGATCGCAGACATGCGTGAAGGGCGCTATGAAAAGGAAGGTATTGGAAGCAGTTATCTGTTCCGGGTCGACCAGGACACTATCATTGATGCAACCAAGTGCGGTAACCTGGCAAGATTCATCAATCACAGTTGCAATGTAAGATCAAACTGATGTTTTTATAATACATTGTTGTTTAGTGTTTAGTAAGACTGTAATTAATTATTTTAACATTTTATGTTTACTGTCTTTATGTGTTTTTTTTTTTCATAGCCAAACTGCTATGCCAAAATCGTCACTGTCGAAGCTCAAAAGAAGATAGTCATCTACTCTCGGCAACCTATTAATGTAAATGAAGAGATCACGTACGATTACAAATTCCCTATTGAGGATGAGAAGATCCCCTGCCTGTGTGCGGCGGACAACTGTAGAGGAACCCTCAATTAGACAAGGACTCATCCTGCACACTCAAAGTATTAGCAGTAAACATGATTCATTAACTTTAAGTCTGTGAGGATTAAGGGTTTTAAATATATTCACATAAATTCGGAAAATGTCCAGAGCAAAACCTTCAGGGCATATTTGAAGTTCTCTGGCAAAATGTGATTCTCATCATGTTAATTATTAGATTGTTTAGATTAAAGTTAAATATGCTTTCATGAGTTTTATTGTGAAATATAAATGAAAATAAAGTATATGTATTTTTCCAAATAAGTGATTTTTTGTTTGTTTATTTTGCATGCTATCAAACTTTAATTCACTGTTTAGTATTACACTTGGCAATGAATGATTGAACATATACCTTCATTACAATAATTCAAACGAGATTTGATTACCTTATTTTGCTTACTTCCATATACATGGCATAAAGGCAAAAAAGGATAAAAAAGGATTCACAAAGTTGACTAACTAGTGTTGTCAAATAATTTTCAGTTGCTAAAGGAAGGCTGATTTGTTACTAAAAGTTGGTAAATGATGTTGTGATGTCATTGCGTGATGAATTTATTGCTAACACAAAATTGCATCACAACATAAAATCAGAAAAGTATTTTTTGTTAATTCAGATTTTTTGTAAAATAATATGCATAATACATTATTAAAATATAAACAGCTATTTTATTTAGCAAGGAGGGCAGCTATGTTGAATACAGCTTTTAAACCCACATTTCGCCCGTGATGAGCATAATTGTATTTTTATCAAAATAGAAAGGAATACTAGACATTAGGATACAAATACATCTTTGTCTTTTTGGTCTTTATTCAATTATATTCATAGTAAATAGATTTTTAAAGACACGAAATATATAGGCACGAATTACGACTCTCGTTGTGAACTGTTGTGGCATTTTTTTCAGCGAGATTTCAGTGTGCTGTGTTAAAATCCAAGAAAAAGGTTCTATTCTCATGAAAGGAATCTTTTTATTGTGCTTCATTTGCAATCAAGGTGTAATTTTGAAAATTATGCATACAGCATGTGTAAAAATACAGGATACGTAAAACAATGAATTCTATTCCAAAAATATCATTTCCACTTCCATATTATAATATAATTTCAACCACAAAATGGTGTTAAACATGATATATCATTTGAGATATAGTGTAAATGAAACATTTCGATTTTTCTAAAGGTCCACAAGGTCAGATGTGTCTGTGGTTGCAGAAACACTTGGGTACAAAATATATTGGCACATGCTTAAAAGCCAAACTTAAAATATGATTAAGTAAAACATCAGAGAGTTTACTATGCATATTTCTAAATATGTGTACCATGCATTTACTGTAAATAGAAAGAGCCAGGTCAGAGTTTCTGTGATGTGCCATTAGGTGTAAGGATGGTGAGGTTTCCTCTGGCATTCTGGTCTGCTTCAATAGCCTCAAACAGAGATTTGAAATTTCCAGCACCAAACCCCTAAAACAAAAAAGGACTGTACTGTAATTTATGTTTTTGTTTTTTCCACATAGTAAGAAATGCTACATATCTATGCATTTAGGAGACATTTCTGAAGAATGCAAATTTATCTATGATGCACAACGCTTGAACTGAAATAGTCCATGAACTATTGATAGATTCTTGCTTACTTGGTGGTTGTGTCTCTGGATGACCTCCAGAAACACTGTAGGCCTGTCCTGTACCGGTTTGGTGAAGATCTGGAGTAGGTAGCCATTGTCATCAAAATCCACCAAAATTCTAAGTTCCTGTATAAAGCAATGCCACACTGTTTTCACATTCTGTTTCAGACTTGCTACAGAAAGTTGCATTCATGTGCGTAGACTGTTAGCTGGCCTATTAATCTTTGCTGCATTTCCTTCAACTAAAATGTTTCAATTTAGTTCCTCCTCCTCCTTCTTAAAACACTTTGATTACCTGAACTGGAAATATTGTCTTACCTCCAATATTCTGATGTCCTCAACAATTCTGACTTTGGAAAGCTTCAGCTTCTCCCTGAGCTGCTGGTAGTAAGTGTCAGGCACGGTCATGAACTCCATACCACGTTCCTTTAGGTTACGGATCTGCAAATAGATTCAAAATGCCAAGTAAACTTTTTCAGCATTCTCAAAGAACAACATAAACCTTTGCACGCTGCCTTCTCTATCAATGGTGTAAAACCTCTTATTGCTGTGATTTACTCACTGCTGTGATGATGTCAGAGGTGTTCATGGCGATGTGCTGAACCCCTGCACCACCATAATACTCCACATACTCCTAAAAGGAGAAAAATTGTCAGATAAATAGATGCATGCATTGTAGAGTTGAATGTAAGTACAGTAAATGTAATGTCTATAATACATGCCTGAATCTGGGACTTGCGCTTCCCCATGGCTGGTTCATTAATTGGCATTTTCACAGTTTCTTCATAGTTGGCCACTACTATGGAGCGCAGCGCACTGTAGTCAGTCTGCAACTGCTTGTCATCTACAGACCAGAATCTGTGGAACAGCAGGTTCCTCTGATACCTTCATATAAACATGCACAGGTCAATTTAACACAGTGATGCTGATTTAAAGCTGCAGTAGGTAGCTTTTGTAAAAATATATTTTTTACATATTTATTAAACCTGTCATTATGTCCTGACAGTAGAATATGAGACAGATAATCTTTGAAAAAAATCAAGCTCCTATGGCTCCTCCCAGTGGTCCTATTGCCATTTGCAGAAACTCCATCGCTCCCGTTAAGAAACAACCAATCAGAGCTGCGGTCCGTAACTTTGTTTGTGTTCAAAATGTAGAAACATGTATATAATAAGCGAGTACACCATGAATCCATTTTCCAAACCGTGTTTTTAGCTTGTCCTGAATCACTAGGGTGCACCTATAATAAGTGTTTATATTCTGACTATTTTAGATTGTTTCCGGGATACCGCGGCAGAGTAACCCAGTACCTTTGTGATTCTTCATAGACATAAACAGAGAGAAGTAGATCCGGCTACGAAGTTCTTCCGCAAGCTAGCAGTTCTGTTTATTAACTGCTAGAGCGTCAAAAGTTACCGGCTGCAGCTTTAAAAATCAATGGCCAAAACACAATTTATAAGGGATCACAAGGTTAGAGTCTTTAAATGTTTGATAAAAATGAACTCTAAAATTTCCCTTTTAAAACAAAATAACTTAAAATATAAATCACTAATAATTAATTTATTTTTATTCCTTAATCATTTATTATTATTTAAAATAATTAGTGTTTAACCATGAAAATAGAAAATAGATATCTTGGTTTAAGAATATTTGTTCTGAAAAACAAATCATTTTTTCTGCAGTGTACTGTATGTTTAAGTGCTGGACATGATGGCATGTGGTCTGGTTTAGATAATTTTGCTGTTCCCACCCCTCAGCACCCTCTTCTCCTCTTTCTCCCCCTCCTTGCTGTGTCTAACTGTCTCCAGATGGTGTCTCAGACCCTTTGGAAATCATTTTGCTGAGTCATAATTACTATGGTGTTTTCTTGCATAATAATCAGTCGTCCACTACCAAAGATTAAATTGCAGCCATGCCATCTGTCGTCTCCATCTATTCTCTCTGAGACTCTCTCATCTGATCTTTCCTCTCTGTCTTCACACCATCCTCACCATGGAGACACACTGCTGATCACTGGGGAGGGGCTCTCGGTGTGTTCTGACTGGATGGGATGGATGGGGAGTTTCCCCCTAAAGACTTGTGCTGTTCTGAGCGAGTACCTTCGTGACTTCTTTTATGCTTTTCGGTCTTAACAACCCTGGCACAGAGGTCTGTTGCTGTCTGCCTGTTTATATGTATGAATTTTGAAATAGGTTCAACAATGTGTTTAGTAAAGTTTTATACCACTCCACTATTGGCACCATCTCACTGTCAGGCTGATTTCCAACCACATGGTCAATGAAGTCCAGCTTCCCACTTGGCCTGGGAAAGAAAAATCACGTTAGAGACTAAGAAGATGACACTGATAGAAAACCATCCAAGTGTGATCTGAGATATGGACCTCTTATATGTTAAGATCTGGACAGATCATTTCACCACTGAACAATACCAAACACAATTTAACCATATTTATCATACAGTATTAACACTACACTCACAGTTTTGCTAAGAAAGGGTCGCAGAACAGAGGAGCATGGAATCCTGGGAGGAAGAGCCCATTATATCCTGCCCGCTCTACAAATGTATGAGTGGTATCACCATACTAAAACAATAAGGAAAGAGATATCAGAGAAGAATTATGACACACACACACACACACACACACTACCGTGTAAAAGTTTGCGGTATATAATATAATTTTATGTGTTTGCAAAGCAGCCATTATTCCAATGTCACTTCCATGCACCTTCAGAAATTATTCTGACATGCTGATTTGGTGCTCAAGAAACATTTCTTGCATTTGAAAATGAAATGTTTGATAAAATATAAATGCCTACTAAAATTTAGATTAATTAAATATATTCTTCCTGAATTAAATTATTAATATGTTTTAAAAAAAGATCCTGACATTATACGTACTGTCTGCAGCACTGCGAGCTTCACCCTGCCGAACTTATCCTCCACAACGTGAGGCTCTTTAATGATGATGGCACCTCGTTCTCTCGCTTTCTATAGAAAAATTAAGAAAGCACTGAGTTATTATTGCAAATGATGCCCAGAAAGCACTTTTAGGAAATGAAACATGAGAAGTAACCATTAGCATTCACCTCTACCAGGAAGTCACAGTTCTCTACAGTGAAAGCTACATCTTTGACACCATCTCCATGTTTTACCAGGTGATCTCCCATCTCTGTTCAAGGAAAATGACAGATTATATAGTATGGTAGACAATCGAATATAAAGAATATTCTACAATACATTTACAAGTCTTAGTCTTACCTTTATTACCAGGATTCAAGGCAGAGGTGAAGACATAAATTATCTACAGGAAATAGTTATTGACATAAACAGTGATCGAAGAACATGTTCTGAAGATTAATTTGGCAAGGCTCTTACAGTATGTATTAAACGTTCAATCCATAAGTAATGATGAGGATGGACAGGAGTAATGACACAATTTGACTCTCACCTTCCCCTGTTTCACCACATGAGACACAACATCACGACTACCTGTCTCCAGCCCACGATACGCCACGGGCTCAAAACCCAGCTTGTTACAGTAATAAGATGCTGCCTGAGAACATCACAGAGAGGAAAGCAAAGGAGAAAATTCCTTATCTGTTTCTACATATCTAAAATTTAGAAAAATTATACAAACAAAATTCGCAGACTGATACTTCAAAGCTAAACTTTAGATGTATTTAACTTTCTCTACATGTAGGCTATAATAGTATGGTAATGGCGCCATCTAGTGGCGAGATCTAAGAGTTGCCCAAAATGTCTCAATATGGAACACATTAGTGAGTGGAGGATGGTGGTTTCTGCAGCTGCAGGCTTATTTCTCCCACCCCTGAAAAGAGCCAATAGCATTTCCCTACAGGACACCTCCTCTAATATTCACAAAAAAAATACAATTTATAAACATATATTGTTAAAGAATTACCTGTTTGGCATTTCCAACCCAGAAAGTGAGATGATCAAAGCAGACAAACTTGCCCTGCTCGTGCTGTTGACATAAATAAACGCAATTACAGCAATGATCATGATTTCTTATAGGATATAATCTGAATAGTGTAATGATGTTGCCTACAAGTATAATGAGAAGCACATGAAGACAAGTTCAGAATGCATATGGCAGTGAAATATCAGTATATTGGGAGAAGGAATAAGGGCAAGTTATTAAAAATAATGACCTACCTTTTCACCTTTGTCAGTGTAGGATGTCTACAGAAAAAGCAACGAGAAATGAAAGCATGTTTAAATTGTTCAGACAGTCAGTTTGCAAATCAAAGTCATCTTAAAAATGAAGTATTACCATGTTTTAGTGGTTTATGAAGGTAGCTTCTTCTTGGGTCAGTGGCAGAAGTGAGGAGAGGTGAGTGCAGATGCTGCAGATGTGAATTTGTAGTATGTGAGACTCCGCCCACTGGCGCTCCGGAGAGAAGGAGAGCAGCAATCAAGATGCTCTACTGCTGAATATAAGTAACTATTTTATTACACTGTTTAATATACTAATATAGTTTCTAACGTAATCTTATCAAATAATAATAAAATTGGTTTAATATATAAATAATAGGATTTTAAAACTTTGCAGTTTGTATTAATTAATAAGTCCAAAGTAAACAAAGGAATCTCTAAACATACAAAATCAGTCAAATATATCCCCAAATAAGTGATCTTCAGAATTTTATCTCATTTAGAAGATAAGCTGTGTTTTTTTTTTTTTTTTTGAGTGCTTTTTCATGTTTTGTGAAGTTGTTTGTCTACAAGAAAAAGAGGAGGCACAGAGTTCCTTCAACCCTATTGGCCAGTTGAGTTGCTCATGTAGTTTCCCATGCAAGTATGCAAGACCAAACCATTCAGATCTGTAATCATGAAGTTTGACACACTGTTTTCTATCTTTGGTCAAATTTGAATCACATTTAAAGTTAAACTTATCTATTAATTCTTACATTGACAAAAAATATTTCCACCCAGAACTATATTTCCTTTTAAATCAGTTTGTATTTCTATTTAAATGTACACTACTATTTCATTAAACAATTAAATAATTGTTGATCCAGTTATTTTAACTTCATTTTAATTCAATTAATATATATTCGCCTGAGTTCATTTTAAATATGGTAACAATTAATGCAAATGATTCTAAAGAACTGCAGTGTCATTCTGACGCCCAAAATTCAAACTCCTCCCTGTCACTCCCCTTCCAACTAGAAAATGCCTCTTAATAGCAAACAGCAGGTTTACTGCTCCAGCCTATTTTGAATAGTTAGCAAAATGCTGTTAACCCACTGGGGACTTCATTAACAGTGTTTGAGATGATGCTGAGAACAGTGTTGATACTCAGGACAGTTATATCAGGTGTGATGTAACTTAATTATTTGCATTTACATTTACTCGTTTAGCAAACACTTTTATCCAAAGCCACAGGAATACGTTAAATGAATAAGTCTTTAATTTAAGATAGATAGATAGATAGATAGATAGATAGATAGATAGATAGATAGATAGATAGATAGATAGATAGATAGCATATGGTCATATTGCTACTGCTATTGTGAATCCCTGTAGTGTGAAACATGTACTATGTGTTCTCAGAAGTCCAAGCCTACTGAGAGCAGGTATTTCACCTTACACATGACATACTGTACACTCGCAATAGCTGAAATTTACATGAGCAGATATGTAAGCTGTTGATGCACATGAGGCATGTTTCCCCAGAGAACTGTGAGTGACAGTCTGTAGCCAACGCTGATTGGACAGCTACAGTTCTTGAGGGAAATACAGCGCTGTTGGGCTCTCCTAGCTCAATCTGAACTATACACAAGTCATAACAGAGATCAGAGGAGAACGAAGAAACAACAATGAGACAATAAACCACGAGACAAGCTGTAAAAAGATTATGAAACAAGCATGAGGAAAGGAGACAAGTAAGGTTAAGAGAACAAATCGAGCTAAACACCATGAATGAGCAGACAGCAGAAAATCCAGCCATCCTGGAGAAGTGGTTGCAAAAGAGGAGAAGCAGAGAAGACAAAGAGAAGGAAATGAGCATGCAGGTTGAAGTTGCGGAACATGCTGTCCGTGAAGAAATGGAGGAGAAGATTAAAACACCAGAGACGGTCACAGAAAAAGAAAAGCAGGGTAGAGTCCATTCAGTCTTTTCTATGGTGAGGAGTCAGATCAGAGCGCAGGCCGGTTTGGATGGTCAGTGCATGGGCTTACTGGGTGTTGTAAACCAACTCACCCAGGAACTAGAGAAGAACAAGAAAGAACAAGAAGAACCTGGACTCACAGTTGAGATCAGCTCATCTGAGGAGAACGCAGTGGATCAGGCGGCCCAGAAAGACACCGAAGAAGACCGGATGACAGAAAAAGGAGAAAATAGTAAGGAAAGAGAAGAGATATGTGTGACCTTGTTGGAAGAGATATTGTTGAACTTGGAGTCATTAAAGAAGGATTTTAGACAGGAGCTCGCTCAGCTTCGCCATGAGATGCAAAGCTACACAGACCAAGCGCTCTGCGGCCTGGAGACCCGCTTAACTAACTTACTGAGAATACAAGAGCTGGCGCGCACAACTCCCTCGACTCTTCCGAGAAACCACACAGTCGAATCCACGGAGACCAAGAAGCACAGACCTCCCAGCATGCCTCCTCTGGGAACATCTAGAAGACGAGTGCTCAACCGCACAATGACCACTATCACCCCGAAAACTTGCTTACCTTTGTCCCTGGGGCCCCGCTCCAATTCAGAGCCACTGGGGGGTTGGGGGACTGAGACCGCCAACAGAAACGGTGCTCACATGTTGCTGAGGAGAGACCAGGTGGTAAGTCATCCTCCTGGGCCATTGCCTCCTGCTCTACCTCCTGCACAGAAAGGCAAGAAGGCTTTGCGAAGCAAGACTCGCATTGGTAAGCCAACATGCTAATGGGGTCTGTGATCCAAACATACACTATTCTGAATAGTTATTCAGAATAAACTTTCAGTTTTCACTTTTCACTTTCAGAATCAACGAAAGAGATCGCAAAATAAAATTGTTCGATATGAACAGCTGCAAAGAGAACTAAGGAACAGAATGGTTCTCTTCTGTGTTATTTTGTGTTGTTTGTCCATGAAACTTTTGATGACCTCCAAGAAAAATCCTTCAAGAGGACTCAAAGAGAAGACAAACCGTGGACGTGAATTGTGTGTATAATGCTGATTTCTAAGACATAATGACAAAGTATACAAGATGAAGTACAAATTAATTTCTTATAGTTTTATCACCTAGGTGCTATAATTTTACAATCACATTGCACAAAATGATTTTTGTTACTGAATAAATATATAAATATAAATATCATTATATAAACATATATTTAGATACTAATCTATGTATTTAAATTTGTTGACCAACTGCATAAATAAAATATACATGGGTGCACATAAAAAAAAAATAACTGCTTATATGTTATTTTGTATTTTGGTTAATCTGTAATCAAAGAGGTGATTTTATAAAAAGTGTCAATTAACTTTTTATTTTATTTTAATTTTTTATATACATGAATGTTTTTTATATACATGGGTAGATGTTATGCAATTATACTGTCCGTAATAAAGAAATTAATGATAAAGTTTCTTTAATTTGTTTTATAATTAATTTGTATACATTTGCTTACAGTTCCACTAGAACTTATAATGTGTTCATTGCATGGATTTAATTGTTTTTTTTTAATTACATTTCAATTACAAAGCTTCTATTTAAATATATATATTAAAAGTTTCCCTAGAAAATCCCCATATCAGATTAAAACACCCTACAACTGCACAAAATAATTTCAACAGTTCTTATAATTATTCATACAGTACAGGGGGCTCTGTGACCCCACAAAACTGGTTTAAGAATGTGGCTTAAAACAAACAAAAACACACAAGAAAACTAAAAACAACAGAACCAGAATAAAACATCAATTTCTATTAAAGTGTCAGATGTTTATGCACATCTTTACATCCCTCTGCAATATTTAGGAACACAAAAATATTATTATTGTAACATAAACTGAAAGGGAGTCAGATCTCAAAGATTTACAAACCAAAACTGAGAATACAACTCACTTTTCCACAAAGCATTCTCCACAGCATTCTACAAAAGAGAGCATAATTGGGATTTTTCAGTCATGACTTGTTTTTATACAGTCTATGGTCATGACGTGATGGTAGCGACACCTGCTGGTCAAAACAATGCAATATCTACAATGATTCAGCCAATTTTAAGCGTTCGCATGAAATTAACTTTATTAATCCTCAGTTTTTAAATATAATGTTCAAAATAAATAAAATGGTGAAAGAAAACTGTGATATTAAATACAGAAAGCAAATCTCATATACAAAACAAAAACACATTAAAAAATTCCACACACTGCAGGCCTGCTAATGTTCTTTTCTCCTAGATATGTTTGTATACTTTTTTTGCATTCATTTTTGTTACGAATTGTAAAAGTTTGTACAAATGTTTGTACATATTCTGGAAATAGAAAAAAGTCCGCGCAGGCTGGGATTGCGCATGCGCGTGGCGCGCGTCCCCGTTTGATGACAGCTGTACGCTGTGGCTGTTGCTAAAGGGAGGAGAAAATCTTACGACAGAGGGCTTTTTATCTCTTTCATTCGCAGCTAGGACCTTGACGGACTGAAACGAGAACTAAACTGTAAAACCCACCCATACCAGTCGCGACTGAATTCAGTACTTCACACCCAGCCGTCAAATTATTCGGTAAGTCTGTTGTACGCTGGCTCGAGCTTCTTGACACTTTAGCGAACTGAGCGTTAGCTGATTGTTGGCCTGCTCGTCTCGGGTCATGTTGTCACCTTTTGTTTTAAAGCCCGTTTTTTGCCAAATTAAGCTTTTAAGAACACATCTGGGTTTCTAGGCATATTGTTACCTGAATGAAGATTTCAGTACGCTACAAAGGGGGGTATTTAATTTATTCTTGCGCTATAAAACACGACGATTCTTCGTTGACACACCGACTCTTGCAGCTTTTGTTGTTGTCTTGCACTTCTCATTGACAGTCATGCTCCTGTTATAAATTTTCGGTAAATATGTGCTATAACCATCCCTAAAGGTAGGTTTAGTTAGCACATTTTCAGAAAATTTTTGGTGTGTAAAACGTTAAAATGAAATGGAAAAAAAAATAAGCCAAAATAGTCATATAAAATCCATAATTTAGGAACGTATGATTAAATAAATATAAAATTGATAGGACATGTAAATACAGGAGTGTCGATGTGATTCAACTGAAGATCGTTACAGTCACGTTGATATTCAGACCAACAGCACAATTGTGAATTTGGGATTGCTTTTATACAACAGTTTATTAAAACTGCACAATTTTTAAATTTCTTAAAGTTGTTATGAAATGTATTGTACAGCATGAAATGTGTATCTCTTTTGTTATAGATGATTTTATCGTGAACAATTCACCTGTGCTTATGTTTCATTTTTGTTTTCATTAAAATGTCATAACTCAGTCTTCTTGTGCAAACGTCAAACTGATCTCTTGCAGATCTTCTCCACTCATATAGTCCACTTAAACCCTGCCCTTCAGTAATCAACTGCAACATCGCATTAACAATTAATGGATAGGACCAAGCCCAGTCCGATTTTAATTTGTTTGATAATCGTGTTCACTTGGAGTACCTCACAACAGAGAAGAAAATAATTGCTGCTGCTACTTTTTCATTGTGACTTTAACCACTTATGAAAATGATCCCCAAATAAGCCAAAGCATTAAGCTTTGCTTGTCACCATGTTACACTCATGGGAAAGTCCCATTGGTGTTAGACTGAATCAGCACTGGGATGCACTGGATGACATAATTAAGAGCAAATACAAAATAAATTTGGGAAACTGTGATCCATTCTCTTGCTCAGTCTCAGAAAAGACAGTCTTGTTTCTCTTAGCAGTTTGCCAAATCCTACAGCTGTGTGGCTGGACTGCTTTTCTGATTTGGTTCATCCTTCAACTGTTCGGCCGTCCTCATGTAGCCTCATGTTGTGGGTATGAAGCTCCTCCCATGGCATCTCCTCAACACATGCCAAAGTTGTGACATAAGATCATAAGTGGTGCTAAGAGGTGTAACATATTGGAGTTTATTTGATGCAGTAACTATTTTAGTGGTGCTCTGCTCATATCTCTACACCTTCTTTGCCTTTTTGTATAGTGATAGCTCAAAAAGGAAGTCTCATGATGCCAGTTTACTCCTAACTTTACTCCTGCCAAATGTCCTGGTTTTGTTGGAGTGTTATGTACTGATAAACCATTTCAGCTTTAATAGGTGTTCTGCATTTTTTAACAGACTGCAGTTTTGTGTCATGTGACTGAAGCAGTGTACAAGCTGTTTCTGGGACGTTCTGTAAGGTGATGCTGAGGTCAAGCAGGATGTGTTTTTCTAGCAGGGTCAGGAGTTAGGAAGTGTGAATCTCCTGATAGTATGTGTGTGTGATAATGTGCATGACAGTGGGTGCATTGACACATAAAGTAATGTCATAGGGGCTCTTAATATATTTTTCTCTTGGCGCTCTGCTGTTGGTACTTAACAAAACTGAGAAAATGGGCAATTCTTGAACCTCACGTGCTTGTAGACATACTAGAATGTGCTTCATCTTTCTCTGATATTCCTCAGACTGAAACACAGAGACAAAATATATTTTATGTTTCACAGACTAAAGTTTTGAATGACATTAGGTTAAACACATTTTTGGGTGAACTGTGCCTTTGTTATGCCCTGAACACACACACAAAGGCACTAGTTAAAACATTTCTTAGGTTAGATCTGTGCCATTATATATTGGATTCCATTTAAATTAATGCTAAACTAAACTAGTGTTGAATTAAAATAGCCCACAATTAAATACCCAGTATGGGCCAACTAAATATCTGATATTGTTAATTAATTTAAATCTCTAATATTGGGCAATAACAGTTGTGGTCATGTTATTCGTATGTCTGTTATTTACAGATTTTTTTTTTTATAATTAAGCAAAATAGTGAAAGGGACTCAATGTATGGCCACTTCAAAAAAATATCGAAACATAGTCTTAGGTGAGAGAAATGTTTGTTGTATTTGTTTGTTTAATTGAGGAATCATTTTGTTGGCCTTTCTTTACATAATTGGCCACTTTTTCAGATCTGTCAACAACTTCCCTATCTAAAACTTGAGAGGTGTGATGATGGTTTCTGGGAGCAGCGTACAATTGTAATTCACAGGAGTCTTATGTCATCTGTGTGTTGACTCTAGTCATATTATATATATATATTTTTTTTTTTGAAAGTTTTGATTCCTCATTTGGTTATTCGCAGTTATGCTATTCCATCAGCAGTACATTTTTCTAGGCATAATATCGCCTCCATGTCTTGGCACAGGTGTTTCTTAGACCCATTATATTTGGTGACTGTGTGAAATCTCAAAGATGACTGATGCTAAACTGTGCATGTGGTTGTTATTTTATCTCATAACAACCTCAGAATTTTATCTCTGAATTTTTGCCAGGGTCCTCAAACTTGCTTGGTGCACTATTTCTGTAAACCACAGTGATATTGTTTTGCGTTGTGTAAAGAGAGCAGAAAGCCTCCTGGTTTGGAGACATTTCCGTGCAGTACTCCCACACCCTCCTGTATGCTTGGCTGGTGTAATGAAATAGATTTCTCAGAAAGACTTATTGCTTGGTTGTGGGATTTTCAGTGGTCAGTTAGACACCAGTAGAAGCAGAAAAATGCAGATCTGAACACACTGAAAGGGCTTTCAGTATGGCCAAGTTGTTATTAGAAATGTGTTTGGGATGCCTAGTCATAGAGAAAGCATCCCATTCCTTGTCACATCCCTATTCACGTTAGCTGCCCTCATTCCTCACATGTTGTCTTGCTGTATTCATAATGGCCAGGAAACATTTATTTTCCACTCTGATTTCTCATCTGCTCAGTCACTAGTACATCCACAATGCTGTCCAGTGCCGAGTCAGATGGCATTCACTGCTGAATGGAGTGTGTGGGTAGTTTCTCATGAGCGGTCCGGTCTGCATTGCAAACATGTAAAAGTGCCTGATGTTGCATTCTATCTGTGATTCATATCCCACACGGCTCCACACTGCTGTGTTTTAAGGGCACTGAGAGCACCGCCTCAACCAGATACAAAGAGGAAGAAGAAATGAAAAAGGGATCCTTGTTAAGGCACCTAGCTAACCTGAGAGTTACACGCAACTCACACAGAGTGTTTCCGGTCAGTCTGTCTTAAACCGAAAAGCTTAGACTGTTAATCTTGTCAGCAAATACATAAAACATAAATAATTTAAAAGTTTGGGGTCAGTAAAATTTTGTTTTTCAGCGAATACGCATTGATGATCAAACTTGTTGGGAAAGGCATTCGTAATGATACAAAATGATTCTGTTTCAAATTATATTTCTGTTCATCAAAAATCTTTAAAATCGCAGTTTCCACAAAAATATTAAAGTATTTATATTGAACACTGCATACAAGAGTAATTTTAATTTCATGTTCACTTAAACATCACAATTTGATTTCAATACTGATAATTATAAATGTTTCTTGAGCCGCAAATCGGCATATTAGAATGATTTCCGAAGGATCCTGTGACATTGAAGACTGGAGTGATGGCTACGGAAAATTCAGTTTTGCCACCACAGGAGTAAAATACATTCAATATTTTATAATAGAAAATGGTAATTTTCAATGGCAATAATATTTCACAATATTATTATTTTGTCTGTTTGTTTAATCAAATAATGCACAAGACAAAAGATTGTACAGTTCTGAGAAAGGTTGATGCTGTTAAACAAGTCTAATGCAGTGTCAATCTCATCTGTACTCTTGTGTGAGCAGAAATCTGTGGGTGCACCTGAGTGGTGTCGGCTTGTTTAGTGCAGGCATGTTCAATTGTTTCAATCAGAAGAAACTCGGGTAGCCTATGGGAGGCGAATAACAAGGAAACAGTCACTGTGACAGAATTGCACTGTACTTGAATATGACACAGCAGTACTGAATCTTATGTATCATATCAGCAGCTACCAAAAAGAAAGTGTTAGTAGTTGTGCTTGGCCTCTAACAAATGTTATCTACACATCCCTACTTTAAACCCCTGGGCTATGTGCTTGATGACATTTAATATAAGATGTTTTGTTCTCTTGCATAAGAATACTCTAAGCACACATTCATCTCTCTCTCTCTCTCCATTCCTCCTCCGAGAGTGCGTCTGCTCTACCTGCTCAAATGCTGTCAGATCTAATCCAAACACTGCTCTTCAGAATAGAGGAACCGAAAAAAAGGACCTTCCTCCTGTTCCCAGTGCTTTTGGAAAGTGTGCCTTTCTCTGTGTTGCTAAAAACAGCATCGGCTTAAGTCCAAAACCTGAAAAAACTGAAAGTAGACCGATCTCTTGGTTTTAGTTGCTTGTGTTTATCACTGGTGTGCTGATATTGACAGCAGTGTGTTTTTTTTTTCTCACTGGAGAACCATCCCTGGAATGTTTTAGAGTAAAAAAAAACAACACTACTGCTTAATAACTCAAAACTGTGTCTTTGTGTATAAGATGTAAAGCGTTTACATTTAAAAAAAAAAATAGATGCATTTATGTTCTTCTGATCTTTTTGATCCTCAGAATGGGACATCTGTGTCTAGAAAATGTTCTCAACTCCTTTAACTTCCCATATCAGAAATTTGGCATTGGAAGCAGTATGTTAGTTAAAAATGTCCATTTTTATTTCTCTGTGCTCCTGTTATTATATTGAGTCCAGTTTGTACTTTGGCTGAAATATTATTATTATTATTATATATATATTTTTTCCCCCTTTTATTAAGTTAATTTATTTGTGGACATGTAAACATGTCATATCAATACAATAAGTACCACTTTTATTACAGTACCATTCAAGAGTTTGAGGTGGAGTTATTTTATTTTTTAAAGACGTCTCTTATGTTTGTCAAGGCTGCATTTATTTGATGAAAAAACAGTAGAAAACCGTAGTATTGCAAAATATGATTACACTTTAAAATAACTGTTTTCTTACTTAACATATTACCATTAAAAAGATAGTTATAAAGGACAAAATTCATTTAAAATAAAAATGTTTTGCAAATGGTCTGATTATCTGTATATGTGTAATGAAAAAAAAATCTTACTAGCCTCAAAACTTCATAGTGTACATAAACATGAGACCATATGACAAACTAAGCAAAACTTAGATATAGAAAAGTAGGCCTATTTGATATGTGCTCATCTCTGCACTATTTATAAGCTTTCTGACACAAAGCATGAAAGCCATTACATCTACCTTAAACTTCTTAGAATAGAAGAAGTAGGTATTTGAATGGGTGGCCATTTCCTCTCCCCCCAAGGCTAAATCTTCACATACCACTGCATTCAACCACAAAGCACAGCGAGTACAGTGATGTGCTGTATTTGGCAGGATGACAAGAGTTTGAGCTGATTCAGGAGTGAGCGGTACAAGAGGCCTCTGCAGATGTACTCATATTCTGCTCTGTGTTTGTGGGCTGCATTTACGGATGTGAAGGGGCCTGGGCTCCATCAAGGGCGTCTCTGGGCTGCTCTTCGTCCCACATTCTCCTGTGTAACTGTGCTTTACAAAGACCTCTTTGTGCCTGAGGACTGGTCCAAGAAATTATTCAGATTTTTTGCATTTTGTCTAGTTTGTGTGTGTACGCTAATACTTGTGTGTGTGTGTGTGTGTGTGTACGTGCATGTGTGAGATTAAATGGGTGTTGTGTGGGTGTTTTCTGTTTGTCTATATCCCTCCATTATGTGAGAAAGCAAAGGCGACTAATGTGATTTGCATATTATTTTTTGGCCATTCATGAAGCATGAAGTGTCTGTCAGGTCGCAGTAGCATGCTTTGTAATTGAGTTGTCGCTGCAATATGCACACTTGTACAGAGTTTCTCAACCAAGCTGATAAATTTTGTTTTTCACACTCTGAAGTTTAGATTTTCTTCTAATATTTGTATTTTAACGAATAAATGTAATAATAATAACACTGTTACATATGTGTAATAATACACGTTTAATTGTCACATAGTTTGGAACATTGCACTATGATTAGTCATTCACTGTATTATTTTGGGATTATTCACATTATATTGACTGTATAGATCACTTGCATGTTATGGAGTTTATATTTGAGTAACATCAGCATTAGAAATTTAGTTTGATCTGCGCAGAGTCCTAAAATACATTGTCGACCACCAAGAGCCAAAAATTGCACACTCCATCTCTTTTAATTTCTAAGAGGCACTTGACTGTTGAAGGATTCTTTCTAAAAGAGTTTATGTGGTCCTTGCTTTGTCATTGCTAATACGTTTTTTTTTTTTTTTTTTTTTTGTGTGTGTGTGTATTTAGCAAAGTTTTACTGCTGTATAATCCTGAATAATCATTGGTGCTTTTGTTTACCTGTAGTGTAAAATGATTTTGGCATAGTTTGTTCATGACATCTGTTCTGCGCACCGTACAAATAAAGGGAAACTATGCATTTCATGCCTTGCTTCTTTTTATGGCAGATTCACGAGGTTAAATGAAATGCATCAAAGCTAAATGCATAGTTGCCATCGCTGTGAGCTGACTGTGGGTAAAAAGGTGAAGTAATTAAAAAATGCTTTACTTCAGCATGCCCTTTTGGACCTTATAAAATTCAAGCAATTTTCTTACACTGTATGTCTGTGTTTATACTCTGGTAAGTTCCCTGTATGAAAATTGCTATTTTCTCTCCCGTCTCAGAGGACATAGAGCTGTCTTCTTGTTTAGGTGTGAATATTTGTCTTACACAGATGGATTTGCACTATTCAGCAGCTCTGTTTATTGATGCGATGTAAATCTAAGGTATGCTGTCCAGCTGTTATAATGAGGGTTTACTACTGAATCCCTGTTGTGAAATCTCATACCACACTAATGACACTACACTTCAGAAGGAACCAAACTTGCTGCTAGATGAATACTTCTGCTTACTTCCCAGAAGTATTTTTATCTCTTATTTCCATGCTGACGTACTGGGATGACTGGTGTGACATGATGTCCAAACTGTGTTTATACAAAATTATAAATGGAGTCTGTTAGTACAAGAAAATTGTGAACAATTGAGACGGCAGGGAACAATCAGCCTGAGAAATTTAGCCAAAAGAGCTTTATTTTTGGTCTGTCATAATTTTGTATAGGAATTTGAAATTGACATGCTTAGTGTTTTCAAAAGACCCGGTACTTCGGTACCAAGTCGGTACTAAAAAATTTTAAATGTGACGGTACCAGGTTTCTTTAAGTACTGGTAGTACCGAGGTCTGAATCGACACGCTGATCTGGTACCGTCCCTGTGTTGATTTCAGCAAATCAGTTTGACCGAACGCATACATCGTGATTAATATTCATGAACCCAGCACCTCATCAATTCATAGTGCATTGTATATACATTAGTATGATAGTAGAATTATTAGTATTATTATTTTTTAATAATAATTAATGATCTATTACTTTTTTTTTTTTTTCACAGAAACCCTCAATGACCAAACATATCTTAAGCATCACCACCAGTCTTAAGTTCAGTTAAAATGACAAATATGCATTCATTAGGCCTAATAGTTAATTTTTACATAAAGGCGTTGTGCTAGAAATATTACTATTATTTAGTACAATGTATGTGATACTGCTACTACTGTTGAAAAAATTTATAAAACTTTTTTTAAAGAAATAAATCACAATATTTCTTCCATGTTTTAATTTGAATAGCAAATCCCCTTTATTTACCAAAAATAAAATGTTTAATTTCATAAATTAAAAGACAAATTAAATTTGGGTGAAACTTGTTTACTGTTTTTCATAATTATATAACTTGTAGAAAAACTTTAAACACAATTTTAAATAAGTATAAAGAATGGCATTGGTTTTATTTTTAGTGCTTAAAAGTTTTTTTTTTTTTTAATTAGCATATTTTTGTGTTTTGCTTTGGTACCGAGAATCGTGGATTTTCACTGGTATCGGTACCGAATACTGAAATATTGGTACCGTGACAACACTAGACATGCATTTTAAACACAGATCTTCATGCAAACTATTAGTTTACAAAAACCTTTAGACTCTTTAACAGGTATGAAAAATTAAACCCGTCACGCAACTTAGGAACTTAATACACTACGACGACATATTTAACGGACCGTCTTTGAAAACACTGATATCCAGGTCACTGCAAAATCTCTAGTTGCTTTATTCTAGTTAAAAGGTTCATATGATGTTGCTAAAAATAACATTGTGTTGTGTATTTGGTGTAATGCAATGTGTTTATGCGTTTAAAGTAAAAAACAAAAACAAAAAACACATTTTCCACGTAATGTACATTATTGTTGTTCCTCTATACCCCGCCTTTACAAAGCTCATCAGTCTGAAAAGCGAGGTGTGCTCTGATTGACCAGCTATCCAGTGCGTTGTGATTGGCTGAATACCTCCAAGTCTGTGGCGGAAATGTTACGCCCCTTAACATACTGTGATGCCATGTCCCGGCACATCCAGACAAAACCAATAAAACCAATTACAAACTATGCATTTGTTGCATCCAGTTGGGACATAATTACTTATTATGATGACTTGCACTGTCTTTTTATGCGTTGCGTGTCGTGCTGTTTAAATACAAAACAATGTCTGCATTTGTGATGGAAGAAATGACAAATAACAAACGCTACTCTACAATGCTCAAAACTCGCATTTGAATCATCAGTGGCAAAATCTTTAAATATAAAACCGATGTGTTCAACATGATAGACAGACATGTGGGGGTGTGTTAGAACGAGTCGTTTTAGGTAAGAGTGGTTGACGCTTAACTTTTTTAAAGAATATCTCTTTGGATTTGAGACTTTAGTCTAAGCAAATTTACAGATCTTCTTTATGCACCAAGAGCTTGTAACACAGAGAAAGGAAAACTTTAATTGCATCATATGATCCCTTTAACTTAATTTGATCTTGAATCTCCAACCGTAAAAGCACATTCATTTGACCAGAATAACTGTACTAGACAGACTCTACTTCCATCACTCAGCCTGTTTCTTAAAAAAAATAATTAAAAAAATAATTAAAGTCTCTGATCCAAATGACATTTATTGTCTTTTGATCAGTTTTCTTTATCACTGAACCCTCTTGAAAACATCTGTTTATTTATGCAGTGTATATATGCTAAAACTATTATTTTTAATTGCCTGGTGATTGTGATGTCTTCTGTAGCCTGGGATATACACAATACTGCTCAGGTCTTGTTGTCTCTAATCCTCCCAGTTCTTTTACTGAATTTACATTAGTATTTACATCATGCTCTACTGACTTAATGCTGTTGTAAATATTCATGCAGTACCGCTGATTTGCTTGTCCTTCTGTCTACCTTCAGCGCCGTGGCTGAGCTGAACGATGGTGAAGCCAGACATTCACACTCTGGCCCACCACCTGAAGCAGGAACGGCTGTACGTGGCGTCAGAGAAGCAGCTCATACAGCGGCTTAACAACGAGGTGCTCAAGACAGCAGAGAGGCTCTACCGCGCAGCCTGGATCGCCAAACAGCAAAGGATCAACCTCGACCGCCTCATCCTCACCAGGTGACTGCACTCCAGACCAGTAAAACTAGCAGGCTCTCCTCCTGATTTTCTTTCATGACTCATTACCTGATCAACTGAACCGGAACAATCGCTAAAATCACATTGTGGATTATCTCAGTGGTTGAAACTAGGGAGAGAGCCAAATGCGCATTCTGGCTTGGCAAGTCCTGACATCGGATTGCCTAATAAAATAATAATAATTTCTTTCTTTGTGGTACATGAAATACAATTATAAATATAAAATCCTGGATTCCTGTTCACTTTCCATTTATGGAAGAGAAAAGTCTGTACATTCTCTAGAAGTTCTCTTTTTTGTGTTAAATGAATCCATTATGTCATACAGGTTTGGAACATCATGCAGTTGAGTAAATTACTTCTGGGTAATTTATTGCTAAACCTCGACAAAGGTTTTCAAACTTCTTTTAAAGTTTTTGATGCTAGAAACATCTTTAAACAACATCTAAGTTTGTTCAAGACAGCCACTTTGATATTCAGTTGGGATTTTATAAGCTTGTAACTGGCTGAATTTTGCATTTTCACATTCATTACAGTACATCTCCAGCGTGATCAGATTTAATCACATGATTCTGTGCAGTCCACTTCTCTGAATGCATTCTTTCCTTTCTAGTGCGGAGGCCTCTCCTGCGGAATGCTGTCAGCATGCCAAGGTTCTGGAGGACACACAGTTTGTGGATGGTTATAAGACACTGGGCTTTCAGGAGAGCATCTATGGGGAGTTCTTGGGCCGCTTGAGGGAGAACCCACGACTGGTGGCATCTTGTCTGGTGGCAGGAGAAAGACTCAATCATGAACACACACAGGGTGTCATCTACACGGTCTTCACCTCCCTATATGGCAACTGCATCATGCAAGATGATGAATGCTACCTGTTGCAGGTACAAAATATATATATGCATATGCATTTTTAAAAGTGGTTCATTAATATTTAAGAAATTTTCAATCATTTGACAATGGATTAAAAAAAATACATGTGTAAAATAAACATACAGTATTTTTCACAAATAAATAAATATTAAATAAAAATATAACTAAGTAAGCACTGTAACCGATCTCCATATTCTGGGAATGTGTGAATTGGAAATCATATTTTTCAAATAAAGCCAGGGTAACACACATTTGACATACAGCACACAGTGAAAATGCCAAGATTATGACAGTGGGCAAATGCATATAGCACAGCCTAATTTGAAATCACGAGTTTAAAGTTTAAAGCATTAAATTCACACGGTCCGACCGTCACACATAGAACACGCGGATAATCATGCTGGATAAAAATGCACACTTTACAAGATCTCAAAGCTGTAATCGACTAATTTTGCAAAGTTTGTGATATTAAATGTTCTTTGGCATTTGAAGATTTGTTTAAATGACATAAATGCATATTTTCTTAATGCTGATGGCAAACTACAAAGTATTATAACGTTTGCCTATTACTTATAATATAAAGGCAAATGTTATAATACTTTTTGTATACATTAATTCCTTTGTGTAACTGTTCTATATGATTATTAGACAGACTTCTATCCATATTAGACAGATCTGTTAACCACAACAGCGAACAAGAGGGAGAGTGTGGGCACTGTGTGCTCAGATGCTGCCGATCTCAGTGCCTTCAAAATCAGTCACTGATTATAGCCAAAGAGTTATCCATTTTAACCTTTATTAGACTCTAAAAAATAACAACTTATAATTTAGCTTGAAACAATATTCACATAAACCCATTATAATAAATGCTTTATTTAGTTACCTGTGCCTTTCAGCAAGTAGGGAATATACAGAAATTGAATAAAGTTATCAGACACTAAATTCTAAATTAAATATAGATAATCCTTAAATATACAACATTTTCTTTTTTTAATTAACAGACTTCACAGCAGCTGTATTATTAGGTGTTTTAGCTGCTATTATGTCTATTAATTTACAGTAGCATGAAACATGAGTAGTCGAGTAACTCAAGTATTTTTTTAAATAAAAAATTGACTAGTATAAATCAGTAGTCGTGCAACTCCTAAGGGGTAGGTAACGTCGATCCTGGAGTGCCGCTGTCCTGCAGAGTTTAGCGTCCACTCTAATCAAACACACCTTAACAAGCTAATCAAGGTCTTCATAATTACTAGGGCTACAGACAGGTGAGGTTTTTTGCAGGTTTGGAGCTAAACTTTTCAGGACATAAGCACTCCATGACCGATGTTGCCTATCCCTGGATTATTTATACCACATACCACATTGTGCCTTTCCTGCTTTGTCCAGGTTCTACGTTACTTGGTGGAATTTGAGCTAAAGGAAAGTGACAACCCTCGTCGTCTGTTAAGGCGAGGCACGTGTGCCTTCAGCATCCTCTTCAAACTCTTCTCTGAGGGCCTATATTCAGCGAAGCTTTTCCTCACTGCAACCCTCCACGAGCCCATCATGCAATTGCTGGTGGAGGACGAGGATCATCTAGAGACGGATCCAGCCAAACTGATCGAGCGCTTTACCCCGGCCCAGCAGGAGCGTCTGTTTGGGGAGAAAGGCACAGATGAGTACCGCAGGAAAGTTCAGGCTGCAGTGGAGGCCAACGAGGCCAAGCTGGTAGCCCTGGTCAATACCTTTATTGGCTACCTGAAGCAGAACACCTACTGCTTCCCACAGAGCCTGCGCTGGATTATGTCTCAGATGTATAAGACGCTGACACGGGTGGAGAGGTTAGAGGTCGGGGAGGTGAGGACGATGTGCACCGACTTGCTGCTCACCTGCTTCATCTGTCCAGCCATCGTCAACCCTGAACAGTACGGCATCATCTCAGATGCACCCATCAATGAGGTGGCACGTTTCAACCTCATGCAGGTAGGGGCTAATGCTGTTGCATCAGTATTATACAAAACAACTGTAATGTGAGGGTCTTTCCTCATCTGCTGTCAGCTAGAAATTAAAAATGCTGACAGTAGGACAGTAGATTATGCACTGTTTTATTTTTACCAAAATATATAGCATTAAACATTTAAAAAATTCATCAAAACAATATATCTATTAAAACGAAACACTTACTGTAACTTGAACTAATCCTACAAGAGTTGTTTTAAGTCCCATAAACCAATTTTTTTACAGTATGGTATATAGAGGGTCATGTACAGAGCAGAGTACAGTTTTCAGTTCGCTTCAAGTTTTGATTCCGAAGTTTAATATTGGTGAATTCTATGACTTGCAGTTCAGTCAGTCAAAATTTATTTCATTAAAATAACCAAATTATAAGAATCATTTATTCATAAATTGTCATGTGATTATTTTTGCTTTTTCAAATCACCAGCATGGCTGACACTACAGAAAGACATCTAGTCCTATAAGTCAATAAAACCCTTTTCCTGACCCAAATATTTATTGTGGTTCATGTCTGGCTGTGATATTAATATGTTCTAAAAAATAACACCTAATTTGATGTTTTAGGTGGGGCAGTTGTTGCAGCAGTTAGCTATGTCTGATGCAGATGATGGAGATCCTCGACGTAAAAGCAGCTTATCCAAGTTTGATAAGGTAAGAAACAAACCCAGATTTCTGAAGCTCCTTTTTTTTTTTGTCTTTTTCATCATGTTACTATATGAAGATTAACATAGACTGTTTGTGTATTGCATACTGGCCAGTTTAAAATGTAATATGATAACAATAGCAACATTTCAGTAGTGGAAACCAACCAACACCAGTGAAATTTCATGATTCTTAATACAATCTGACATTAAAATGTAATATTCTATTAAACAAACTCCTTTCTTTTAAAAGTTAAATCATCAGTTAAAAGTCATCTGGGTATTCCATATATACAGAACTGCAAAAAGTATTACGCAAACAGTGTTATTAGTGCATTGGTAGTACGCTATTCCAATCATAACCAGGAAATGGTAAATGGTTCATTAACATGTCCCATCACTCTTTTTGAGGATTGACTCATTGCACTTAGCTTTTTCATCTTTTTAGACATGTGTTGCTGCCTTTTTGGATGTCGTCATCGGCGGAAGAGCTGTCGAGACTCCACCTATGTCATCAATGAATTTACTGGAGGGCCTCGCACGGACGGTGGTTTACATGACTCATAATCAGCTTTTAGCTTTGGTAAGTAATGCAGTGAAGAAAGAGATGTGTGGAAAAAAGTTAAAAGGAATAGTTCACCCAAAAATGAAAATTCTGTCATTAATTACCCTCATGTCGTTCCAAACCAGTCAGACCTTCAGTTATTTTTTTAAATTAAGGTATTTTTGATGGAATCTGAGAGCTCTCTGACCCTACCATAGACAGCGAGGATATTACCACGATCAATGCACAGATATGTAACAAGGACATTGATCATGGTAATATCATTGCTGTCTATGGTAGGGTCAGAGAGCTCTCTGATTCCATCAAAAATCTCTTCATTTGTCTTCTGAAGAAGAAGAATAGGTTTTGAGGGTGAGTAATTAAAGACAGAATTTTCGTTTTTGGCTGAACTTAACTTACCTTTTAACTTCATCTGAGTTTTATGATTACATCATCAGAAGTACAAAAGAGCTTAACTAGTTGTTCACTTGGTCACAGTGAAATCACATCCCTATAAAATATTGGTCTGAAGTTTCGTAATAGGTTGCACTATGACTTATATAAATTCTTTTGCAGTTTCAAATCCTTTTCCTGCCTGAAATGTTAAGGCTTCATGAAAATGTTTATAATATGATTTTTCTGAGCAGTTTAGCAGACAGTTGGATGTCTTAAACATTGTCATATTCAAACTAGTCCACTTTCAGTAAACTAAGGTGGTCCATTTAAATTGTAATTTACTACAATTCTAGAAAATATAATGTGATACTAAAATGAATGTGTTTAATCACCTGCATGTAATTCAGCACACTAGGCCTGTGACAGGCTTATGCTAATTATATGATGATAAAGGAAAACTTCTAAAGACACTTTTTGTGATGTCAAATCAAAGGCATTGGAATTATTGTAGCAGGATTGAATTTTCTTCATTTGAGAGCTTTTATGTAGTATTGATGTGCAATAATTTGCACTTCATTTAATTAATCAGTGTCATGTAATTCATTTAACTTGAATAATCACTTTTTATTAGCCCTAATCCAAACACATCTCAGCGCTTTTACAGTACTTAGCTGTTACACAAGATTCAGATCAATGAAAAATGACTCTTCTACCTCACCCTCTTTCAAACCTCCGCAGAACATGTCCAAACCCGTCCCATGAATATAGCAGTAACCGTCATACTGCATACCTTTACAGTCCTAATGCTTTAACTCTTCCTGTCCAACACTACCAAGAGCCAATAACCCTCAGTTTCCCTGTGTTTTTCTTCTCAGCATGAGCAGCAAGATGTTCATCATCACACTGTCATTTACAGAGCCAATTAGCCCGACTCCTATGTTGTTATTGCATTAGACTCACTGTTTGAAATTCACTAATGATGATGGCTGAATAATGAGGCCCACCTGCTTTAATTACCAGCACTGATTGAGAATGAGTTAAAAAATTACCTAAGAAAGCTCGTTGTACATCTTTGCAGGCCTTATTTCACTGGATATGAACTTTAAGTGATTGCTTGATGGCATGTTTGTGGCAAAGAAAAAATAAATGTCTTTATCCTCATTTGTGTGTTCAGATGGACTTTGTGCGTAGTGTCACTGCAGGAGATCAGCTCAGAGAAGAAGACCACCTGGCTCTGGAAACCCTACTAGTCAATGTACCTCAGTTCCGCACGACAAAGAGCAACAGCCTGGAGCTCACGCCCTCTAACACGCCCCAGCTCTCTCCAGTTACCACACCCGCCAACAAGAAGAACAGACTCCCTATTGGTATTGCTTCTACGTTAACTTCACCGCATGTTGATTGCTGCAGATTCTTTGGAGAGACCGATTACAAAAAGTACAGTCGAGTATAATTTGATTCAATAATAAATTACACTTTATTCTGGTTCTTTGAAATTGTTAAAAAAGGACTGGATAAATTATTTATTCCTACGGAGTAAGTCAAGAAGGGTATCTGACTTACTTTTGAACTGTAAGTATGAGTATCATTACTTTCAGTGATGTTCATATTGAAAGTGAGTTTTGTGCACTAAGGATGTGAAACTTAAATGTGATACTCCACCTCAAAATTACATTTTTGTCATTAATCACTTACCCTCATGTCGTTCCAAACCCATAAAAACTTTGTTCATCTTCGGAACACAATTTAAGATATTTTGGATGAAAACCGGGGAGGCTTGTGACTGTCCCATAGACAGCCAAGTAACTTACAAGGTCCAGAACAGTATGAAAAACATCGTCAGAATAGTCCATCTGCTATCAGTGGTTCAACCATAATGTAACGTTAATACTTTTTATACGTGAAGAAAAAACTAAAATAACAACTTTATTAAACAACTTATCTCCTCTGTGTCTCTCCACATTGCCGTTTTGAAGAACATCCGCTGAATGTAGGCAGTGTACGCTCTTCTGTGGGGTGGTTTTCATTTTGAATTTTGGGGTTGAGTATCCCTTTAAATCCATGTTATTAGTAACTGGTTGTCTACATGTTTGTGTAGTTGAGGACGCACACTCACTATTTTTAAATAAATTATATTTTAATATTAATATTTTATTTACTGGTGACATTATTTATGATGGTAATAAGATAATATCACTACTAATACTTCTACTACTACAACAAATTATCAAAGATTAAATAAGATTATTAAATACTACTACTATTTATAAGATATATAAGATAATGCTACTACTATTTATTGTTATTTTTGTTTTCAAATAAGAGGGTGACAATAACAAAATGCATACAGTACATGCATACACAAATGCATACATACATAAATAAATAATACATATTTTTAGAATTCAACAAAAGATCTTAGCTGGCATCCCATTTATTCTTCGCAGAAACATCTTAAAATGAACTTAGAGGAAAAAGTCCAAGATGACTGAGGTCAAAGAAATGTTGATTTAAAATCAGAAAAAAAAAAAAATCATTTTTCTTTCAGTATTAAAGTATTTAAAAAGTTTAATCAAGGTAATTTGGTTTTTTCAATTGATGATTTTGGCCAAGATATCTGTTTTTTTTTTTCTTACATGGAGCATAGTGCTGTAAGCTTAGCTACATGTTGACCTATATTAATATATAGAAATCAGTTATGAGCGTGGGAGGTTTAAGAGTGGAGTCATAAGCATGCTGAAACAGCTAATATCTCTTCTTTACAACTCACTTAGACATGGACACTGGTTAGTGGACTTCTATTAATTAACTACTGTCTGTTCTTACACTCATTTACTGATCTTTTACACACTGTTTATCTTATCCACCAACTCTCTGTTTTCCCCGTTCTGCCTCTTCCACATTTTTTCTTGCTGCCAATAATCATCAGGACAACAGTTGGCAGCCATAACGTGTTGGGAGCCCTCTGCCACTGCCCTGTCTGCTCATATACCCTTAGTAACCCCATTTGGTGGGTAACCCTGACACACTGCCGTGACCGACATGTACAAATACCCCTGTCCAGCCTCTCACTGCTTCACCCATTCTTTTCCAGCGCTTGCTGTGTCTGCCGTGTGTGTCCCTGCTATGCATTTTACTTCTCACTGTAGCACATCTGGGCTACGTTACTTGCCTCCAGCAATATAAATGTAGTTGTAGTTGCTCAGACAAGCAAGACTGTTTATGAGTGGCATAAATTTTGTAAGATGCCCCTGCACCTTTTCCATCATACTCCACACTAGCTGTTTTCTTCATTTGATTTGTTTGCTCTTGTTTTATCCATTCCAGTTTCAATGAATGATACAGAGTTTTTTTACACATTATAATTCGGTTCCATCAGCCATAAAAAAGAAGCAATCCAATTTGTCTTAAAGCAGTCTGGAACAAAACAAGTGTTATCTGTAAAAGCTATTTTGCCACAGGTCTCTTAAAAGATTATGTCTTAATAATTATTAATAATTCCTTACATTTTATATAGCGCTTTTCTAAGCACTCAAAGCGTTTTACATTATCGGGGGGTATCTCCTCATCCACCACACTCTTGTGTTATTGTCGTGGTTTTTGAGCATTTGTGAGTGCTGGTTCTCATGCAGGCTTCTGCTAACACGCTTCTCTAACCCTGCTCTTCCTCACCCAGCAGGCTCTCGCAGCCGAAGCCGATCTAACGTGGCTCAGGAGGGCGAGAATGAAGCCAGCTCCCAGGAGTCTCTGCAGGAGGTTACACCTGAGGAAGTGCTTGTCATCTCGCTGGGAACCTCACTGCAGACCGTACCTGGGATGATGTCTGAAAACGAGGTCAGAATCTTGTCATGCTGTGAAGGTCTAATTGTAGTAGTTGACAGGTATATTGATATTGGAAAGTGACTGCTGTGTCTGTGTGTAGGTTCTGACTCTGCATCTTGGAGACGGTGGACAAGGAGATGTCCCTGTTGATGACACCAAACTGCACGGCAAACCTGACAAAACGCTGCGCTTCTCCCTCTGCAGTGACAACCTGGAGGGCATTTCTGAGGGTGTGTTTTAACCAGACATCCAGCAGATGTCTCTCTTGTACATAAGCTGACCCATAACCACCTAGTCTTAATGTAGCCAGACCTTCAGACTGACAGTTGAAGGTTTGAAATCCATGGCAGCTTTTATTGGATAACGCCCGGCCATGAGGCCGTTTGACCGACATGTCAAACAACCAATCACCATTTGTTTCTTTCAGCGTCACGTTTCCAGGCGTGGAAATGTCGCCATAATAACAGTGTGTAAAACTCTCAGATGTATTTTAAAGATTATATGCTGGAAACTTTAAATATTTCACATACTTTTATATGTCCAGCGTTTAGTTGATCCTGATAAGTGCTAGTCGTCACAGTACTACTTACAACTTTCAACTAAGTTAGTAGTAGCTTGTTAGTTAATATGAATAAATGCGGCCTCTTTGCAGGGCCGTCTAACCGCTCCAATTCAGTTTCTTCTTTGGACCTGGAGGTGGAGTCTGTGTCAGAAGGAGGACCAGGACCGTCTGGTAGCAATGGTGCAGAGGCCTTGCAACTACTGGAACATGAACAAGGTGAATGTGTGTTTTAGAGTATTTCACCATCTCTCGCAACAGACTAAATAAGATTTGTTGTGGAATTTTACAGTTAGAGTGGTTTATCTTCATTATTACTCTGGGTTGTTCTTTATGTAGCCACTACACAGGACAATTTGGACGATAAGCTGCGTAAGTTTGAGATTCGGGACATGATGGGGCTGACAGATGACAGGGACATTTCTGAGACGGTCAGTGAGACTTGGAGCACTGATGTCCTGGGCAGTGACTTTGATCCCAACATGGATGAGGACCGACTGCAGGAGATGGCAGGTACGATTACAGTTCTGCAAATACTGCAGATTGCAGTCATGGCTACAGTTACAATGCTATTCTTTTTTTGTAATGTGGTAGTTTCATACAGGTCATATCAACTTCATATAACCTTTAGCTGTTCCTCTCTTTGCAATTGAAATTTCACTTTGGGAACACATTTGATAAGTTCGAAAAATGACAGTGAGACAAGGTTCATATTGGCATAATGGTCAGCAAATCCATTACTGCCACCTTGTGGTTAGCTGAAAAGTTGCACTTCTCAAATATGGAGCTGAAGAAAGCAGATTTTAATTATATTCTATAATTGTTTTCATACTGAAGACATTCTTACAAATCAGTTATAATTTTAGCCATTTTCATTTATATTAAGCAACAATAAATATTTGAAGCCATTATTATTATAAAATCTAACCATTTTTATAAGTTGATTAAGACTTTCAAATTAGATTGCTATTGCTAATTTAGACTAAATCTGAAAACAGTTTAGAAAATATATCTAACACTATCAAAATATGTATCTTCTATTTTGAATATGCTGTTTTTTTTTTTTTACTTTTTTTTATTAATCAAAGCTTTCTGAAAAGAAAGTCACAGGTTCCAAAAATAAAAGTAGCAGCACAACTGTTTCCAATATTGATAATAAATCAGAATGATTTCTGAAAGATCATGTGACACTGAAGACTGGAGTAATAGCTGATGAAAATTCAGCTTTGCATCACTGGAATAAATTATATTTTGAGGTATAATAAAGTAAAAGACTGTTGATTTAAATTGTAGTTATATTTCACAGTATTGATGTTTTTTTTCTCTATTTTTAATCAAATAATCAAATAAATGCAGCCTTGAGGAGCAAAAGGTACTTCTTTAAAAAAAAAAAAAAATCTTGCTTATTCTAACCATTTGAATGGCATTGTATTTCTTTCAACTCGCAGTTTTGGCTAAATAAATTTGGTCTCTAGTTCAGCCTTTCCTAAATCAAGACTAGGGTTAAGTTTATTGATTTAAAAATGTCAAGTGGTTGTAACATTTCTGTACAGAAATGGAGTGATGTGCAGAACAACCTGAAACTGCTTCCACATTTCATCTCTCTCTCCATCTCTTTTTTTCCCTCTGTCATTCAGTCGGTCTCGCTCCCTCCACCCCTTCGTTTCACTCTGTTCCCTCATCTTCCGTGTGCTCTCTCTTTCTCGCCTCCCTCTCTCTGACATTCACACAGTCCCTGCAGTCTTATTGACCTTGGTTCCTTCTCATTTGCATCCTCCATTTTTCATTCCTCGGAATATGGCGTTGGGGGACTTTTCCATCATTAAGTGAATTTACAGCGATTTCCTTATGTGTTTTCTCCGAGGGATTGGGTTATGAGATACACATTAAATATCCATTAATACCTCATTATCCCACTGATAAGATTACCATGATAATGAGGCAGAAATTCTAATTGTTTCACTACTGCGGGTGCCACTCATTTAATCATGCACCTGAAAGACGGGGGGCCCAGAGCCCCTGCCTCACTCACTGTAAACAGGGCCAGCGGGGGAAAGCTCTCCTGCAGGCCCACAAAACCTGCCCTTGTGCGCGTGCGTATGCGTGGGGATGTGGGGAGACGTGACCTGTGGAGAGCTTCATACGGAGCGCTCATGATCTCCACTTCCGCCCGACCATCAAACCCTCCCTCCCTCCCTCCCTCACCCGCCATGCTTGCTGTTCACTCTTCCCCTCCCCTTCCAGCGCTCCATCTCCATTCTTCTGCCTTGTTAGGCGATAGCTCCTGTTGGGAGTTTTTCGGAGAGAGGAGGCGCTGTGTGGGATGCTGGTTGAGAGAATAATGAGGTTATGAGTGATGCTCGGCTCGATCCACACCTCAAAGTCACAACCCTGATGATACCGCGTATGCGTGTCTGTTAGGGGTGTGACGGTTAGTATATAACCGTGAGACCGGCGGTTATAGTTGAACACCGTCATTAGAACTTTATAACCGCCAAAACCGTGTCACTAAAATATTTTTTACAAACATTTTTTATCAAAAATTATTTTCATTTTTTAGATAGGATCATCAGATGCGCAATATATCGGGAGACATGGTTTTTACCACTTAATGAAGTTTTGTAAATCGTCAGACATGATATTTACCACTTCATTAAATTTTGTTTTGTAGGAAACCTTTCTTAAAAACGAATTTCGTTTTGTACAAATTTTATCTTAATTTTAATAGATGTTTCATCAACCAATTGCATGTATTTTAATAAATAAAAAGCAAATATAGCAGACAATGATAACCGTGACATGGAAGCACCAGCGCGCCGCGTTCACTTGCACTGCACTGTGAACTAGAGCACATCTCATTGTAAATGAAACTCAGCGTAGGCCTATGCCTCATACTCTAGCATTAAATATTTTTGCTGCATCCTTTCCAGAACAGACAATGGCTTTTTTTTTTTTTTTGCGGCTCGCATCAGCAAAGCATAGACCGCAAAACAATCAGCGGATGGCGGGCGGGTGCGGCTTTGAAATTTGCTCAAAAAACTTTGGCGCGGATGATGAGTTTTGTGACAGATCTCCTTAATAAACGGAGGTCTGAAATCTCTGCCCCTTTACCGATCAGAGCGCGCGCTGAAACGGAGTTAACCCGCTATCTCCAAGATCAACCAATTGACTCTACGGCAGATCCACTAGCATGCCCCCCCCCCGACGGTTATGTTATGAACCGTCACATTTGACTCACGTCATAACCGTCATTACCAATTCTGAAACCGGCACACCCCTAGTGTCTGTGTCTGTGGGTGAAGAGGGAGGCTGCAATTAACCTTTGGCCATCTCTGTCACAGTCTGCCTACCTGCTGCTTTAGATCACAGACGCCTCATGCCCGTGTGCTTTTTATGTGTGTGTTCTCCTCAGGGGCTGCTGCGGAGAACGCCTTGGGCAGCCTGCTGTGTCTGCCGGTGCTTCTGGATCCGTACGGTTCTACCTTCTCTGAGACGACGAGCGAGGGGTGGAGCGTGGAGGTTCTGCCGAGTGACTCGGGTGAGAGCTGAACCCTTATAAGGATGGTTCAGGTTAGAGTGTTAGTAATCAGATTGAGCTTTACTAAATAGAGTCATGAAACTCTTTAATAAATGTAGCTCTGTTCCTGGTTGCTGGGAAATACAGCGTTCCAGGCATGCTAAAATGCACAATATTAGTTACACAAAACAGCTGATATCACTGGTCCAAAGATGGCATTTAATAAACTTAATATACCTCTATATAAGATTATAGCTTACAGTGGAGGGTTTCCCAAGCATCCCCAGTGATCTAAAATATTAACCTAAAGTGTCCCTTGAGAACCAGCCAATAAACCTGTCAACTAATCTTTAGAGGATTTTATGAACATAAATGTAACCATCTTTTAATTTTATACAAATTTTTTACTATTTTTTTTTTTTTTTATTAATTTAATTTTTTATATTCAGTATTTTGTTTTTCATTTCTGACACAATTTCTGGTAGGAAAACTTGAATGAATCAAGTGGGAGGGAAAAAAAAGAGAAAGAAAACAGTTTGTATCAAAGCATAAGATCTGTGCTTTGGGACATGAAGTGTTAATGCAGCCTGGATTAAATGCATTAAACAACATAAAAATATATAAGATAATATTAATTATAAAACAATGCAGCCTGATTAATAATAATAATAATATTAAATAATAAATATTTTTTTTAAATTGACCACTCACTGCTCTTTTTTTTTCTTTGTTACTGACCATTTACTTGAATAAACACTTTAATTATATTTTCCATGGTTTTAGTTCAGTTTGATAATTAACATTTAACATTTTTATTATCACTAAACAAGTGTGTTAAGTAGCATATAATTTTTAGTTTTTGTATCAGTAATTGTTTTAATTTAATATTGTTGTCATCATTGCTGAAATTTGGTTGTTGTAACATCCCCCAATGATAACGCTATAAACAGGACTAATTATATTATGAATCATGCAGTTGTGAATAAGAAATAATGTAAAACCAGACTGTGCCAGTAGCAGGCATACGGCAGTCTGTGTGGGGTCTTGTCTCCCTGCCCGTTTTGCATCACAAACACCAGAAAGAGAGAATGAGTGATTGTTTTTTCCTTTGTGGAGTTTGTTTCAGTTCTAGGCTGTGGAAAAGTAGACTCCGAAGACCAATTGAGACCTGCATTATTACAAATGAGCACATAAATGAGAGCCCTCCACGGGGATGCCCTGGGTGTCTTTATGTGTTTGTGGATACGCTGTTTTCTACAGTTAATGAATCTGTGTTGCAGAAGCTGCAGACCTGAAGCAGGAGGAACGATTGCAGGAGCTGGAGAGCTGCTCGGGTGTGGGTAGTACTTCAGACGACACGGAGGTCAGAGAGGTCAGCTCTCGACCCAGCACCCCAGGACTCAGTGTCGTTTCAGGTACACATACACAAAAACCTAACTGTCTAATTGCGTTCAAATGACCAATCGCTGCAAGTCTGGAATTGCAGAATCGTGCAAAAGTCAACTAGCAGAATTCAACAATCCAAAGGTTTTAACTTCTCGCATGTCACATTTGAATGCTATTCTCTGCGACTCTTCTTCCCTGACATGCTGATGAAGACGAATAGCCATGTAACACAACGGCAAACTCCTTGTGGGGAGTTTTCCCTGAGGACTTTGGCAGATGGATCGCCTTTCCCTTCCTCCTTCGTTCAGTCTTGCCGTTTCCATCTCTCGTTCACCTACTCTGACCTCCCTGGGGATTCTCCTGCCCTCTTTGTGTGCTCAAGGGAGCATTGGCATTGGTTTCTTCGCATCCATGAAGAGCTTGAAATGAGATTGGCTGTTCAACATGGCCACCACTCCATCATTACACACTATACTTTTGCTTACTCCCTGAACTACTCTGTAGATCTGAGAGAAATATGCACAGTCGAACTCTAGGCTCGTTTTGCTAAGGCAGCAGAACTAAGTGTTTTTTTTTTTTTTTTGTCATTTGTTCCTTGTATCAGAGGTAGTATGTCATAAAAAGTTTTCTCTTTGACAAACCGAACTACTTCACCGCTCTATAGGTAATATGTTTCCTTCTGTGATTTATAGTTGGAGGTTTCGCTGATTTGTTACATATTGTTTTTGCAGGCATCAGTGCCACGTCAGAGGACATCCCCAATAAGATTGAAGACCTACGCTCCGAGTGCAGCTCAGATTTTGGAGGCAAAGACTCCGTGACCAGTCCAGATGGAGAGGACTCTGCTCATGGTACAAACACACAATCAAGTGTCTGATTGAGCACATACACACACTCATTTATTACTCAAAGATGCACCAAGAAAGTTTCACTCCTTAAGATATGAACTGATAAGAGCTGTTTTGTGGTGCATAAAATAGTAAATAAAAGTAAATAGTAAATAAAAGGCGTGTCTCATTGCGGTAGCTAAGATGCCATGGTTTGGCTGGTTAGCATGGCTATTATGCCTTGTTATCCAGGTGATGTTAGTTTCTTTTATATATATATATATATATATATATATATATATATATATAGACACACACATTTCCACTACCTTTCAAAAGTTTCTGAAATATGTGTTTATTCAGCAAGGAAAATTTTAATTCAAAAGTGAATAAAGTCTTTTATAATGTTATAGAAGTTTTCTTTTTCAAATAAATGATGTTTACACTGAAGGCTGTAGTAATGGCTACTGAGTATCCAACTGTGCCATCACAGGAATAAATAGCATGTTAAAATATATTAAAATGGATAATGGTTATTTTATATTGTTAAAATATTTCACAATATTATTGTACTTTGAACAAATAAATGCAGCCTTGGTGAGCATTAGAGACTTCTTTCAAAAACATAAAAAATTGTTAATGTTATTGTCTAGAGCATTTTGTATAACTACTGGCTCTTCTTAATCAGTCAGGATTTTAATATTAGTCCGTCTGTATTTTTCCAGTGAATGTCTGCTTATGTTGCAGACCAGTTGATGGAAAATGGGTAGCAGAGAGAATAATACTAACAAAGCAGTTGCTTAAAGATGGAGAAAAGAACCAGCAAAATATATGTACATGTAATAACTTGGTGCATCTTTCAGTTTAAATTTAAATTTGTTGTGAGTTTTGTAAACCCATCTATAAAGGAGTATGTCAAACTTTTATCTTCAGACATGTTTTTATTCACTATTAATTCCTGTCCTGCACAGCTGTTGAATATCTTTCTTGGGATTTCTGGTGTGGGACTAACATATCCTTTGTTACTCATTTAGTTAATCTCTTTATGCACCCCTCCATTCTTTCACCTCTCTAGGAGCTCACAGTCTATCCTGTGCACCTTCTCAAACAGATTCACTGCTGGCCATGTTCGATCCCCTCTCCTCTGGAGAAGGTAATGTCACTTCACAGCATGCACTGCTGTAGAATGCAGTACTTACACATGTAAGAGCTAGAAAGGAGTGCCATTAATGTGCCTAATGACAAGAGCCCGCTAAACAGCATGTGCGTGGTGAAATAAAGCAAGCACTTGCCAGATTCTATCCTATTATGGGCCATTCTTGTAGGATAGAGGGGTTTTATTATGTTGGTGTTTAAAGGCTAAATTTGATTTGTGTCTGTCTAAGCCTACAAATCTACAATGGAAAGTTGCATAAATGTGTTGGGGAGACATTGTGAGAATACGTGTGTGTGGGGCAAGGTGAGGGGATGACAGGTTGCTAGACCTCACTGCAGGCGTTTTGGCTCAGCGGCCTGTCCCTACTGAGCTTGTGCCACAGGGCTGGCATTGGAAGGCACACAGCAGAGATGCTGTACCCTTGGAACAGGTGGCCTACTTTCACCTGAGGTCTGTCTGACTCTGACAGCTCTCTCAAGCTCTCTCTCTCTCTCTCTCTCTCTCACACACACACACACACACACACACACACACACACACACACACACACACACACACACACACACACACACTCCTGCTGACTGTGTGCATGCAACCTTTTTTATGAATGCCAGTTGAACAGAAGTCATGTCACGACCCTGGCTCTAGTTTTGTTTGTTTAGAATTGGAGGTTACGTTGCAAATATCTATATGCATAAACATTCTTCTTGTAGGAATAGAGTTTAGCCTGTGACATGGTTTAAATACAAAAGCAAAGACCCTCTAAATTTGGGTCAAATGTCTTGGCAGCTTCGTCCACTGGCACCATGGTGCGGCCCAAGGTACACTATCCCCGGCCCCTTCACCCTCCACCTGACCCCCCCATTCCAGAGGCCAGCGTAACGGGCTACCAGGAGCCTCGTCCACCCCTCTTCGCCCCCCACCTGGCGCAAAGTGACCTGGAGCATCCCAAGCAGAGGCACTCTTACCCTGAAAGGCTGGTCAGGAGCCGCAGCACAGATGTGGTGTCCGCTGGACGAAGACCCAACAGTGATCCCGGACTGAACCGCAGGAACGTGATGGAGGAGAGAGAACCGGCTGGGGCTTATTCCACAGGACCCACATCCTCTCCCAGCAAGGATTCACTCAAAGGAGAGGTGAGAAAGACAGATTTATCAGTTTAGCGTAATCAGTATTATTTATCTATACTTGCACTACTGTATCAATATTATTGCAATTAAAAGGGGATGTCGTGGCCTAGTGGTTAGAGAGTTTGACTCCTAACCCTAAGGTTGTCGGTTCGAGTCTTGGCCTGCAATACCACGACTGAGGTGCCCTTAAACAAGGCACAGAACCCCCAACTGCTCCCGGGCACGGCAGCATAAATGGCTGTGGGTTCACGGTGTGTATGCGTGTTCACTGCTGTGTGTGCGCACTTTGGATGGGTTAAATGCAGAGCATGATTTCTTAGTATGGGTCATGTCACTTTTTACTTTCACTTTTAAATACTGTTTTCTATTTTAATATTATAATAATTAAAATGTAGTTTATTCCTGTGATGCAAAGCTGAATTTTCAGAAGCTGTTACTCCAGTGCTCAATGTCACATGATTGTTGTTCTTGTATGTTATACTATTATCAGTATTGAAAACAGTTACTTAATATTTACTATACATATACTATACATGCTACTTAATATTTTTATATTTAATATTTTAAACCATGATATTTTTTTTATGAATTTAAAGCTCAAAAGAATGGCTCTTTCTGTCTTTCTTTCAAAAATTTAATTTGAATTAAATAAGGACTAAAAAGAAATCTTCTGCTATTTAAAATTGTAATTCTGAGAGAAAAGAAAGACTCTACATGTGCTCAACTATGTTACACAAAACTGAAACTTAATTATTATTATTATTTTTTTTAATGTTAAATATTCAGTTCTTCAGTTAATTGAAGTTAGGTCATTGACAGAATTCAAATGTTTGAGTGAACTACTACTTTAAATGATCATGTTTTTGTATGTGTTCAGTCTGAGGACAGAAAGGACAGCGATGATGAGAAGTCTGAAAGGAACAGACCCTGGTGGAAGAAGCGCTTTGTTCCTGCCATTCCTAAAGGTGAGGAGCCCAACTCTTATACCCTGAAGGTTTTTGTAATGAGTACTTGCCTGCTTTCATCATGTGGATCCGTGGTCAATGGCTAGAAAATTGCATTTAAATATGGATATAATTGGCATAGAAAAAGGTAAAATTCTGTTTGAATGGGGGCCAGTTTAATATTGGCTAATAAGGATATGGTCACTGCTCTAATGTGCATTCCTACAACTATAAGACTTCTTTAAATGGGCACTCAGGTTGTTGCATTTCTGAATGTGAATCAGTGTTTCTAATTGAAGAAATTGTCTTTGTGATTTTTTTTCTTTAATTTATTATTCGTTTTAAAACATCAAGTGTTTTCTATTGGCTGTTGTTTTCTCTCAGATGTTTGACTATTAAACACCAAAGATTTGCATGTCATTGCCTTGTATGTTTAAATGTTTGTGGTATGAAGTATGTATTCAGTTTTATACACATTTTCAATATGAACAGCATAAATTTGAAATATAGAAATCTTTTGTAACATTATACATGTCTGTTGCTTTTGATCAATTTAATGAAAAACTAAAAAACAAAAACACTTTTTGGACCGTCAAACTCCCAAATGCAACTCGATTCAGTCTAACTTTCTGATGCTCATTAGCAGTTAGCATTTAGCATGGCTTGGGTTTGTGTTTGTGGAGCCCAACCCTGTCTGTTGCTGTCTGTGTTCCTCACACAGTGCTCTATTGGACTGCAGAGGGTGAACTCCCAGGTAACCCGCTCTTCAAGCTCTCTCCCACTCAGTCTGGTGCTGTACACTAGCAGCCCGAATATTTGTTAGCTCCTGTAGACTTGTGTGACGGCTCGAGCTGTGCCGTGACACATTCAAGCTAAATCTTTTGCTTCATGCAGCCATCTTGGTTTTCCATCATTTATTTTGCAGTGGTTGAACTCTAAATAAATATTTTGCTCCAATATACACTTGCAAAAATGCAACCTCAATTTCCATAGACTTTTCATATAAAGACAGTCACGTCAGTTTTTGCACACAGCCTTCACGTGCATACACATGACATTCTGCAGCAAAGAGGCTCACATCTGTGTCTTTGCACTTTTGTTGTGACATGCTTCCTGTTTTATTGCCACGTTACTGAATATTTAGTCGTGGCTCAAAAGCATTCAAAGCATGTGTGTCCATTTGGTACAGTGGACTGGAGAGGGTCCGTGTCTTCAGGTTTGCTTTCTTGTAGGAGCACAGCTGCAACATTGTGTCATTTTTATTTGATTTTTTTTCTATTTTTCTGAGAATAACTGTTCCTTTTCATTTTTGCAGTGCCGATCGGGGGGCTGCGAAAGCGGGACAAGCCGGAAAAAGATGAGCAAGGAGCAGAGAGGGTACCACAAGGTCTGCTGTCATTTAACTGTTCTCAAGCACTCACTGCAGCAATTGTCCAAGCTGATCATGTGTGTATGCATCTCAGGTATACCAGATGAGCCTTCAGCATTCAGGCAGAGCTCTAAGACCCAGTCAGCAGAGGCAATAATGGACAAGTACAAGTACATCATGGAGAAACGACCCACCCACAGTGATGGGGCAGTTGCTGGAAGTTATGTTGGACAAGGTTTGTCATATAATAAAGTTCATATTTTATGGAGAAACTGTAAAAACACCATCTTTTCATCAGTATTGTGGAGCAAATAACTAAAAGTAGTTATGCTTCTAATGATTTATAGTAGTCTGGTACAGATATTGTCCCCTCATGTGAAGCATTGTCCAATTCATTTTAGTGAATTGTTTTGTGCAGATGGTTCATGTAAATATATCAAGCATGGATCACATGAATTCACAGATTTGTTTTATAAGACTTTTTTTTTTTTTTAAGTTACAATTTATTTATTGTATTTATTTATTCAGTTTTAAATCTGTGCAGCGGATATGGCATAAACTTCAATACAACAAGAATAATTTACAGATTGATCAGTGAATCAGTGTGTAAAAGTTCCTCATTATTTTGTAGTAAAATACAATAGACTTAGTCTTTTTTTGACTGTTATAGAAAATGCAATACGAAAATAAAATAGCTTTTTGTTTTCATCTTAAATTGTTTGAAACAGCACTGGAAATAGTGAGGAAATAGTTGCAGTAATTCTAGTAAACTATTCCTTTAACTACTTTCAGAGTAGTTTGACTACAGATTTTTTTCCCCAACTCTGTTTATGTTGCTTCTAACTCATCTGTTAGACAAAATTGATCAGTGAAACAGTTTGTCGTCTGCTGTTTTGTAACTGTTTTGCTCTCTTTTTACAGAGCCTTGTAGAGAAGCAGAGAGTGAGCATGACTCCCCTAAAGATGAAGCCCTGCAGAACATCTCTGCAGATGACCTTCCAGACTCTGCCAGTCAGACAGCGCCACCTCAGGACAAGACTTTCTCCTTCAGGTGTCTCCGACAAACTAACTCCACACATTCACTGTATTCTCTTGAACGTACATTCTGAAAGTCTGTAGTCTCAGAAACCAAAATTGCAATGACCATTTAACAGAATCAGAATGAGGAGTGAATTTTGATCTAATGTGTGCATAACCTGTCTGTTGTATCTCTGCAGTGACATTAAGAAAAAGCTACGCCTGGCCCTGTGCTCTGCAGATTCGGTTGTATTTCCTATCATTCCACCGGCAACAACACGTAACGGTCTCCCAGACCATGCAGATCATGAAGGTTACTTATCATCTATATTGCCTTCTTTTATCTATACTTGCCTTATTACAGTACTTCTTACAAAGTTGTAATATGTTTCTTATTTTATAATGATAATAATATTGCCACAAGTGTGATTGCATCATATAATAATTGCTTTTAATAGTGTTCATCATCTGATTGACTACGTCTTGTATTAATTTTTCTGAAAATTTCTGTCATATGCACACAAGCTGACAGTCACCACTGATAAGCTACTACTAAATATTGTAGAAACAAAATTTTCTGTAAAGTTGCGTTGCAATGATTTGTATCGTAAAAATCGCTATACAAACAAACTTGAATTAAATTTATAATAATAAATGAATACCATTTTAAAAGTGTTTGTTTTTATAATTAAAACTATTAATTACAAAAAAATATTTAATGATTAGTGTTGTTAATAATACTACAATAATTTATATATATATATATATATATATATATATATATATATATATATATATATATATATATATATATATATATTTTTTTTTTTTTAAACCATTATCACTCTTGTCATTGTTATTGTTATTTTTATGCCAATATACAGTCCTTTTTAAAAGGAACCTTCATCTGAACTTAAGTTTTTATAGCTCTGTACACATGGGGTGAAAGTAGCTGTTCCGCAGGTTTTGAGGTTCAAAACGCTGTGCATTTATGTCTGGCCCCTGTCTTCTCTCTCTCCTCAGACAACGAGATCGTGTGCTTTCTGAAGGTGCAGCTGGCGGAGGCCATTAACCTGCAGGATAAGAACCAGATGGCTCAGATCCAGGAGACTACGCGCTGCGTCAGCCACCTCGACCCCCGCACCTGCAGAAAACTGCTCACTGCCATGGCAGAGGACTACAGGTACACACATTACTCTCTTATTCTCTCTCTTTTAATGTCTCCCTAACTTTGTCACATTGTTTCTCTCCTTTACTCACTTCTTTCACACACATCGATGAATCACAGTTTAATAAAAGATTGTGCTGACATATTTTTGGGCATGACTCCATAATGAGCGCTGTGATGGTTTCGTGCAATAGGAAACGGGCTCCGTACATTGCCTATCTGACGCGGTGCAGGCAAGGCTTGCAGACGTCCCAGGCTCATCTGGAGCGTCTCCTGCAGAGAGTGTTGAGAGATAAAGAAGTGGCCAACCGCTACTTTACCACTGTCTGTGTCCGACTGCTCCTGGAACACATGGAGTCAAAGATGCTTGACTTCATCAAAGGTCTATATACTTCTCTGTGAATACGAAAACCGCTTGTATTTGCACTTATGGTACTGATTGAAGATTCCAATGCATTTGATTCCGTATGAGTCATTCTCAGAGCAGAGAGTCTCAAACTTTATTTACTTTAATTACTAGCTAGCTGGAGTTCTCCATTTTTACAGCTCTCCATTTTTACAGTATAGTTGCGTGGTAATAGTATGCGTGCATGGCTAGCCCTTTTCAGACTGTAGTGACTTATATTACACACCTACTGTATCTAAAGAACTACTCTGTAGTTAAGTGGATTAATGTTGTCTGAGATTGTATTCATGGAGAACTGCAGACAGGTTATGGTCTCAGAAACATCACAGTGTAAGTCATTTTAAAAATACAGTACTGTTCAAAAGATTGCCGTTTTAATAAGTCTTATGTTCAGTAAGCCTGCATTTGCTTGGTCAGAAATACAGAAAAACTGTAATATTGTAAAAAAAAAAAAATACAATTAAAAAAAATAATAATAATAAAATTGGTTTACATTAAAATGTGTTCTTTTAAGGGCAGAACTGAATTTTCGGCTGCCATTACTCCTGTCTTTAGGATCCTTCATTCTTACATGATCCTTCAGAAATTATTTATTCATTCGTAACATTATACATCGCTTTACTGACAGTTTAGATCAATTTAGTACATCCTTGATAAATAACAGTATTTTAGTGTTAGAAAAAAATTCTAATTCTTACTGACCCCAAACTGAATGGTGTGTAAAATGATCAAAATACTTAGCAGTGAATACAATATTTTTTCTGTAGACCAAAAACAATTTCCTGTAAACATGCAAATTAAAGTATCTGAAGCAGCTGCATCTGGTTAAAAATCTAAAATATTTTCTTAGTGCAAAATAAAACTACCCATGTACATTTAATTCAACTAAGTGGTTTGAGTGGTTGTATGAAACGATAGTGTCAGATCCCTGAATTTGAGTCTGACTCTCTTTGTGGTTCTGCAGCATTTCAGGGCTGCACAGCAGCTGACGATAAGACAGCAGCCGTGGAGGATTTCCTGCGTTACCTGTATGGAGCCATGGCCCACGATGCCATCTGGCAGTACGCCAGTGAAGAGCAGCTCCAGGACGCCCAGATGGCCATCGAACGCAGCGTCATGAACCGCATCTTCAAACTGGCATTCTACCCCAATCAGGATGGGGACATCCACAGAGACGAGTGAGAAAACTCATAAATCCTTCTTCCTCATTCCTGTTAATTTCCACATTGTGTCTAAACCAGATGTGATGCATGATGCAACCTCCTCTATACTAATTTGTCTGATGTTTTGTCAGTCAGACATGGCTTTTGTCTTTGTTGCGCTCACAATTAAATCTTATTAGACTAAAATTGTGCTTAAATACTAAATATGTTTCAGCTGCCTGTGATTGTTAATTTGCACAAGAAAATGGTATATGTGGTTAATGGTATGTCTCTTTTATTCAAGGCTGTTCCACGAGCACATTCAGCGTCTGTCCAAAGTGGTGACGGCCAATCACAAAGCCCTGCAGATCCCAGAGGTAACCATTTGCACTTCATCTCAGAATATAGTTCGAAACGAAGACAGAAAAATAGCATTTCATGTTTGTGTGAATCTGTGCAGGTGTATCTGAAGGAGGCACCATGGCCCTCAGCACAGGCTGAGATCAGGACCATTAACGCCTATAAGACCCCACGAGATAAAGTACAGTGTATCCTGCGCATGTGCTCCACAATAATGAACCTGCTCAGCCTGGCCAATGAGGACGCTGTACCCGGGGCGGACGACTTTGTCCCTGTGCTCGTCTTTGTGCTGATTAAGGTGAGTTAAGAGACACAACCATAGAGTGATAATGTTCATAATTGCTTTAAGTGTGTTGTGCATTCTGTAACAGTACAATGATCATTTCTGATAGTTGGCACTAAGGCCCATTAGCATTGGGGTCCAAGTAATCAAATATGGCATTTAATAAAAAAAAATCTCTTTAGAGGTTCATTAAATAAATTCAGCTTATTCTGTAATCACAACTACAGTACATCCATAACACATATTGACTTTATTAAACAGCTTTAAGATGTAATGAAAAACTTCATATCCTTTCAAATACAAGCAACTTGCAGTTGTAATTTTGTAAGAGCAGGATTCATTGCTTTGTCTTTTAAAAAGATAACTAATATTTATTTGTTTTTGCCTCTCTGAAGCTTAATAACCAGGTACACAGTTATATTTCCTATAGGGCTGGGCAATGAAAGGATAACAATTATTAGCGCAATGTAGTTTTACTTGATAATCAAGTGATAACAAGCGTTTAATGTTTTACAGAATTTTTATTTGCCAAAAGCTGACCAAAACAATGCTTCTCCTTGGAATCGTTCCACATGGACATCTGTCTGCTCGGCTCAAAGTTCAAATGGCAGTGCAGCGCAAGATTACTAGAGCACTGTTTACTCGCTAATAAGTGAAGCGCTTGAATTCAGCAAACCACTCAAACTACTGATTTAAACTAGTTTACAGCCAGATGAAACGGCGCTGACAAACAGGAGAAACACTGTGTGCAACAATATAGTCAGAAGGCTTTTCAGTCTAAATTATGTACAATAGATTTACTGTAGAAGCACTAACTACACCATGGTATTGTGGTCCAAATGTTGGATATTCATATAGAATTTAATTAAATTATTCATCAGACATGTTTTAAATGTATAAGGAGTTATAGTAAATATTTAGTGTTTTTTTGTGATTAAGCTATAGCATTTGCACACTTAGACTACTGTTTTTCATACAAATACTAAGAAACCAAATAGTTACATTTATACCATGGTATTGAGGTGCTATATGTTTGGTTTATGATAACTGTCGTTGTCATGATCTAAATGTATGCTACTATGGAAGACCAATGGTTTATTTGAATAAAACTGTCAGAATAATTACATTTCACTACATAAAAATGAGGCTGTTACAATTTTTATTGATGTATTGCAGCCTGAACTACAAAATGATCTGAAGATACTAGTCTAAGTCAGGCAACTTAAACGAGTATTGTTTCAAACCTGTTTCATGATTTGAAACAATATCACTCATTAGAACATGCAGAAACTAAGAAAAGTATTTTTCTATTTAGATATTTATTTTGTAAAAAAAAAATGACTGAAAAAAGTGTAAAGAACTCCGAAACGTTAAGTGTTTGTCATGTTGTGACCATAAGAGGAGTTTAAAACCACAATTAACTGTCTGCTTTCTACAACTTTCACTCAGGAGCAAAAATCTGCCTTTAATCTTAAAAAATAAAAAATAATATTTAGTGCTGTCAAATGATTAATTGCGATAAATCAATAAATGTTAGCATAATATATGTGTGTGAGCTGTCAATATTTATAATGTGTGTATAAATACACACATGCATGTATATATTTAAGAAAAATATTTTGTTTATTTATTAAATATTTATATATGATATAAATTATATGAATATACATGTAACTATTTTCTAAATATATACTGTATGTGTTTCTTTTATAAATATACACCACACACACACATATTATGTAAACACACTTTTATTTTGGAATGCGATTTAATTGTTTGACCACACAAATTTGAAATTTATCATAATCAATATCATTATTTATTTATTTTTTGTCGTATCGCCCAGCCCTAAACTCCAATATTAGCTGATATAATAAATTAAAATAAATATATGACATTATAAAAGAGTATTGTACCAATATATTGTGCATCACTGCTAGAGTTTAGGTTTCCCCTCCCATACCTATTTGCATTTGCTGTGCACACGCCCACACCAGATTTTCTAAACTTGTAAGTGCGCTTGAATGTGTAAGCATGCACAATGTGGGTGGTCAGATGTTATCTTCTACGTTAATTCCCCCCTCTCGCTCGTTCTCTCCCTCCCTCCAGGCAAACCCACCCTGCCTTCTGTCCACCATTCAGTACATCAATAATTTCTACGCCAGCAGACTGAGCGGGGAGGAGTGCTATTGGTGGATGCAGTTCACTGCCGCCGTGGAATTCATTAAAACCATCGACGATCGCAAGTGAAGCAGAACAGCCACCTGTATGGGCAGACTGTAGAAAGGAGAAAGAGAGAGAGAGAGAGAGAGGACAGTGCGGACATCTCTCCCCTTCATCGTCCGTTTCGCTATATATAGAGGCAAAATAAATTCAAGTTTAAATTGGATCAAACATTAGATATGATCATGACTATGCTGGGGTGTTAAAGGAATAAAAACAAATAACGCGGCAGGTGGCCGCTCTCTACTGATCTTGCTTCTAACATATGTCTTTTTCTGTAGTACTGGGGAGGTGCTGGGGCTTAGAATCCAATTTTATATTAAACACAGATTTAGCAAGTAATTAGCTTTGTTAAAACATAACAATCGAATGAAAAAGGGACCAGGAACTACCTGCAACGATCAGAGGGGAATCCATGATCCTGTTCTCCTTGCATAAACCATGCAATATCACCCTGTTCAAAGCTAACAGTCACACGTCGAGGCATATCGAAGAGCGCGGCACTATAGATGCTGCCAGTGTATCAATGCTACAGTTTATCAAATTAATCACGCCATCATTTTAATAGGGCAGCTTGTTCTATGAATGTAAACAGGTGTTGTCATTGTTGTACTTTCTTTCTTTCCTACGTTTCCCAGACAGTTTGGAAATAAGGGCCCACATATTTATATAAAATAAAATGTATTTATTACTTAACTCCTGTATTTAATGTTTTATTATATTGACTGACTTGATCCATGAATTAGTTGTCGGGCAGATGCATACGGTTCGGTCGAGGAAACAAGATCTAGAAATGTTCAGTCTCACAGAGAGCTGCTAAAACAGGGTGTATTCACATTAGCGGATGGAGTTGTAAATTAGTGCCTTGCCGATATTTTCAGTAACACTCGTTCTTTTAGTTCTGGTGGATTTTCTGCCACATCTCACATTTCTGGCGTCTTCCTTGAAGTGTGGAAGTCGGATCTGTCGAAGTCAAGCCTGGCGAAACGCCACAATGCTAGTAATAACAAAACCTGAAATAAGAAGTACAACATGCCTTGTAGAAACACCCTACGTTTGGACAGTCAGTATGAGGATTGTTGTTTGTGTTGAATAGATGCAAAATTGTCTGCTGGGTCTTTCGATATGGTCTTACATGAGAGTTATTGCTGTCCTCCCCGGAAAATATTTTCATTTAGTTTGCTACTGATTTTTACTTGTGTTGAAATTCTGTGTACTGTTTCACAGTTCTTACTTTTGTAGGATTAAATCATTGTTATTTTTATAATGCAATTCCCAAGTAAAACTATGAGTTTAGGAGGAATATTTTTTGTGTAATTTAGGTTCACTTTCAGAAAAAAAAGTGTAGGATGTACCGTCAAGTGGGACAACCTTTTGACCCCTAAATGGTCCATAGTAGTACCTTAAGTATGAACAAACACGCACCTTTTAGAGGTAAATAAAGTGTGCATCCCAGTGACAAGCTGGTACAGTATTTTTTTCTGACAGTGTGTTGTTTGAGTTTAGATAGCAAAGAACATTTGAACACTGTGGCATCATCATCAATGCTAGTGTATTGATGTTGAGGAGAATATATGGATTGATACAGGCTACCTCGTGTCATAACCCCCTAACAGCTAGTGCAGATTCTTCATAACACTTTTAGCTGTTGATATCAAATGAATTACAGCTCAGTATATTATTTAAACAGGAATATAAAAATCATGCTCTGTGTTATTGTTAAATTGTCTTTATTAGATCAGAACTACCACTAACCTTTGCACACCATTAGAACTAGGGCAAAAGAAATGTATCTTCAATATTTTAAATGGTTGTCAAGTGTCCCTCTTCAAATCTGTCTTTTAATGTTACTCCTAAACATCTAATAGCAAACGCTGGGTGTTGGTTCTGGTCCTAATTATAGTAGATGCACTTAGAACAATTAGTTCTACCTCCGTCTATGTACATAAAGGGATGAATAAAATGTAATGCATTCTTTTCCTCTAGCTTTTGTAGCCTTTAGAGCGCTGTATATACCTTTTCTTTCTGATTTGAATGGTGCATGAACTCTGTCGCCGGTTGCTACCATGTATCTTTCTCTTGCACAAAGTGTAATACGAAGAGCATCGGCTACAAGCCTCACTTCGCAGTGCACTTTGGAACAACACGGATATTCTGTGTATTATAGCATTTATATTCTATATAAATGTTATAACAGAATATCTTTGTTTTTATTTGTTCCCCTTTTAAGTTGTAATGTGATATAAAACAAAATCGCCTACATTTTCTGTAATGTGGAATCGGGTGTTATTGATTAAACATCTCTATCTTGAATGGTTCAGGCTGTCAGACTATGTTGGTGCTCTGTTTTTTTTTTATTAACAGCAGCAATGTTGCATTTGGTGGCATCTGCATCTTGGTGAAAGTAGTTCCCAAAGGAATCAAAGACTATATTTTCATGACATTCTTATACTGACGTTCTTGTGTACAAAGCCTGTCCTAACTAAAATATGCACCTTGAGGGTTATATAACCTTTGGCAAATATTCACAGAAGTCTTGTTTCTTTTGTCCCCACCCTCATGGTTTGCTCGAGACTGAAAGGCTGATGTTTTTGATGTAACTGGAAGAAACAAAAGGTGATGGTCAAGATCAAATATTCCAACTTTAAGATTAATAATTGCATAATCTTTGTGATTTCCTATAGGGCCTTTTTTAATCAAACCTGTGAGAGCGTTTGAATGAATCCACTACTATTCATTTGTTCACTGTTTTAGAGCAGAAGCGACTCCAGTGATGATTTCTGGTGTAAACAGGGTTTTGGGATACTGAACTGAACTAGAGAGCAAGGCATTGTACTTGATCTGTATTTAAGAGCTTTAAATATGTTGGTCCACTGTTTTGAAGAGCATGCAAAGAGTTATGGGTAATTCTTGCATTTGTAAGCTTACTCACTTGGGCTCCTGTTGGGAAGGCATTCTGTGTGTTATGTGATTTTTAATATAAACCTGTACATTATTCTTAAAAAAAAAGATTAAAGACTTTTTCCGTGAACATGCAACGTCTGTTTTTGCGGCAAATGTCTGCGTTGTGGCTTTTTGATTTGGTTTTAATTGCACTGACCTCAACTTCCTGAAGCTGCCGAAGCCAGACAGTGGAAAGACTTTATTCACAATTGATAATCCCAAATTATTCCTCTCTAAAAGCTTGATCAACGAGGACCACTTTTTAAAAACTGGCGTACTATCGAACTTTACTCATCGATGTCTGTCACCTTCACGTCACGCACCGGGCTTGAATATGACGAAACAAAGGGTGCCACAAATAGCAAAGCCCCCGCACTCGCCACACATTTAATTACCACTGACAACTGTATAGTGGATTTGTAATTGGAGATTTTTTCAGCGTAATAGGCTCTCGTTCGCTCTCTCTCTCCTGCCCTTACCACTCCAGTGCTCTAATTGTAATCTTTCCATCAGAGGAAAAGAACACAGCGGGGCGCCTTTGCTTCTCTTGATGATATCTCCGATTGTTCATTTAAATTCAAATTTGGCCAGAAAAAGGGTAATTAGTTGTATTAATAACCTGAAATGACTCGCTTGGTTGAGATGAGATGGCTTTTGTTTAGGTGAGATCGGGTGGATATCGGCAGCCCGCTGTGGTAGATGGAGGCCTTATTGGTGAAACAGGCTGGTGATATGAATAAACTTTGATTATACGACACGAGGTCGCCCCCCCCCCCCCCCCCCACCACACACACACACACATCTTAACACATTTGGCAGTCCTCTGGCCGTGTTATTGTCGTTTATCCGTTTGTAAACAAAGGTTCTTGGGGGTTTGCTGATTTGATTGTGCATGCTGGATTTGGGAATGGGTTTTGTCTGATGCAACTGTGTTACATATTGATGTCAGATTGTTGCATGAAGATCTAAACAGCCTGAGGGCCAAGCCCAGATGGCACTGAAATCACAGATCATCAGTCCAGTGAGGCTCACACATGACTACACACACACACGCACACACACATGCACACTCACACAAACACAGACTATTCAGTCAGGTTTTTATTTTATTTTATTTTTTAATGTTAGGCTTGTTTTATTCACATGGTTTGTGATTCACATGCAGCTGCAAGCTTTATGGGTCAGCTACCTTTAACATAGGCTACCTTATGAATGTAATCTACCCAATATGTGACCTTGAGCTACTTGAAAATCTGGTATCTGATGGTGCAAAAAAATCTAAATATTGAGAAAATCACCTTTTAAAGTTGTAGCCTTTTAGCAATTTATATTACTAATCAAAAATTACGTTTTGTTATATTACCAAAACATTGCAAAACGGAACACAACCTTTACTTAATTTGGGTTGTGTTATAGTGATTTGTAGATATTTGGGTTATAGTGATTTTTGGGGAAAAAAAGTGTATCATTTGTATACAAATGTATAATTTTGACCCAGACAATGTATTTTTTGCTATTGCTACAAATATACCCCAGTGACTGGGTTTGTGCTCCTGGGTCACATACTGTATCACATATGTATGGTGCAATGGTAAGTTGTTAATACCATTGTCTTTACGCTGTGGTACCTGGGGAAAATATACTGAATAGGTTTTGTGTGTGTGTGTGTGTGTTTGTGCGAGAGGGGCTATTTCCTTTCTTTTTGGTCATGTGATGACTTCACAACTACATGGTTTCTTCCAGTGTTCTTCCAGAATTCAGTTTGATAGACAAAGGCTGTTTTTTATATTTTTTTTAATATAATTATAAAAGTACCTACTTATACTACTACTAATAATATAGCTGTGCTTCAGTTTTTTGGCCTTATGTTAATAAGGAAATAATAATAATAATAAGTTAATAATAAGTTTATTATGGCTTATCTACTTTTTTTCTGTATATATATTTAAACCACCCATACTTTTTTCACTATACACTGTGCAAAAAAGTATGAATTATTATTTATATATTTAGTTTCAATGAACTCAAACTTTAAACGTATATTCTGTCATTTTAACCTCAATATATCACCATCCGCTAAAGTGTGAGAGTTTCATGACCACGTGTACTATTATGAAGGTGCGCTAGGTTGCCCTGAACTGAAGACATATGCGGTTGATAGAATAATGTCAGTAAATGTGCGAACATTAATAGGGCTGAGTTGGGTGTCGTTCTCGCAGTGACCGCCAGATGGCAGCCGCGCCATTTGCGTCCAGCGCTCCTGCTGTCCCCGAAACAAAGAACACATTCAGATACTGTAGCTAAAACACACACCATTTTGTGAAACCTTCCTTTAAAATAGCCTACATGATTTAGATAATAAGTAATGCTGATAAAAAAATACAATGGAACGTCTGAAAGATGGGACGTTCAAATACAAAAGCATAATAATCCAAAATAACATGGCTGAATTATTATTTATGAACTTGTTCTCATTAGCAGGGTTATGTTTATGAAATTAAAATTCTCTTATGTTTAAAAACCACAATGTAATACTTTTCAGATTACATTTGTAAATGATAATAGAATTTTGTTTTAGGCTACCCTAAAGTCTTTTACTTTTAGTGTTTTACTTTTCACTTAATTCTGAATAAAATCCTTCACAACTGCTTTAACATTCATTTAAACCATCTTAAAATAAAAAAGTGGGAGCTCGTGGCTCTCATATAACTGTTCTTTTGAAAAATATTTCTGGTCTAGGCTCTAGAGTAGCTTCACATGAGCTAAAAGTAGATTTAAAAAATTTACACTCTTGAAAATCACAACCCTTTCTTTGCTCCTGTTTTTTGGAAATATGTTTACCATCAGTCTACACTATTAAATGACTGCTAATTTAAAGGCAACATTAACCAATGCACATAATCGATAACCAACATAATGGCATTCTCATAATCTCAGCTGGTTATTATTCAGTCAATCAGATTACACATTACACAATTCTGCTGATGCCCACAGGTACCGCATGCAATCGTAATGCAATGAAAAAGTCACTGGCTTTTACCTTCCCATAAGCATGCTTGCATAAATTCATTTTCTCTGTCTGTCCACACACAATAAAAGTTCGAACACAACCGCAGCATTATAGAAGCATTAGAAAGAAGCATTAAAAAAAAAGAACCCTACACAGGCGAGAACAAACAAAACAAGGCAGCAGCATGTCAATTAAATTAAAGGGGGAAGCTAAATGAACAAAACATCAAATGCACATATTAAAGCTAAATGAAATAGCCCCGAGGAGCCTGCGAGACGTGCAGATTAGAGCTCAGGAGGATCCGCAGAGATGTAAATAATGAAACCCAGCTCAACCTGCACATGCTGGGATTGCAGCATGGACACGAGAGACGTTCAACATCCAAACCCAATACCAACAAAAACAAGCTCCAAACATGTTGTTCATCTGGAAATGAGTTGAGTTAAATTGTGTTAGTGAAAAGCATGACCAGCACAACAGGACTGTGCTGCGTGTTAAAAACCTGAGGATGTGAGTCTTTAATGCAGAAGATAAGCTTATTATACGATATGGCTTATGGAAGATTAATAACATCGGCATAAAATATGTGGCATTTTAAAGATCTTGTAAGAATATTAGGTGTTTCAGCTCCAAAGGACTGTCTTGTAATATAGCACAGTATGAATTGTGTTTATGTCCTGTTTTGTTACTGTTAGCAGAGAATATACTCTTTAAAGTCAGCTTGTCATTCAAAGTTTTACTTGCGTAATGTGACACATTTAACGGAGTCAAACAGGATCTTGAGAAAAAAGATTTATTTTATTTTATTAACACAGTAGTTCTCAACAATTTGGACTCTAATACAATATTTGAATGCCCTTCAATCAAACCATGTTCACCTCTGGTACTTTGACTGTAATAAAAAAAAAAGAATTAAACCTCAGTTCAGTGCTGTACATCTTTTATTTTTTTTTATGTGTTTTTAAAAAGCATATGAATTAATGTAATCTACACAATATTAAGGGTTTTGTTATCATCTTCATCATCATCATTATCTTAATAATCAACCTCACTTGGAACTACAGATACTAAATATGGCTGATTTTATGTTTTATTAATTTGTATTGTCCCTGATAAAAAAAACAAAAAACAAACAAAACAAAACTGAGGTTAAAAAGGTTTGCAGAGCCCCCCTGAGAGTCACTGTATTGTCAATCAGTTTAAAATGTTGATTTGATGGTAAAACAGTGTGTTATTCACATCGAGACTAGGAATGTGCATGTGTTGATAAAAAAAAAAAAAAATTTACTCACACTCATATCAATCCAAACATGTAGAACTCTGTGGAACACAAAAGATTGTATTTTGAGAAAAGCGTTTATTATTATTATTAAATAAAGAATGGCAGAAGGGTGCAGGGTTGTTTTTGACCCTATGACTTTAAGTGTATAGCCAAAAAACATTTGAAATGTATTTTGCATTAAACCTGGTCAGTTTAAGTTTAACTTTCAAATATCTAGTTAAAGTAGATATTTACTTTATTTCGTGGAACACAAAAGAACATTTTGAGGAAGAGAGTCTCGACTTTCAGTGTAAGGCCAAAAGGGGTTTTCCAAATATCTTATATTGTGTTCTGCAGAGGGAAGAATGACATTCATACAGGTTTGAAATGACAATTTTGAAGGTTAACTGTCCCTTTAAGATCACTTTATGTTCGTGTTCACCTCAGCCTATAGAATGCTCATCTCAGATCTTGATATATTTCATCGGAGACGTCTCTAAAGTCCACTAGCACGATCAATCAGACATGCATCATCTGTAGCCAATGGCTCCCTCCGAGTGAGAGCGATCTGGCCTAAGTGTGTATGCTTGACGCCTGCTTTACTGATTTCTGTCAGCGTTAATATGAGAAATGAGCTCTGAGCTGTGCCACTGATGTGCCTGAGGAAACTAAATTGACGGGCACACAGTTTTCCGGTTTCAGACTGGGCCTCCGTAGCTTCTTCTGCACTGATGTGACTGCTCTCAGTCATGCTGCCTTGTCCCTCAAGCAACAGGTGACAGAAGTTACAAGCAAATGTGTCTTTGGCCTCCTATGAGGACCTGACCCAGGGCCGGCTGTCTGGCAACGTGCCCGATGGAGAAGTGAGCTGTCTCGACTCCCGACACGCGGTGAGCAGAGGATGTCAAGTCACGTCTTCATCGGAGAAGAGTTTAATCCATGTTTGAAAAAAAAAAAAAGAAATGCAACTGTCATGGCTGAAGAGATCTGATCTCAGAGCATAGACAGATACTGGTAGGAAGCTTTTTGTAACTTTCTTACAGTAATAGATTGCCTTAAAGCATTTGTTGTTGTATGTTTCAGAACTAAAAAACTAAAAATTAAGTGAAAAAAAAAGTAATATTTTATCTGACTATAGCAAAGCAACAAAATATTAAGGGTAAAATGAGTGACAGAGCTTGTAGGGTCCAAAATAATTTTATGTAACTGATTAACATTTTCTACATACACATTACTTACTAAACATGAAACTATTATAAATAATTTTAGGATATGCTTATGTTCACCAAGTCTGCATTTATATAATCAAAATGACAGTAAAATAGTAAAACGTAGTATCAAATATTATGATTTATTTTTAGAATATTATTAGAATTTAAAGTAACTTTTCAATTTTAATATATTTAAAGAAGTAATTTTATTCCTGTGAGGGCAAAGCAGAATATTCAGTAGCAATTACAGTCTTCAGTGTCACGCGATTTTCCAGAAATCATTCTAAAATGCTAATTTGTGGATTGAAAAAAATGTGTTATTATTATGAATGTTGAATACAGTTATGCTTAATAATTTTGTGAAAACCATGATGCACAATCTTTCAGGATTCTTTGATGAATAGAAAGAACAACATTATTTGAAATGGAAATATTTTGATCATTTTTAATGCAAAACATATCTTATTGACTCCAAAGCTTTGAAAGATAGTGCTTATATTTGTTATGAGCAGCGCAGGTTATTTAATAAAATTCCAGTGTTGTGAAAAAAATGTTGCAGTTATTTATAAAGCTACAAGCCAAGGGACAAATATTTATTTATTTAGCTAAAATGATTTGTTTTCTATAACTGCCAAGGCCTTGTCTATTGGCCGTGTTGCTATTAATGCTGTGCTGCAGGGTAAAACATAACATTTTGAGCCTCACAAAACTATTACTAAAGATTTATATTTGATGTAACAAACCGGTGAGTAATTCAATGTTTTGTTGGTGTGTTTCAGACCGCTGCTATTCTGAAACTTAGTTTGAATTACATCCTGCAACTTATGTGTGTCATCAAATCCTGCCAGGTGAGAGTTCTTGTTCCCCATCTCTCCTTTTTTTAGATGCCCTAGTTCTTTTTCTCCCTCCGTTTCTGTCTTCTTCTCCCCTGCTTGCCTGGAGTATGCCCTGCAGGTATTTAACACAGGCCTGACTTTTCTGCTTCGCAATGCTGTTTTACAGGGCACAGGCATTAAACAGGGCTGGTCCTGGCTTCCCTGCCCTGCTTGTCAGCCCAGCAGGCTAACAAAGGTGAATTTGCTCTGTATTAAAGAGGCTCTTACAGAAAAAGTGCTGTGTGATAGTGGCACAGCAACGCTCGGTCCAGTGTCCCACTGACCGTTAATGCCCCGGCACTTACTCTTACAAGCAGGGCTGCTAAACAAAACCAGGTAACACATACACACCTCAAAATAAAAGTTCTTTATTAGCTTTGATAGTTTGATGAAGAACCTTTAACATTTAACAATAATGAACAATTTTTTGGTTTTCCCCAAAGAACTTTTCAGTGAACTATTTTTAAAGAAACATGTTTTCTTACTTTGGAATATTTAATAATCTAAATGTAATTTAATGCATACTTGCTGAATAAAAGTATATATATAAAAAAAAGTATTTAGTATTGCAAAACAACCTAATTTCCAAAAAAAAAAAAATTATAATAAAAAAAAAAAAAATAGTAGTGCTTGGTACTGCAAAACAAAAACCGGACAACGATTTTACCAAACCCATGGGTGGAGTTTTTTTTCCATGTTATGATGGACACTTCATTCGCAAAAGTCCGTGCGCGTAAACACAACTAAGCGGGTTGCAGATTGCATGTCATTTCAGGAGACACTGCGCTAAGATTAATATACTATGCTTGTCAACCTGTTTAGCAGGGAGGCCATTTAAATTGAATATTGTCATGGATATAGAAAAATAACATTCCACAGAAGCCCAATGAGGTAATTCGATTAGGCTTCTAAAATGGGAAATCTAACATGAACTAGCTCACAACTCATACAAATCTGATTTAAAAAGACATTAATAGAGAGGCCTAATGGGAAAAATGGCAATTAAGCATTGATTGCCCTGAAATGAATGTTCTCCTTGTTATGGAAGAGATGTGTGTGTATGTTTGTGCGTGTATGTTCCCGAAGCAACCGAACTGAGTGTGTGACCTCGGCCCTATATGACACACACAAGTCTCCACAGGCCTCTCTCTCTCTCTCTCTCTCTCTCTCTCTGTCACACAGCTATAGCCGCTCGCCCATGGAGAGGATGACAGTGCTATATATTAACTGAGGGTTTTCAGAAATAATAATAATAACAATAAAAAAAAATACCTCTCCACCATATCTCTCCCACTCCACCCAGCCCCCCGCTGTCAGACTACATTAAGAGGTGCATGCAGAGACAGAGCGAATGAGAGAGAAAGGCTGCAATGGAAGAGACGAGACGCCATCACGTCTCACCTGAAGGCAGCAACAATTTCACTCCATTGTAACAAGGTGCAGCCTAAACTGATAAATTGCAGATTAAATGACGGCCACACTTCACTTGCTCTCTCCCATCACGCACACACACACAAACGCACGCACACGATGCCCTCCTTAATTTCACATGTTTCTGCTATTCGCTACCTTCTTGGCCTGTCAATTCTGCCTAATAGCAAGAGGCACTAAAACACCAGGGCCTGACAGACTCAGATCAAGAATGATGAACATCTCTTAGCAGTGAGAGACGCGTCTCCTCAGTCCTGACTTCACCGGATGGCTGAAACTTCTTCTGCAGGAATCTGCTCACAGAAGAGCTCCAGCTGACAGTGCAGACGAGGGCCATGTCGACACGTCTGGGTTATGAAAAGCAGCGGAGAACGTCAGACAAATTTGTTTTAGTGATATTATAGTCACAGGCTGTGGCTAATGCTCTATCATGGCAAAATTATGTTTTATGGAACAGAAGGCATGAGGATGAGGGTTTCTGAACTTTTAATAGTAATAGTACTCTACAGATTTTTAATTTCATGTATGCACTGTGACAGAGAGAAAATAATCATAATCTAGTTTTTAAGGGAAAAGAAAACAATAATACATTTTTTTTTTTTGACATAATGCCAACTTTGACACAACATTTGCTTACATTTTGGTAATTTCTAAACACACACACACAGTGATTTTGTATTATATATGTACAATACTCTTATGTATTTATTAATAATAACAATTATCTTATAAGTAGTTTTCATTTTATGTTTTAGTAATTTTGTATACTTGTCATTTTTATTTGTTTTTGTTTTTAATAGAATAATATAGAATAGATAATATAATCTAGCTTTCAATTTATTTTCAGGTTGTTGCCACCTTTTCCATTTTTGTTTGTGTTCATCTAATATTTTTTATTTTTGTTTATTTCAGCTTGATTTCAATGAAAATCTTTTTAATTGAATTTTTAATAACAATACTAACACATACACATACACACGGTCATATTTTCACATTCAAAACCCCATATTGGACCCCAATTTAATTTGGAGTCCTTTATTTTTAATCTTGCAAACATAATTGTCCCTTGATTACAAAAACAAGACCAGGATGTCTATTTGCTGTGTGCATTTTCATTTAAAATATGTTATTTTTTAAGGTTTTGCTAATCAATAACAATCACAGAAATGTGATGACATTCAGCAAATGTTTTGCACTATTTATAAACCATTAATTGTTTTCAAAGTATGTAATCTTTGGATGTTAAAACATTTTCTTTCATAACGCAGCATTTTCCAGCCCAGTACAGCAACAGTGGCTCAACCAATGGTGTGGGTTTTGGGCGGGGCTTTTTGTTTGACTGACCAATGACAGACAAGGGTGAATGTTTAGAAAACCTGTCTGAAAACATTCTACTTGTGCACACTTCACATTTAAGATATTTCCTGGATATTCATTTGATACTTAAACAGCTCAAAACTTTATTTTAGACTGTGAGAAACTAGTTCATCAAATTAGCAATGCTACCATTCCTTCAGCGTTTGCTATTTTAGTCTGAGATCTTCTCACTTTTAAAGAGTTTCTACCACTAATATGAGGCTAACTTCCTATACAGGCCTCAAAATATTCCTCCATTTTCAAAAATTGTATCTAAACTAATGGAGGAAAGACACAACTCTCATTTCCACAAGTCTGTCTCAGCCCTCGCCCCTAAAACTAGAAATAAGCACAGGAAGACATTAAACAGGGTCATTAAAAACCAAAACCGTGAGTAGATGCTTGTCTTCCATGGGTAGATTTGTATTGTATATTCTAATTTTACTGCCTAAATTAGAGAAATAAGCATTCGCATGTAAATTTATTCATGGTGAAGGAGAGGGAGTCTTAGGGGGGTGCACTAAGATCTGCCAGATAATGCATAATTTCAGAGCTGAGACCCTCATTTCTGCATCAAGCCCCTGCCGTAGCGCCTGGTCATTAAATGCTAAAATAATGGCAACCTCGCAGCTTCCTCAGCCTAATTGCCTCCTTCTCCAGCACTGCATTCTCAAGACAATAATGATGTAGTGTGCCTGTAGCACCAGCCTTTCTATTAATAAGATTGTATTTCTAAGTGTGCTGGATGATGCCAACGACTTTGAAGTTCAATACCGTGTGTGTGTGTGTGTGCATGTGTGAGAACAAGAAGTGACTGCTGTTTTCATGTTTAACGCATGACGCTTTAGCACATATTCTGCTAGCCGTTCTTTACTGTAGCATCCTAGGATTTCAGCGTCGATCGTCTTGATGAAGAAGGGCTATCAAAGAAGAAAAATTCTCATTAATAAATCGTTATGTCCGCTTGTTTGCGCTGGTTGGGATGTGGTGGTGGATTAAGACTAAGCATGTGGCATTTTAAAGAAATTCACCCCCACTTTTTTAATTGGCGGGGTTTAAGGAGAGCGTTGTGTGCATTTCAAAGTGAGATCAATACGTTTGAGTTGTTTTCGTGGATGAAGAGTTTTTCTCTTTCCTCCAAGTGTGGCCGTAATTAAGCTTTCTTTCTGTCTTTAAGCTAACAGACAAACATGATTAGCAACGAACAATCAGAAATAAAGGTTTGATCAGAGCGGTGACATAGAAGAACCATTTTTGGTTCCACAAAGTCCCTTTCAGTAATCAATTCTTAAAAGAACCTTTTTGGGAAGAACTTTTTAATAATTAATAAGAGCTGAAAGTTCCCAAGCATAGATGCCAAAAAAAGTTCCTTTATTTTAATTTTTAAAAGTGTAACTCACCCATTTTACTATTGATAGTGCACATTATTACACTATTAAAAAATAAAGGTTCTTTATTGGCATTGATGATCCATGAAAACTTACCATTGCATATTATATCCTTTAATAATGGTCTTTAGATGATCAAAATGTTTTTGTGTTTTTTTAGAACCGTTAACTAAAAGTGTTTTTGTGGAACCCAAAATGGTTCTCCTATGGCATTGCTGCGTAACCCCCCCCTTTAGAACCCTTTATCTTAAAAATAAAGGTGCTGAAAAGGTTTAATCACAGCGATGCCATAGAAGAACCATTTTTGGTTCCACAAAGAACCATTCAGTCAAAAATTCTTTAAAGAACCATATTTTCCTTATCTTTTATAATCTGAAGAACCTTCTTTCGCTACAATGAAACTTTTATGAAACTAAAAAGTTCTTCAGATGTTAAAGGTTCTTTATGGGACCATTTAGACAAAGAGGTTCATCTATGGCACCATGAAGCAATTTTATTTTTAAGAGCCTATTCAAATCCTTTGCTGGCTCTCTTTAATAATGTTGATTTGGTTGATTGTTGGTTAGCTCAAGACTGAGGTTCTACATCAAGGTCAGTTCTCACGTAAACTTGTGCGCAAATGTTTATAAACTCCCTGCTTGTGACGGCCATAATAGCTTAGGAGTTAACACTCAAAGCTCTTCTCCTCACACTCAGGCTCAGAGGAGTCTTTCCACAGGGCACTTAAGGCTTTATCTGGCCGTTGAGGGGAACCTCAAGTGGTTTTGACGGCATTGACTACTTTAAGCACCCTCTCAGCGCTCACTCTCTCTGAAACATTTAGCCTCTGCTCATCTTCTCGCATCCTTAAAAGCTGAAATTAATGACAGGAGCTCAGCCGCTCATTTATAATTGCTTCATTATACGGCCGTGTTCTCCTGACAATAATGGTGTTTGTGGTGTATTTCTAATTATGTGGCATTTTTTGCGCTCGTTATCAAGGACTTCAGGTTTCCTCTAATTGCACAGAAAATAATGACTGCCTCTGCCTTAGCCTCGTCTGCTCGCTTGCTAGACGTGTCTCTATTGGATTGCATCACAAACAGTGTCTCCGTGTCGCTGGAGTCACGTGAGGATGGCCACAAATGCCCAGACGTCACTTCTGGATGGCTTCAGCTGTCCTCCTATGGCCCTCTGGTTCACAGCAGTGACTTTCAAGAAGGATTCTGGGGGTGTTTGTCAAAGGTCTTTATTGTACATCTATCTATCTATCTATCTATCTATCTATCTATCTATCTATCTATCTATCTATCTATCTATCTATCTATCTATCTATCTATCTATCTATCTATCTATCTATCTATCTATCTATCTATCTATCTCTCTGTCTGTCTGTCTGTCTGTCTGTCATTTTATTATTTTTTCTATTCTATCTATCTATCTATATATCTGTCTGTCTGTCTGTCTTTCATTTTATTATTTTTTATATTCTTTATATCTATCTGTCTGTCTGTCTGTCATTTTATTATTTTTTCTATTCTATCTATCTATCTATCTATCTATCTATCTATCTATCTATCTGTCTGTCTGTCTGTCTGTCTGTCTGTCTGTCTGTCTGTCATTTTATTATTTTTTCTATTCTATCTATCTATCTATCTATCTATCTATCTATCTATCTATCTATCTATCTATCTATCTATCTATCTATCTATCTATCTATCTGTCTGTCTGTCTGTCTGTCTGTCTGTCTGTCTGTCTGTCTGTCTGTCTGTCTGTCTGACTGTCTGTCTGTCTCCATCCATCCATCCAGTTATAAAAAAATAACTCCCACACTCCGAGGGAAGTGATATGCTGCACACGGCTTCAGCACAGCCCAGCAGGTTAAGGAAATTTTGAACTAAATGAAAACAAACAAACACAAAAATCATAATTATATCCAATAAGGCCCCTGAGGAGATAATCTCACCACCCGACGTGTACGAGCGATGACATTTGATGATGCATCCCGCTTAATAATCTGTTGCAATGATGATGATAGCATCACCAATAAAGTCTTCTTTAGATAGAAACTTAATTCAACTGCAGGAGATTAAAAACCTGCGCTTAACGCCCACTGCGCTCAGCTGTTCCTTCTCTCCGTGTTACATCGACGGATATGGATAATGCCATTATAATAATTAAAGTGTGTCATGAGCTGAACAAGCCTCGCTGTTTGGAGTGGTGTGTAATGGTGACCACCACTGATACTTCCATTTGGGAAAGAAATCCATTTACGTCTGAAACAAATAATAAAACACCAGGAGCATTAGAGTCGGTTTTATTCCTCGGTTTAAAGAAAGACGAAAGCAAGTCTAACTATTTCTCTCTCTTTCTTCCTAGCTCTCTCTCTCTTCTCTTTTTTTGGATTCTGCTGTTGCAGCATCTACCTCCACCACAGCAGGAGCCCTCAGAGGCGGACTTAATTAGTTGCTAAGAGAAAGCCGGCTCTAGCGTGGAGCCGCTAGTTCTGAACAGATCCAAGTTCTACTGTGAACTTTGCTAATTATCAGGTAGTCTGTAATTTCCTCTCTCCCATGTGGCCCCTGACAAAGAGCTGCTAGAATAGAGGGAACAATTAGATGAAAATGATGCAGAGATGTTGAGAGGGGGTGAAAAGCGAATGGATATATTTCATTTTCCACTCTGAATAAGCTCGGCTGCCCGGCGAGCGCTCATTGTTTTAAAGTCATGAATGAGATCCAAAGGAGACATTATAATGCATTGGATTTTCGACTTAAATGCACATCTGATGGCGGCATGGCTCGTTGTGCCAATGATGCAATGATGAAACTTATTTTAGCATTTAGCACATACTTAAAGATAAGTCTGTAGCAGATGATGTAATTATGATATCATACTATTTCTTCCCACTCATTTTCCAGTTAAATAAGGACACTTTAGCGTACTTTTAAAAGAGTACACATTATGGAAATATTTTACTTTTAAAATAATATACTTTATGTTAAAATTAATGTTATGTTTTTAAACAGTTAAATAATTTTCTTGCAATTAAATATATATATATATATCAAATAACATAACAGTACTTTACATATGCTATAGTTTGTCAAAAAATGTTCTACTTTAAAAGTTTATTAAGGCATGATTATTAATACTAAGTAAACCTTTTTACATTATTTCAAAGTGCACTTTTTTAAGTGTGTTATGATAAAAAGAAAATCATGATTTTTACTCAAAGGTACACTTGAATTGCCCTTATTTCAGGAATATTGTAGTATTTCAAAGTTAAAAGTATAAAAATACACTTTCAATATTTAAATATGTTCAATACATTTCAGCACACTTCAGGAGTAGCATGTTAGCTGCAATGTTAGCTCGTCTGGTATCACATGATGCAAGCAATGTGACTTCGCTGTTAGTCACTTTGGATGAAAAATCCTCTGAGAAATGTGAAAGCAAAAGAATGTGCATTAGCAAATGGCTTTGAATGGCTTTGTTCATGTTCATTTTTGTGATCTATTATGGAAGAGGTGTGACATGATAAGATCAGGATTCAGGCATTTGCCAGGACATTTATGAGGACATTGCCATCTGCATTAACCCATTAATATATTGAAATGCCAAGAGTGCCAGGATAAAATTTCTGTTCCGTCTTTTAAATAGACACCCGGTGTCACTTCATGCCAGTTTGGTAATGGTCTTTGCTTCTTGAGTGGCCTTTAAAGTTCAGTGTGTCAACATCACAAGCCATTTCAAAGTCTTTAGCATTATCATGGAAAAAATATGTGATCGTTAAACACCCAAGGGGATCTTGATAATAGAGGGACACCCTATCAGATAAAGGATGCGTGTGTGTGTGTGTGTGTGTGTGTGTGTGAGAGAGAGAGAAGACTCAAATAATTATTTAATTATAACTATTCAACAGTTAGTTCTGGTCCTCAAATCTTATTGGCTGTTGTTATAATACAGTCCAAAAACACTGGTTGTGTCAGTCTGAATCACTGATTCAGTCTCCTGACTCAATTTGTTTGGTTGATTCATTTACATGAACAGATTCTGAAAAATGATTCTCAAATTCAAGTCCCTGTATTATGTACAGTTTCAAATTGGTTATGTAAATGATGGTGATTTATTTGCAGCCTAACTTTACCTGTTCAGGTTACCCGCTCTGGGGTGCGATTCCCAAAAGTGTTATTAGCCAACTATGGTTGCAAGTTCTGTCATTATCAACATAGTTCAGTGATTCAGTGCTTCCTGAAAATATATATTCAAACGAACAAACAGCATCACAAACCTACAGTTTAGATGCAGTACAATCTATATCTTTATATATATATATATATATATATATATATATATATATATATATATATATATATATATATATATATATATATATATATCTTTATATATATATATATATATATATATATATATATATTTGAGCATGTCCTCAATAAGCTCCTTTTTTGCAGAGTGTGGAGGGAACCCCGGAGTATGACATAAGAGGCAACCCGCAATAAATCAAACATCAAATCAGTTTCTTGTAAAACATACTCTAATAATCTTTGTTTAAACATTTTTTACAATTTTGTATAAAAACTATTTCTCACTCTACACACTACACTTATTAGCCTCTGTCACAATGCTACCATCATCACACAAGTTCCTTCTCCCTCAAGACCTCTTAAAAACCAAACAAGTTTTGGTCCTGCTAACATTCATTACCCTCCACTGGTATGCGTCTGAAGTCGGTTGTTTTTAAAATGCAAGTTTCTTTTTCTCCCCACCCCTCCACCCCCTGCGTGCTCTATCTCTCCTGTCCACCCTTTCGCTACAGAGTCTCAGTGTCAGTGATACCAGGGGAAAAACTTTTAACATGCACGCCAGAGAGCTTGCAGAAAAGAATCCACTTCTACCACACTGCCTTTAATTGTCCCTCAGAGACCAGTGGAATTGGAATCTAAGTGGAAAAGCAGTCTAGCTCTCCATCCCTCTGTCTCTCTTTCTTCTCTCCGTCTCTCTAGGGTGGTGGTGTGCAAGATGGAGGAAGGAGTGGCAGTTTGTTTTGGGGCCTGCGACGTGGCTGTCTTTATATTGTTGCAGGAGCCTGGTCTTTTCCTGTTCTTCGGCGCTCTCTCGCTCTCTTCCTCTCAGCTCCAGACTGTTGGGCTTTATTAACCCTCCTAAGCACGGGGGACCTAAGGGAGGTCAGACATCGGTCGTTAAAAATCTATTGTGACTCGTCGGGAAAATGAATAAATGAGCACATTATTCCCCCCTTCGTGTTCCGCGCTGTTTGTCTAATCAAGTGCGAGCGGCGGGCGAAGTCAAGCGGGGCTGACGCACACATTTTATTTAAGTTTTTTGGTCTGTCAGAGGAGCTTAGAGGTGTAATGAAGAAAGGAGCGGTGATTTGAAATATAATCCCATTACCCTGATGAAATTACAAAGACGGTGAGAGTTCACAAATCACACGCTGTGTTTTCTATCAGCAGTGATGCCCCTGTTGAGGTGGTGGCACCCGGTGGAAACCGGCACAGCCAATGAGAAGTGACAGCACTGTAACAGCACTGAGACCGCAGAGCAGAGGAGGAAAGCGGGCGCCTGGATCCCTCTGCACCTCACGCTGGTGCTGCGTTTAGCTTTAGCTTATCTCACTCATGGAGGTCTTCACGCTGACCACTCTCATGGCTGGCCGTGTTTGTTTAGAAATTCAGAATCAATGCCATATTAAGATGCCTTTAACTAAAGATTAAATGTTATATGTAGGCTGCACTTTGCTATAAATATATTTAAAATATATAATGAAAAGATCGAATAATAATAATAATAAAAAGAAGAACTCTTTATATTCTAAACTATTAAAAATTCTCACAATTTCTCACAAAAATTGTCATTAAAAAATAAATGCCATTTATTTACATAACTATGTCAATTCTTGACACCGAAACTTTTCAAGCTGAGGCTATTTCCCATATCCAGGTTTTGTAAGAACATGGGAATCCTGGTTCTTTAAATACAGATGTTGTTGAGAGGGGTGAAATAAAATAAGAAATATTTAGAATTTGATTTGTTTGATTGGTTTTAGCTTATTTTAATTCATTCATTCATTATTTCATAAGACATTTTGAGGCCCCCACTGAGCTCCTGGTTTAGAAGTGCTGGTTTAGAAACATGACTGGTGTCTCATTTATGAATATTTGTGCAAAAATATTTTTTACCCTGTGTATAAAATGTGCTCGCATGAACAGGTGTATTCTTCCAGAATTCATGCCAGTTTTTCTTTTTAAACTTGCATCAAAAATAAGCCTTTTTTTTTTTTTATAGGATGGTCAGGTGTTTATTCAAAGGACTACGCTACAAAATGTTTACAAATATTTTTCTCATGGTAATGACTGAAAAGATTTATGTTTATTTCAGTTTTTGTTTTATTATCGTAGTGATACATGTCATGATTCATAATTTTATCATGGAATTTAAGATTGAAATATACTGTACATTAAAGGTGTTTAAGAGTAGCAAAATTGGTCATTACTTTTATTTATTTATTTATTTATTTATTTATTTATTTTTTAAAGTCCATTAAAAACTTAGTAAGACCTATCTCTTTTAAGTCTTAACATAATGCCTGCATTTATGCAACTGTCCCATGATTATAATAAAAATCAACCCCTGGGGAATGAAAGTGCCTGAAGTGAAAGCAACCCTCAAGTTTAAATTCTCCTACTCAACATGCAGTAATTACTGTATTAAAATGCTCCCAAACAAATACATGTGTACATACAGTTAGTGACCCAATGTGTGCAGAAATAAAGATACGTCAAACCCAGTGGCCATGTTAGTGAGACATCTGTGTGGTAATGGAAAGATTATGTGCGTCCTCTCTCAGGTATTTACTGTGTAATCTCACAATTCAATCTGAGGCAATCCCGGCGAAGTGGGCATTGTATTATTTGTGAGCGTGGAATCCACATACCCTCTTTGATTTTTCCATTTGATAAGGCCAATGCGAGCTATTCATTCCTCAGGAAATAAAATACAGTCACATTCCGGAGGGTGTGGGGGGTAAATATTATCTTTCAGAGTTCCCCTGTCTGTTCTTTCTCAGAGTTTCTAGTTTAATTGGTTGCCTCACGCGCCCTTTAGGAGAACATTACAGAGGGCTAATAATGCTCAAATCTACATCTGCCTATAAAATGCTAGCAATTTTTAACACTAATGAAGTCAATAGTGTCTTGGTGGGTGTGAAGCAGTGAGTGTGCACATGAAATGTGGATTAGGCTACGGTGCCAGAGTACGGCGTGCCGTAGATTGCCCTTTCTCAGAATAGAGTTGTATGGAGGTTATTTGTGTCTAATTGGTGTGGTGGAATGATAATGACTTGACTGAAATGCCCTTTTAAGCATCGGAAGCTCACACGTAGCTTCTCCATTGCCCTGGCGCCCGTGACTTATTGACCACATGAACATGTTTCAGGACTATAATGTGGAAACTTCTTCAATAATTGCATTATGTATTGCAGCTGTCTCCAATTAGGCCCAACCGTACATTACTGATGAATGCTGAAATTTCGAGTCGGACATAATGCAACTAGTTGCAACACTTGACCGCATGTGGAAAGCAGACCAGGCAATATTCATAATGAGTGTGCCTAAAGAATATTTGTGCTAAAAGAGACACTCTGAAAGCCAAATCTCAACTTATTGGCTTGTTACTGACCAGTCAAGTTTGAAACTTGCTCGGTCCTGTGCTTGATTCGCTCATCTATTGCGTGCATGCGACAGCTAATCGTGTGCATGGGCGAAGTAAAGAACAATATTTTGCTGGAAGCCTTAAGAGGCCATTGTTATTATTATTTTTCTTTCTTGTTTTGATCACAACTTCATCTTCCTATTAAGAGTTATGACGGGGCTATAGCCTCCAAGCTGTAGCACCGTCACTGATCACAGCCTAATTTTCTTGTCATCTTGCCATGACAAAAGTTGTTTTCCAACAACAGCATTAACTATAGACTTAGCAAATGAAATAACAAAATATTGAATAAATATAACAGTCAGGCTGTCATCAGATCATAAGTCTGTTTTGATAAGATTTCATAGATGTAATGGTCAGAAAGCCTATCCTATATGATGAATACTACAACACTATCAACAATAGATGGCACTTCAACAAAAACAAGGACTTTATGACTTTATTCAACAATTTCTTCTCTTCAGTCTTCGCCGTGCATTCAAGAGACTACCACAATGCATGCGTGTGGTGTTGCTGATGCAGGAACAAGATGCGCTGTGTCTTATTTACAAGCAGAGGAAGACGCATGCTGAACATAAAACGGTCCTCAGTAACATGTCTGAAGATTTTGACAGAGAGGATGACTTGCATTTTTTTTTTTTTTTTGGCCCGGCCTTACTTATTCAAACCAGAATATACAAACAATGAACTAAGAGAGATGGATGTTCTACTTCAGAACACTGGCTCCTGCGTCAGCAGCACCACACGCATGTGTCGTTGTACTGCGTGATGAAGACAGACACAGAAGAGAAGAAATTAGTTTTCTTTCTGCACAGACAGTATTCTTGTAGCTTCATAAAATTAAAGCTGAACCAATGATGTCACGTGGACTATTTTAACAATGTCTTTACTACCTTTCTGGACCTTGAATGTGGTTGCGTTGATGTCTGCACAGGGTCAGAAAGCTCTTGGATTTCATCAAAAATATATGAATTCATGTACTGAAGATGAAAGAAAGTCTTACGGGTTTGGAATGACATGAGGGTTAATAACACATAACTTTCAGTAATGAACTATACCTTTAAGTTATGTTAACAAGAAAACAGCTTTTGTTGTCAAGATCACAAGAAACAAAGTTAAGTTGTGATCACAAGAAAACAACTTAGGTTGAGATTATGCAAAAAAAAAAAAATATGTTCATAAACAAAGAATTATAATAATAGTACAAGGCTTCCTAAGAAAAATGTTTTTTTTATAATGGATTTTTACTTTTTTATTTTTTTACTTTAAGTCAGTTGCATTAAAACTTAGATTTTTAAAGTTTGAATTTAACGGAACTTTAACACACTGACCAATCAAAATTGAAACACGCTCAATCCTGTGCTCGATCTGATCATCTATTCCACACACGAGACAGCTCGTCGTGTGCATGGGAGCAGATTGTACAGAAAAAATACTTTGCTTTCCCCTCTGCCCAGTGGAAAACATGGCTGTCATGTGCCCGTCCACGCTCATCTCCATGCTCAGCTTGCCCGGCCGCTTTTATTCAAAGTGACAGTACAAGGGCTGGGGACCCTCTCCTTTGGCACCCCGGCTCCAGGCCTGCCCATGCGTCTCTGCGGCAGCACATTAATTCTAATAAAGCCTCGCTTTAGTGGACGAGAATCCCGTGTGGGGGGTGGGGTGGTGTTGTGGATGAGGGGGGCCAGCAGAAGTGGTATAAATACACACTTTAATGAAGGGAGGACATGGGCGCAGGTGGCACGGCTGGGCAGGTGGCACCTCACGCCCTCGGGCTCCTGGGCGACACCGCTGTTGCGGCGTGCCCCGCTCTGGGGGGTTGAAGTGGTGGAGATTGCATTTTAATTACCAACCACTTCTTCTACGTCCTTTACAGGGGTCACAGCCTGAGTGTGCCTCTTGGAGTTGAAGGTGGGAGATGCCGCACAGGTAAAGTTTATGAATGTTTACCGTATTATGTATTAATTTATATATAAGGTGTGTGTGAGATTATAAGAGACTTTGTAAGAAGCTATAATAAGGTTCAACATAGATAATTAATTAATGCTTTTGTATAAAAGAAAAAAAAAAAAACTTATTAGGTTTGTATAAAGAAATAGTTCTCCCTAAAATTAAATTGCATTTTAGAGCTGAATAAGCAGGTTACTCTTTTTCATCAATGAAAAAATATTTTTCAATCCACACTGGCTGTAAAACTGTATTTTGTATAATTTTTGTCCCAGTGACAGTGAAATTTAGGTATTTTTCTTGCATATTTGTGACAAATGGTTTAGGTGTCACAATTTATTATTATTATTATTTTTTACAATATGATGCATTCTTCATAAAAACGTCATTTTCTTCTAATTTTGGTGGCTAAATGTAAGAGATTATTCAATACTATTCCACTTGGGAATACTTAATTCTGATTGGTTAATTGCATCATTGAGTGGTCAAACATATTTGAATATTGATTGCTTTTCATGGGAACACTGTAAAACTAGCCATTCTGCCTGGTAATTGTTTAGGATCTACAGTATCTACAACTCGACTAATACAATAATTGCAAATTAATATTTCATGTCTGTACATTTATTTAATATAGTATTAACTTAAACACATAATGAAATAGAGGGAAGGAACTGCAGTATAATTATTAATATAGTATTTATATAAACTACTGTTTAAACCTTGGTGTCAATCTGTTCTAAAGGCTATTCTTTTTAACTACGTTCATCAAAGGATCCTAAAAAAATGCATCACGGTTTCCACTAAAACATTAAGCGGCACAACTCTTTTTAACATTGTTTGTTTCCTGAGCAGCAGTCATTATATTAGAATGATTTCTGTAGAATCATGCGTCACTGAAGACTGGAGTAATGAATGCAGAACGTTCAGCTTCGCATCACAGGAATAAGTTACATTTTAAACTATATTACAGTAGAGAACTGTTATGGGGAAGAGAGACAACTTTTGGCATTCTAAATAAACCTCTTACTGTATGTTCATTTTTCCACTGAGGTAAAAGTTCGAGTTTGAGAGCAAAAGTTTGTGTTTTGGATTCTGACGATCCACATACCAAGGTGGCAGTCCGAGTGCGATTCCTGAGTTATCCTCAAACTGCAAGAGAACTTGACATATTTACAGCCTGCACTCCTCAGTCCCTGAATCATGTGTATGTCCAGTGCATTTCCACGGGGGAAAGGGGGAACTGTAGAGCCTCGCTCATGTGTTAAACCACCCTGGGGGCCCATTCATTAAACATCACTTAAAACTGAAGTCCACACCTGGTTTTCTTCTCTCATTTTTCGCACATTCTCTCCCTCTCTCTCGTTCTCCCTCTTGGGGTAGGCCATCCTTCTCTCCTCGCAGTGCTAACTCAAAACTCCTGACATTTTAAATGTTTCTTTTCTGGGATTCGGGTTTCAAGCGTGAGCAGTGACCTTGGCGGGACATGCTTTATGGATTTGACCTGGAAGTCCCCTCAACAAGCTTGGCTCCTCGATCGGCAGGCTGATGGAGGGAAGGAATGAAGAGAAGGAGGAGAAGGATGGAGGAGGAAGGGGGTTGGGAAGAGGGGGGGTGTCTGGAAACACAGGACAGGTGAGGCTGCTGCCCCCCCGATACCCCTCCTGTCCCGCGACTCTTGGGAAGAGGCACTTCAGCACGCCAGCACAGATGTTGTTGCATTGTCTGGAGCTCCAGCCCAACGGGGAGCAAGCTCTCATTAGCTATTGTCTTCCACTCACCGCAGATCCCTGTGATAAATGCAGCAGTCGCTGCTACATCGCCATGCCGAAGAAAAGCAACTCGGATGGTAAAAAAAAAAGAACAGGAGCATCCTCAACAAGTCTGGTTTAATTCAACATATTCATTTTCTCTAGGAGTCTGTACATATTTTATCATGTTAATGTGTCTATGGGTTAGTAGTTTAAAACATTCAAACTCACTCCTGTCTGTCAGTGTGCTATATATGAGCACCCATCAGCTCCACTGTATTTGTCACAAAAGCAGATCTTAATGGTGAAATCATTGGGGTGTGTGGAATACAGGAAGCTAGTGATGTTTTATGAAGATTAACCATCATATAGAGCACAGAGCGTGCTGTCAGGTAGGAACATGCCAGAGGGATTTACACAATATATAATGTACTCCACCAGGAAGAGAAAGAAACGAGAATCCCATGCATCTCTAGGCCATAATGATGAAATCAGTTCTTATTGAGCAACAGTTGGGTTTCCCAAGTACAAATCCTGTTCATTTTTTGTCCATAAGGGAAATTATATTTAATGATAACAAACTGTTAGACGAGTTTGTTAATAGATGGTATATGCTTTTGTTTGAAGCCGTCAGTCCACATTATTTCAGCTTATTTTTTAAATAATGTAATTCAATGGTAAAATTCCTAGTGACAAAACATTACCCGTGATTCAACAGAGAAACCTCCACCAATCAGAACTGAAGCAAGCAAATTGTGCAAAACACAAAATACATACATACATATATTTATATATTATTTCATCTTATTTGTATATATGTATATATATATATATATATATATATATATATATATATATATATATATATATATATATATATGTGTGTGTGTGTGTGTGTGTGTGTGTGTGTGTGTGTGTGTAATGGTATTATCAATGTTTGACCAAACCACACCAGTTTATTGAGAGTTAATTTAAGGTGTAACCTTTTGCTTTAATTGTGTTATACAAAATTAAACTTGATTCTACCAACTCCAAATTTATCCACGGGGTGCAGGCTTCAGGTCTCTTTCCACATCAGAAATGGTCACTACATTAAAGGCACTGTGGGCATTTTTAAGGAATGGCATGTAGAAAATTATCCTACTACCTAATACAATATATTACCTCCAATCTCTGTAAATGGTAATCATTTCGCGTGATCACAGCAGACACTCCATATATGGGCAACAGGAAACTGAGCGCGCCATAGTTAAACTTGAAGCGGTTGTCGGGAGTGCAAAAATGTTCATTATTTCCTTTCATATAAAGTCACAGTCTCTTTCTCCGTCACCTACTAGCATGACCAGCTGTCCTTGCCCCAGAAACACAACGATTTTGACTCTGGCTGTCATTCATGAGCTGTAACAGGTGCAGTAAAAACTCATTTTCTGATGGTTATTGACGGAGATAATTTTTAATAATTGTTCATATTCGTTAGCGGCATCTTTAAGAACACTTTAAAACACTTTAAGACAATTCAAATTAGAAGAACTTTCTTGAGACCCTGCTTTCTTTTTTATTCCTCTGTGCTGAGTCAAGAGGTTTTAAGCACAAGAGCATGTTATGTAAAGGCTCCTTATTTTGCTGACTTATAGTTGATATATATTTTATTTTCCTGTGACACCGGCCTAATGCACTGCCACTAGTCTCCTGTTCCTGTTTGTTTACACCGACCATCAAATAAAAATGTTGTTTAAAGTATGTAGCCTGTGTATATAGCCTGCGTATATGCATGAATCCAGTGCGCATGACTATGTCATTAAATCACATCCTTTGTTAATAATTCTAATTCAAATATTTTTTAAGAAATCAAATTTTGTCTAGATATTGCTTGACAACATTTTAAAAGACCTCTCTGTCCAGGGAATATTGTGAAAGGCTCAATGTTAGGTTCACCTCTTTAATGTCCTCATCCAGCAAGATATGAAGGCCATAGCATTGTTTCTCTAATCCTTTCTTCCTAGCCCTCTCATCCCTCGTTTCTTTTCCCCAGCCGGGGCTGTGAACACATTGCAGTGCCCGAGGGCAGTAGCGTGGACAACCTGTGCTCTCCTCACATGAGTGAGCGGCGAGCGGTCCAGGGATCCGAGCTGGCACGCTCAGCCAAACAGGTGTATGATGGGAAGACGCGGGCTGTGAAGGGTGAATTTTCTTACGTGGAGGTAATGTTGCTTTTGGAGCCAGTCTTGCTGTTTGGACCTGACTCAAGACACTTTTACACACATTGCAAACTGACTGTTTTGAATAAAATTGCCTCACGGGTGTAAATGGCATGAATTTTGATTATGCCATGCCTTTTTCTCTTTTCTTAATTCTATTGGTTATAGTCTGTGTGCACTTAAGTCATTATGTTCACATTTTGAGTTTCATTACCATAGTGTGTTATTGCAGTCTTCTCATATTATTAACCTAACAAGTATATATATATATATATATATATATATATATATATATATATATATATATATATATATATATATATATATATATATATATATATATATATATATATATATATATATATTTGATTTACCTTTATTTGAACTGCCTGGAAATATGCAATGCAATGTATATCAAGTAATATATATCTAATGCATTAGTTATGCATGTCAACAGATATATTATTGTTTGGGGTGTGGGGTTACATTATTAACAAGGATACACAATAATGCACCATCCTTAATAATGTAACACCACACCCTAAACTCAAAAACAATATATCTTTGTGCTCGAAACAATATCCTGTTGTCTACAGATGTCTGACTCTTAATAACGTTGTGTAAAAAGCCGAGTTAGTCCCACTCTACACATTGAAATAAAGAAATGACACAGACTCCCTTAGGAGTCACTAAGCCATTGGACATAAATCTCAAGCAGTCCCACTCTTGATGGCTGGACCTTGGGTTACCATAAGAGACCATGCTAGTGGTTATTAAGTGAAAGTTTCCAATCGATAGCTAGGGAGGTGTAATCAGGGAGGGTTTAATTGCACTGGGAGACGACATCTATTCAGGTTATTGCCTCAGCTGTCCAGTGAGGGTTCATTTCCGCTTGGCGCCTATTTCTCTCCTACTCATGAACCCGTCCCGGGCTGTGCATGAGAGCAGAGAAATGGATAAGAATGACCCTAACCTTTGACCCGTTCACCTTTTTAGTGTGAGGTCACCCAAGTGGAATAGATTTTTAATTCAATGCATTATAATATCACTATAGCAGACTGATTGCATGCGCAATAACGAAAGGGTACAAAAAACGACCACTTTATGGGTCTTGTCTCATCTGAAACGATGAGCCCCCGAAGTCTATTAAAACACTTTGTTTTTTTTTTTAAGATTTACCAATGAATTGGCTAATGGAAATCTAATGTTCTTGGTTTTTAGAAAAAGGAAAAGATCCAACAATTTACCAAAAGAAGGCAATAACTTGGACTGTCAATTTAGTTTGTTCATTTAATATAATTAATAATTCAAAAAACAATGCTGTAAAATGAACTGCATGCAAACCAAACCAACTGCACTTACAGAATATGTTTTTTAAGCTACTTTTATCTGTCTGCATTTGAAAAATATGCTAAAATGCAGCAAGACACTATGCAACAGCTAAAGACACCCATCATCCTTACATCTGACCACAGATTGAATGCAAAAACATCCTTTGTGGACGGTTTCTAAGTCTGTCTCGGACAGATTGACAAACTAAATGGCAAAAACAGATTCCCATGGACCGTAGGTCTTATGTTTAAGTAACAAATAATATATTGCCTTCTAAAGCCATTTTTTATTATCTCTATTGCATCTGCATCAGTTATTATTATTATTTTTTATAGAGGCATTGCAATTAATTATTGTTTATTCTATATTATCATTTACATTTATTCATTCACATTTACATAGTAATTGACATGTTATTAATTTCGTTAATCACTTGATAGCCAAATAATAAAATGTTCAATATGACTGTCCAAAACAGAGAAAAACATCTCAGCATTTAATCCTTTAACTGTTAGAGAAAGAGTGCCACAAGGAAACTGTGCACCATACGGGACAGTCTGTGAGAATTGGAGCAGTTTTTTGGAGAGGAGCTGATTTGGCCCCATCTCCCCTGTAAAGGCTGCGGGCTATTAATTTCTAGCTCCATGTGCTGCCTGATCACCAAAAAATTCCACGGGGCGACTTATTGCGGGGCAATTTAGTGCCACCGAATGACACTGATGTGTATGGATGGCTGGTGTCGCGTCAAATCTGGTAGATGTCAGTAAATTGGAACATATGTTACTTAAACTATAACATCAGGATAATTCTCCCTTTTAAGATGGCTCATAAAATGGCAATTTACGAGCTAAAATTTGAGGTGACGATAACATAGATAATTTTTAATGGAAGGTTAATGTGGGAATCAAAAGATAAAATCCAAACCCTTTGGCCTTTTGTGAGAGAGCTGTCTACAGTATGGCTGCAAAAAAAGAAAGAAAAAAAAAAACCGTACAAGTATTTTATGCACCGTGGGGTGTTCCCCTTTCATTACGTTTTATAGCTTAAGGCATAAAAATATACTGAATATTTTCATGGACAATAAAAATGTAAGACCCATGCATGACAGAGGGAGACTAAAAGGAAAAAAGAGAAAGAGAAGCTCAGAGAAAGAAATAGTGAGTAGTCCAGATAAACCGGTGCATGCAAGGAACTTGTGTTCAAACCGTTCCCCATCACCCAAGATTTAAGATCCCTCTGGAGTGCTGGATTGTGCTGAGGCTCTTTGTAGCGTCTCGTCCTCACCGGTTCTCTCTCAGGGCCCGGGACTGAACAGTTGGCAATTGGCGGGCCATGTTATTCCCAGTGCTGCTCCTTCCTAAATAGGCCACATCAGTGAAAACATGACTTTTCACTATTTTAATAAATGGAGCCCTGTCGTCTTCATTATTAATAGCATCCCAGCATACTTTTCGGATTCGGTTTGTGCAAAGCTACATGAGTAATTTATATTCACACGCACGTGCGAGACTTTGGGCCTCCAGTGTATGTATGCTCACTGTCTTTTTTATTGTCAGAAATGTGTAGCAAGATAAAATTTTAATGTTTACCAGGGCATTTCTGACCTCTCTAATCCACCTGGTTATTCGTAAAATAAACCCAGCACAGAGGCACAATTAATCAGTGTACTGTGACCTATCCCACTCAAACACAGTACGCAATCTGTGTTTGAACAGCAATTTGCATTGAGAAATAAATATATACTCTTACTAAAAATTAACGATTGTGTAGTCTAGTTTTTTTTTTTTTTACTTATATAATGGCAAAATAAATACGTTTCCTTTTAAGGGACCCTGTTACTAAAAGCCAGATGTACTGTACATATTTATGTACATATAGGCAGTAGATCATATATTGTTTATGAAAATCAAAAAGCTTTATATTATATATTTGGTTGGAGATTTTTATAGTATTTTTGGACCTCCTAGCACCCATCTTGTAGCCTCCTGGGGTCCTTGGACATTAGTTTGAAAACCCCTGATATACAGTACAGTAGACGGCCTCATCCACTAATCAATGAATTTAAGCACCTATAGATGCAGCCATTGAATCTGTAGTAAGACAAAGCACAGATTTCTGCTCATTCACAGGCTGTGGTAGTGATACTGTGTTCTCTGGCCTACTTTCCCAGACCCCCGGGCAGAGAGAGGAGCCCGGCTGTGGGGGGCCACAGACACAGGGGCTCACTCACATGTCTAGACCAGCTCTAACGCTGCACTGCTGGTCTCTCCATTTCACAAAAAGAGAGAGAATCAATGTGGTCCACTGCAGCTGCAAGAAATATGATGTCTCTTCTTGTTTGAGTGCTGTTCTGTTCGCACGAAGTTTGGTTATTTCGAACTGAATTCACACCTGAAAAATTCAGCTAGAGGTACTATAGTTAGTATTTATGCTATTGTTCGAAAGTTTGGGGTCGATAAAAAGTCTGCATTTATTTGATCAGGTAAAAATTGAGAAATATTATTGTAATTCAAAAGAACGGTTCTCTGATATATTATACTTTAATATGTCATGTATTCCTGTGATGGCAAAGCTGAAATTTCAGCATAATTACTCCAGTCTTCAGTATCACACGATCCTTTAGAAATCATTCTAATATGATGCTTTGCTGCATTTCTTATCATTTCCATGTTGAAAATGGATGTGCTGCTTAGTCTTTCTGTGAATATTTTTTCAAGATTCTTGAAAGAAAAACGTTTTGTTTGAATATATATATATTTGTATGTATTATGAATGTCTTTACTGTCACTTTTGATCAAATGAATGCATTCTTGCTAAATTAAAGTTTTCAAAGTAATTAAACCCCATTTATATATATCAATGTTTATTTTATATATATTTACAAATGTTTTTGTTTGCATAATATATGTGTATGTTATATAAATACACACACACATTATGCAGTATATTTTGGAAATATTTACATGTGGTTTACATGTCTATATTTATATTCATATAATTTATATTATGAATAAATATATTTAAGAAACAAAACCTATTTTTCTGAAGTATATACATGCATGTATGTATTTATATATACATAATAAATATACACAGAACACTCACATACTGTATATTATGTAAACAAAAACTTTTATTTATTTCGGTGATTAATAGATTGACAGATATAGATATATATATACCAAAATTTACAAATTTTTCATTAACAATGTTCATTTAAACATTTAATATTAATTGATAATTAATTAGGAGATTCTGTAATAAAGAAATTTAGAGTCTGTAATAAAGATATTTTCTCCATTTTAAACAACTTAAATGATCTGTTCCGTACTTTTAAAGGTTTAAAAGTTCTTTGTAAGGGAATGTCTCATTCATCATGACCATTTATCTTTATTGTTGTGATAAATTTGCTTCCTTATCATAGTGTTGGATAAACTATATTACTGTAGTAGTGTAGAACGTCTAGTGCAAATGGACAGTTTAACAGAACAAGCCTTTCTTCCATTAACAATGTTACCATTTATTCTGGAGGGCGGAAGCAGACCCTTGGTCACATTCAGACACCGGACCGAAAGAGAAGAGGCATTTAGTCATGATGGTTGAGATATGAGAGCTTGAATATTGCATGACCTACAAGGAGAAGGCAAAGACAATTTGAGCAAGAGAGGGAAGGAGGGGTGGATGGATGGAGGAGAGCGAGAGGAGCTTTGGTGTGGGGGCTGAAGAGAAGGAAAAAAGAGGAGGAGGATAGGGAACAGATGGCTGTGGCCCCCGTCTCCTCAGCACAACAGACGGGGGCCGCAAGATGGCGAGAGCACTCACAAGAGTCAGCTGCGTTCTGGGAGAATATGCGACGTCTAGCAGGCAGCTTTGGTTTTAATAACTGTCTAAAAAAAAGGTAGAGTTAATCAGAGTGAGGGACAGGCAGACGCAATCCTCAGGATGGTTTATGAACATGCACGTACGCATACACATGTTCTCACTCATGCTTCTGAAGTGACATCTTCACGGGGTGAAGACAAATGATAATGCAGCGGCACTCAGAGACACAAAAGTTCCCAGTGAAAGTCAAACCGTAGAAGCTCCTTTGTGTAACTGATGTGAGTCTTACAGCCAAACACGTAAGAGTAACAAAATCTATATTTGTGTACAGTGTACTGTCTGAGTTTTCAGTTGTATCTGGTGAATTATGACAAAAGTGCCACATCTGAACTTTTTAGTTGTATTTTTTGCAAATTACACAATCTAAATTGAGTTTTGCATAAATCAAAATCAAACTGAAATTGTGATATGGCTTATTGTGATTATCACTCATTTATGGTTATGCTATAAAATAAAAAGCTATTAATATTATTACGGTTTAATTATCTTTTTATTTTACAGTAATATATAACAATACTAATATTTCTTATTTTAATATTTTTATTTAATAATAATAATAAAATAATACATTATTATTATTATTATTATTATTATTATTATTATTATTATTATTATTATTATTATTACTACTACTACATTGATATTTAATCACAACATATTTGGCCGAATTGTTCAGCCCTACAGTGTTTTTTAAAATTACAATTATATGCAATTATGTGACAAATGGCAAAAAGTATTATTTTTGAAATTGCTTTTAGTTTATCATTGAGAAATCGTTTGTTCGTGAATTGATTATATTGACGTATTTGAAACCTCTGCCAACATGCAGTTTTATAATGTCCCACAAACTTAGCAAATTAAGCAATTAAAAGGCATTTGTGAACCAGAGTTTGCATAATATAACTTTTTAGCAAATGCTTGCAGAGACAGGTGAGTAAAACATGCTTTAAATGATCCTGCAAAACAAATGCTTGCATTACAATATAATCGTTTATCTTCTATTTCATCTTCCTGGTTTCTTTGCAAAAATGATTTATTTGTGGCTGGCTTTGAGGTAATTTGTGACAGTTTGACACATGGGGTTTGTCAGAATGCAATATTTTTGCAAGAGTTGCAAGGAGGCTATTTTAATGACAACAATCAGCTATGAAGCTAAGCCTGGCCTTTTCTATAATTATGTCATCCTCCGGACAAAGGGGACATCTTGTCAGAGGTCAGAGATATCAAACAGGAACATCTCACACCTATAACCTGCCCTTAATTGGAGTGGTATTGTTCAAAGAGCAACAAGCATGCTAATTCAAGCATGTCCTACTTTGCTAAATGACATTAGGTGCGTTTCTGCATTTATATGCGCACACGTGATCACATTCAGCTTCAAACTGTCTTTAAACAGCCGTACTTTGAAGAATGACTGGTCAAAGTTCCAAAACCTTGGCATTTCATCATCATGTTAATTAAACATCATTATGATACACCAATCGTTAACATAAATTCCCAGTACAGAAATGGTTGAATAATTAAAAAAAATTCCTTTGAAAAGCATTTGATAAATTAGCCTCTGGTGTTGCTAATGTCCAATCCATATTTTACATCTCACTGATAAAAAAAGAACAGTCAGCGCAACTACTAATTGAGGTTTAATTAGTATGTTAATGTATGCACGGTGTCTGCGATGAGTAAGAACGAGAAGAGAGCAAAGAATGATGAGGAGGAGAGGTACGAGGTGGTGTCGCAACATGCTTTTCCTCCATCTCTCTTTCTTTCTCTCTTTCTGCCTCTGTCAGTCTGCGGTTTTCTCACTCAACCACAAGGGCCACTCGAAACACCTTTGCTTTCAGATCCAATCACAATCTCGGCTTCTTCAACAGTTAACAGATTAATGAATACTAATGTAAATCAACCAGCAGGGCCTGTAAGCAAGTGGAAGCTAGCATATGGAGATTTCTCAATTCCCAAATGGAGACCTTTTATATTCAAGGGTCCTGATAGTTGGCGTAATCAATGACGGCATCTAAGTGGTACTCTTTCTCTCTCTTCATCTCTCCCTCGCTCTCTTTCCCTCTCTTACTGTGCTCTTTGCAAAGGGCAAAGGACCAGAGCGAGAGAATCATGCATCTTTGGGAATAAAAATTAATAAAATCATAGGATGTCAAAGTGTGCTGGAAAAATGGTGCCCGCTAATGGATTTTCAAACGAAAACAGCTTTTATGCAATCAATCTTTTGGTGCGGGGACCAATTATTTAAGTAATTGTTCATTGCAAATGCTACATGAATTTGCCCATTTGACGTCATTTCAAGTAAACATCTTTTTCTGTCATAAGGGCTGTGAGAGGTCTCTCATTAACTCTTTAGAGCCCGGGCCTCTCTCTGCCTGCCACAGAATAAATCATTCAGATGCTTTTAATATAATCCACTCGCTTTATATCACATCAGCAACTCAATGCGGAATGTTTAACCTGGGGCGGCAGAATCTCTCAACTTCTGTGCCTAAATACTAATACTAAAACTAAAACTTAATACTAGTTCATTTAAAAGCTGTTAAATACCTATTTTAAGACTTAAACCACAAACTATATCCTGTCCTGAATATACTGATACCCCTTGTTAGCATGCATTGACCCTACTGTCTCGTTAGTGAACTCTGTCTGTAATGACTATTAAGGTTCCCTACTGATATATTTTCAGGTGGCTCCAATTAACAGAATTGTCTGTCCGGTATTGTTTGCTGAAATGCAAAAGCTATACTATATTTTATGTGAACACAAAAACTGTATGTTTCAAACACAAAGAATAACACGTGTGGCTGTGTGTGTTTTGTTTTTTTTCTCTTTTTTTGTCTATGCTCAGCTGCTGTCAGCCTCCAAGGTAACCTTACGTTTAACTGTTGTGTGGAGGTGGCTTCGCCAGATGTTCCTGTTTTGATGAGAGGGGAGGATGAAGAAACAGCTGTCTGTAGAGATAAGGAAAAACCTGTGCTTTTGCTTTCTATAGGTTCTCCGATGCAAAGCGTACCTCATTCTGCAGAAAATCTAACATTATATAGATCACTGGTATGGTAACACCACCTGTTGGATGACATATTGTTTGATTCTATACACATTATGTAGCAGGCCATTGGAGAAGCAACCATTACGACATCATTATATTTCATTATATTATTTTTGCTTGGACTGAACAAACCGGTAAGCAGTAATTCAACTATTGCTAGTGGCTAGCTCCTTATAGAAAATCATTTCGGAGTGAAGGTCATGTTATGCAATTAATATTCATGAGCAAAGTTTGAGATCATTATGACACCATTGCAACTGCCAACAATTTTGTATATCATCGATATTCCACAATTCATTGTTGTGTGGTGTTGATTTTATGTAACCCGATCAATAAACAAGTTGTTAGTATTGTATAATTTACATTTTAGGCACAGTATTGTCAATTACTACTGACAGGAAGGTCAGATCATTTTCCCGAGTCTTGTTCAGCAAAATCAACAAAGTTTATTCAAGTGCTTTCATTCTTAACAGTTAACTACAACTTTTGCCTCAGTAAATGTCTATGTACTGCTTACTACTAGTTAGTTAAGTTTAAGTATTGGGAAGGATTAACAGAGAGGAATATTATCATGCAGAATATGTGCTTTGTAAGTACTAATAAACAGCAAATATGCCAGTAATATTCATGCTAATAAGCAGGGGGGTACATAAGTTTTTTGTTCTGGTTCTCATAAGAGCACCTGGAGATTTGGTTTGAAATTTTTTTAACAAAATTAAAAAAAATAATTACAGTAATAGTAGCATTATTGCACTTGAATTTTCATCATTGTCAAACCTAAAATCAGCAAGCTTTTATTTTGGCGGGTTGCCGGAAAGTAAGTATATAAGCGCCACCAAGTGAAACGCATCAGTGAATGACACTTTTGCATTTTGCTCTGAAACCAACACAGCGTAGAAGATTTATGCTTTCAGGTTTCACAATTGAAATCTTATACAATATTACAGTTAGTCGATCTAAATCAGTGACTGTGCATTAACAACCGTCAACCATGTCATTTTCTGAACTTATATATCAAGCACATTTTTTTATTTTGGTCACGCATGTGCACCTGTGTACCACTTACCGTATGTGCACCCCTGCTAATAAGCAACTGTGAGAATTGCTCCCTATACTATAGTGTTATTGTTTCATTATTTTCATTGATTTAAAATTTGAGTTAAATTAAATGTTGTGTGTCTCTGTGCAACACACATTAGTAGTGATTTTTCATTCCTTTATGTTTTTGAATGACTCTGTCATGCATTTGAAATCGCATCCCTTTCGCAGAAAACAGTACATAAGAATAGTATTATGTCCAAATTCACAGTAGTCATGAAACAGTACCCAGATGACCTACCTTCTGGCAAGATAATTAAGTGTGAATCCAGTGGAAACTTTACGGTCCCATAAGGCCACGAGGGAGGATTTGTGAATGGCACTGAAGCGACTCAACTGATGCTGGTGGGCATGGCATGCACATGGCAAAGACAATATGACGAATGTAGTACCTCATGTTGTCACTCTCATACTATATAGAACATACTTTTAAACAGTTGCAAATACATGTTCAAAAGAGGTTTCTGCACAGAGAGTATGCAGTTTTAGATGCAGCCAGTCACTTACTTAAATCCTGAATGGATTAGTGTTTCTGAATGAACCAGAAAACATTCACGCATTAATTTTGTACTTTATATACTACAATTAGTTCTTAAGTACTTTTTAAGATAAACTTAAGATCAACTAACTGTACTCAAATGTTCTATTTTGGGGCACCATGAATATGAACTAAAATGCGCTTTTAACATACTATCTCCTTATTTAAAAAATGCATTTAGTTACCACTTGAACCCATCTTTCACACACTAGTAAACTCAAGTGTACTACAAGTGGTGACTAAACACATTTTTTTTTTATATAGAGATAATATGTTAAAAGCGCATTTTAGTTCATATTCGTGGTGTCATAAAATAGCACAGTTGAGTAAACGTGGTTGATCTTAAGTTTATGTAAGAAGTACTAAAGAATCATTAGTATATTAAGTACAGAATTAACGTGCGAAAATAGAGGGCTTGAAGTACATTATGGAAGTGGGAACCTGGGAGGTTTGTTGAATACTTTCCAGGTACAAATTTCTGGAATATTTCCCTTTGAAGATTTAAGATGCAATGGCCAAGTCCAACGAATCAAACTAAATCCAACTAATAGCTGTTGATTTAATGCAGAAGGTTCATGGTTTTACATGCAAGGGGCCGTTTCTATGGCAACCCGCGCAAAACCGCGAATAAGATAAGAGGCCAGAAACGGGGCCCTGTGGGAGTCGTTAGGCATCTGTCTCCCACCACACCCCTTCTCCATCCCCTCTCCCTTCAGACCTCAGCTGGGGAGGAGCAGCCACGCAGACAACGCTTAGCTAACAAATTGCGGCGTGTCTCCCTCTCTACAGCGGCCATCGCCTTCCTACAGGGTTAATCAAACATTCATTCCCTAGCTCCCATACAGCTCGCTGACCAGGAAGTGAGCATGGACGGGATGCCACTCTGTCCCCCCATCAGAGTTTGGGACTGACGGACACTCTTAGCCAGGAGAAGCCCCATCAATTGTCCTACTCCATTATAGTCACACTAAGTCAAGCTCCATTGCTCATGGAGTTAGACCTCCACAGCATAATTCCCCCAATGAAGTGCGTCGTGTTACACGTTGGAGGGCAGGCAAGAGGCCTGTCAGAGGCAAGGTTCATCAGAGCGCAGTGATTAGACATTTGCAGGTATCTGCAAGGGGCACTCATGCTCCACTGGGTCTCAATGCACCTTCCCTTCTCAATATGTTCCAATCAAGACACTTTTCCATTCTGCCTTTTTGAAAAGCAGACAGATAAGAGCGAAACCCGTGTGTGTTCCCCGCATGAACGATTCCATTTAACTAATGCAATGACGAGCAACAAAAGATCAAGTGTCCTGAGCAGTGGTAAAAATAGGCTTGTTGAAATGGATGATGATGATGACCATTCAAAGGCCGCTATCTTCCATTGCTGTCATACAGGAGCGTGTAGAGAGTAGTTTTTCATTAACTCTGACAAGCCTTTTTATGTGTATCCTCATTAAAGGGAGTATGGATTCATTACCAGGCTTGTCTTTTTGATGAAAGTCGACCACCCATTGTTCTTAACGTCTATGCTACGGAGACGCAGCTCCTGTGTCTTGGTGCAAGTGAATAAAAAAATTAATTCCTCCCTCCACCCCCCGTTTCATTAAAAGATGTAACTCGGATCATTTTATTTTCCCGGCGCTTTTCAAGTTTAAATTAGTCTGAATCTTGGTCCAGTGCTCTATGTAGACACCATTAGTGTGTTTGTAGCGAAGAGCTATCTGCACACTTTACCCATCAAGATTGAATTATTCCTGCAGATTCGCCATTGTTGAGGCTTGACAGTTGACGTATGCTTTGATTCTGCCGACTGATATTCCTCTGTGCAATTAAAAGTTTTTTTTCCCCCTTTCTAATGCAGACAATGCATTATTTGTTTTGCTGTTTATTAAAGTCTTACACATTTTAATTAGCTGTCATGCTAGTCTCTCAGGTTGTTCACTGTACAGTGAGAATTAGTTTCTATTTAATGATCAGGACTTCATGGCTGTGTGGTTTATAAGGAACATCAGTAAGTCATTTTTTAATTGAGATGAGGCAATACTGTAGTCGCTGTAAACAAGTAATGAACTGTGGCATGTCATCCTTTGAAATTTGAAAAGGCAAGCTAATTTCTATAGACAGATTATGAATGATTTAAATCTCCTCATTGCCTCTGAACACCTTCACAAAAAATGTGGTCAATGTCCTAAAAAAGATGCTGGGTAAATTGCTACAAGTACAGTTTAATTGGAAACAGTGAAACATGAGAGAGCTGGAGTATTTCAGGATATAATTAAAATTGCGATCATAGGTTTTAAAGCGAGCTTACAATGCTCAAAAAAAAAAACAAAAAAACAACAACAACGTCACAGTGGAGATTATTCTGCTTGGTTTGGAGCAAGTTTCCCAGTTAAAAGTGTTACAAAAGTTAAAAATAGAACTTACAGAGAAAAGTTAATTATTTCATAATTCTAAATTATGAGAGAAAACAGTTTAAATGTGATTATTTAGTAGGGCATTGCGTTGCTAAATTTTTCTGATCAATAATTTTAAGTAAACTAATCAATAAATGAACTCGCAAATGTATATAGGTAATGAGAATACCTTATCATGCATATTTTTTTTTTTAAACTAAAAACTCCAAAGATTTGAATCAGTTTTAAAAGATGCACAAAGTGGACCTATATTAATATCCATTGCATTGGAAATATACCTATACTAATATTAGACAAGACAAAAACGCAAACATGGTATACTGAAAAATTAACATTATAATGATAAAATATAGTGACTATAGAAAATGCCAAAAGTGATTAAACACTTATGTATATCTTGAATGAGGTTCCTATACTGTAATATTACTCAAAAATATCTTGCATGTGTACGCATATGCCATAAAATTTGGACTCTTAGAGTGTGATCTGTCCCGTGAAAGACAAGTAAGGCTCAATCATATCCAATTCAGTCAAAAGCCTTAGGATATATCCTACACAGTTTATAATGTACACATTATAAACATCCTTTACAATATCATCTGACATGATCACATGCCTGTCCCAGTTTAAAGTGACTATCTGCATATAATAATCAAGAGAATGAGCAATTTCTGAGTTATATCCACAGTGCTCACTGGGTGATACATTAAAAACATTGCAGTGGTTTAAGAGCACATCCCTGACCACTACAGATAGATGGGGGGTCTGAAAGACAATAACAGATCCATCACATCCTCCTGCTGCTTTTTCAGCCTCATTGGCTGTAGTGTGTACATAAACCCTGGTTGAAACGCGCTGTCCATCAAGAAAACGGCACATTATTTTCCTACGATGCACTCCTGCTAACACGCTTCCATTCATTTTCAAAATACCCTGTTTTTACGAGTCTCTGTCTGCCCTGAGAAAGCACGATGATTGTCCTGACAAAGACCTGCGGTTTTTACTTGGATTATCATTATTTATTTTTAGACATCGGAAAGCGTTTTATCTCGAGTGCAGCGTAAAGGGAGGAATGGAAGTCTCAGGAATATTATGCCTTCATTGAAACACATTTTTTTGAGTAGTTTACTGTACGGTTTTCCTTTCTATGCTTTATGGTTTTAATACTAAAATAATGAAGTTACCATCAGTACTATCGATAGATAATTGATCTGCAGCATATTCATGGACATTTTAACATGGATTTTTAGCCAACCTCAACATTTGGGGTTAAATTCTGAATGAGTGTATAAAGGATATATAAAGGAAAGTAATAGAAGAAGAAAAATAATGCATATGAAGTATATTTAAAATATCTCGTCTCACTGTAGGACAAGTAAACTTCCCAAAAAGTATTTTACATCTACCTTAGTAAATAAAAATGTACATTGTTTAGTAAGTCATATCATTTCATTGGGCTGGACACTTTGGTTGATGTTAATCCATCACTGAATGACACAAAGTGAGAGAGAGAGAGAGAGAAAAAAAACATAAGTACACATAAATTAAACTCTGCCCACCTCATACTGTGAATCACCACATCTCTCTCTCTCTCTCTCTCTCTCTCTCTCTCACACACACACACACTCACACACACACACACACATATAAGTGTTCTTGCACCAAGGCTGCCTTACACCTCTCTAGTTCCCACCTAGTGGTTTAGGGGCCAGGCGGAGGCAGGCAGCCTTGTTTTAGAAACAGATGATAAATAAATCAAAGTGCACTAAGCACTGCTTCCACATGGCAATCGGCCTCCTTCATAGCGTCTGCACCTCATCAATCACGCCATTGTCTGCCTGAAAGGCGAGCCTTGTAAATGTCATCTCCACTCAAAACCAAGGAGAGGCGAATCAGAATGCACCCACTGAAGAGGGTCTCTCTCTCCTGCTGCATCTCACACATAGTTTTTTTTTTTTTTTTTTAATTGAGTAGTGTAATTAAACTAAAAAACCCAGCTGGACTGCCTTTTGACAGGACGGATGAAGACCCCTTTTAATAGGGCTATGAAACATATTTGTTAAAAGGGATGAGGCAATATGTGGGCATATGATTGGTTGCCCTTATGTGTCAGAGTTTTCTTTTATGATTAAAACCCAATGAAACAGGGAACTTGTATTCAATTACACAAAAACTTGAAAGAGATGCCAGTAGAAGAATGAAGCATAATTGTTTTATAACATAACGGTAATGAAATGATGTTATAGATTGCAGCTTGCGCTCATTGAGGATCTACACACTTTGAGTCTTTTTAGCTACATTTGTGGATTGTTTTCTCGTGCCAAGCCAATTAAGAAATGTCATTTGTATTGTGGCTTGAAATAAGAAGACTAAAGCTGCATTCTGGGTTCTTATGTGGTGTTCATCGCATCCTACGCACTGAGCAGGAAAGAAGTTCAATTCACCTGACAAAATCTGACAATACCCGACAGTACTTGTGCAGATTCGGAGTTTCAGGTATGATGACATCATACATCTGTGTAAATAATCACTATATAATAAATAACATGACATGCACACTATTTTCAAAAGTTTGCGATCAGTCATTTTTTTCTTTTTGAAAGAAATTAATACTTCTTTTCAGCAGGAATACATTAAATTTATCAAAAGTGAAAGTAACTTTTTAATGTCTATTTTAAATGAATGCTGTTTTTTTTAATTTTCTATCCATCAAAGAATTCAGAAAATTTTGGTTTATTGTTTTCAAAAAATATAAAGCAAAACAACTTTTTTTTTTCAAGCACAAAATCTGCATATTAGAATGCTTTCTGAAGAATCATGTGATACTGAAAGCTTGAGTAATGGCCGCTGAAAATTCAGCTTTACCAGCACAAAATAATAATAATAATAATAATAATAATAATTTATATTATATTTTTGATCAAATAAATGGAGCCTTGGCGAGCACTTCTTTCAAAAACATAAAAAGCTTCTGAAGTGTATATAATGAACATATAAAAAATAATTTTAATGTAATATTTAAACCCCATTAATGTAATGGTAGTATTGCAATGCTTACTAAGTAAATGTGATTTTATTGTTAATAATTTTACTCTTAATACAATCTTACATACTTTAAACTACCTAGAAATTACACTACAGGTGAATTACGCTGAGTTAAACATTTCTCTATATATTAAGGTACACTTGTTCCCTCTTGCCATTTGCAGTGCTCTTCAGAACATTTGACACTCCTTTGATTTGAAATTTCACTTCAGATGAAACCCTGTGAAGCCGATTGGAGCGTACCCTGAGATGATGTCAGGGAAGAAAACAGGTCAGTTTCGTTAGCACATGCTTTCAATTCCATTTCATTTAACTCTGTTTGTGCACTCGTGGCTGAGCTCAGGTTTCATGGTGCATCGCCCTCCACGATTATCATCAACGCTCTGCTATTTTAATCCACAAACCTCATTACCCTTCCTGATGCACCCATGTTGGGGTAGCATAAGCCACTAGGAGAGGTGCTGCTCATCGGGGGGCGAGCCTCTAGAGATATGAACTCTGAGACCCCTCACGGCGGATCAATAGGACAGGGGTGCTGAAATAAATCATGATGTTCAACTGCTGTCTGTCAAACAGCCGCATCCACGCACACACAGACAGCACTCAGTTTTATGGCGGCGCTCAGTGTTATTGCAATCTTTTGATAGCTGCAGCTAATTTATCTGATTGCCTGAACACCTCACACTTTCCAACACTCACGCCTGTGATGCAAAAGTCTGCTAAACTGAAGCAAGAAGCACTTAAAGTGATTTACGGAGTCTGTCAATAACACCGGTGCTCATCATAGCCTGTTGTGAATATGGAAGCCATCTTTACATTTCAGAATAATAACGTGTCCATAGGGAACATGGAAAAAACAATGGTAGATATCCATCAGGAGCGGTTTTTTCCACTCCGGATCACTTGATGGTTTCTTTGCACGGGCTGCAGATGTGAAATAAAAGGCAGGCGAGCGATACGCCGCTGCTAGCAGCAGGGCAGACCCCATCAAAAGCAAGAGTGGCACACACACTGAATGAACACGTCAGCTACCTTTTGGCTTTTTTAAATGAAACGGCATAAAGGGCTCCCCTGCCACTCCGCTGCGCTGGCAGCCGCCACCAATTGCGTTGGAAAATCTATTTTGGAGTGAGCGGCCCCCCTCCCTTTCTACCCCGCTCCCCTTCTTCTTCCCTTCAAATCAAAAGGAAGAAAAGAGTGACTGCTGGACTGACATCAATCAAAGCCGGGGACGCGCTGGCGGCCAGGAACAGAGGAGGACGGGGTCCAGAGTTCACAGGTTAAAGCAGGCGATGGAGGGAGGAGGGAAGAAACGAGGGGAGGGGGTGGACGGAGGGAAATCTGGCAGCTTGTGCCTGACTTCCGATATCTCCACATTGTAAAAAGTGCTGAGGAGAGAGAGAGAGAGAGAGAGGGAGGTAGCCCCTCCTGTATTCCCCTGCCCTCATTAATCTTCATGCCATCTTCTTTACCTAGTCATGTAGAACGGCTCGATAGAGGGCCGTATAATGGGGAAGGCCCGATGCCAATTACTAGGTTAACATAGTGTTCAGCCCCACTGCAACAAAGGAATGAGATCTTGGAGGATATCTGGGGTGCAGGGGAGCAATGCATAGCATTATGAAAGAAAAAAAAAAGAAGAGGGAGTGGTTGACAGAAAATAGGACGTTACCTCCATTTTTTTGTGATAACTAAACAGTACTGATTTATTATCTGTATATTTCAGGGCTAATGCGATGTAGCCATTCTTCATTCATTCTTTTGGTTTCCTGTTAAAGGAGCTGTATTTTTCAGGGTTAAAATGCCGTTATATAAAGCACTTATTTAGATTTAAAAAAAAACATAAAAAATGTATGAATATCTAATTGAGCATCCCAATACATTGAACCAGTGGTGTGAGTTTGGGGTGGTACTTTCTATTTGGAATATTGTCCATCAACAAGTCTGCATTTATTTGATCAAAAATACAGTAAAAATAGTAATATTGTGAAATATTATCATCATTTCTATTTTAATGTATTTTAAAATGTAGCTTATTCCTATGATGGCAAAGCTGAATTTTAATGTCACACGATCTTTCAGAAAGCATTCTTATATGCTGATTTGGTGCATTTTAAAATTTAAAATGATAAAAAAGTTACAATTATGGTGCTGCTTAATTTGTTTTTAGGAATCTTTGAATATAACTAAATATATATATATTTTTTTAAAGAGCAATTATTTAAAATATAAATGTTTTGTAACATTATAAATGTCTTTGGTCAGTTTAACGGATCTTTGATGAATAATTGTTATGTTTTTTTAATATAAATTATAACATATATATTTTTATATAATAAGATTCAGTAAATGTTTTAGGTCATGTAACTGTAAATGGTGTTAAGTTGTGACAAATTAATTGTAAATAGTTTTCCTCGTTTTCATCTCCCCTCCTCTCATCATTTGACTTGAGGGATTTCGTGGAGTGATCCTCTTGTAATGAGTTCTATCAGATGCAGCGCTGTTGTAAAGTGCAGTTATTTAATTCCAGGTGATTAAAATAGGCCTGGCCTGACCCGTGGGCCTGAGGTTTTGTTTGGGGACTAGCTCTATATCACATGCCCCATAAACGAAATGTCACACAATCACTGTGCAGATGCTGTGGGAGAGTGTTGATTCAGTCCTTACTGTCTTCACTACAAAGTAGCATTTGTGTACTGCACCTGTGCTGTTTCTCTCTCCTTTCCTCTCTCTCTCTCTCTCTTTCTCTGTGCTTTAGTTTTGATGTTGAAGAGCCTGACAAGGGCCAACAGGACATCTCTACCTGCTGACGTCACGTCAAACTCCCACTGTCCTTCAGTGATGTTGGCCTCAGCGGCTCAGTAGGTGCTGCTCTTGTGTTACACATGCAGACAAATTGCATTTATTCACTACAGCTAATAGATTCTCTCCATCAAGTTCTAAAGCACTGTTCATAAGAAAGAAAGAAGTTAGATCTCTTTAATATTTAAATTGTTTCTCTTCAAAAAGGTGATTAAATACAAAACAAATAGAGATTTTCTTCCTTAGAAAACAACCTGTATATCATTTTATTTTCTAATTATCCAAAAAAAAAAAAAAAAAAAAAAAAAAAAAAACACCATTCAAAAGTTTTGGGTTGGTAAGATTTATTAAAGATATTTTGTTATACTTGCCAAGTCTGCATTTAATTGTTTAAAATATTGTGACATACTTTATAATTACAATTTAAAATAACTGTTTTCTTCTTTATTATAATATGTATTCCAGTAAAGGCAAAGTACGGCAAATACGGTCTTCAGTCTCACACAATCCTTCAGAAATCCTTCACATATGCTGATTTGCTTCTCAATATATATTTCTTCTTATTTTCATTGTTTAAAACAGTTATGCTGTTTAATATAACCTTGATATATGTTTTCAGGATTGTTTGATGAAGGTTCAAAAGAACAGTATTTATTTGAAGTAGGAATCTCGTGAAACATTATAAATGTCACTTTTTTTCATCAATTAATTTATGCTGAATAGACGTATTAATTAAAAAAATAAACATAAAATGCTAACCTCAAACTTTTGAATGGAAGTGTATATAAATATATACACGTCTTAACATCCTAATGTGCAATAAAATAAAATACACATTTCATTTACTCTCTCCAGACAAAGATCAGGCAATAATAAGCTCCTGACAGGAGAAGACGGTGTGAGGAAACAGCTTTACATTCAGTGGGTTGTGAGCGGGGTTGCCTGATAAGCAGCATTTTTGTCTGAAATGATAAGGCTCGGAAAGCAAACATATTACAGAGCTCGAATTTCTGTATCTATCGCTTCCCAATACCACACGTCTAATAATTCATTCATTTGTAGTGTGTGAGGATGCTGCCTCCATCCGTACATACATCGCGCTGATAAGAGATCTGGAGACAGAATTGGTAATACAGAGTGAATGGGACACTGTTTGAGCTGATTAAATGAATCTGACTCTCTGCCTGGATGCATGTAGTGGCGACCCAAAAGAAAGAGAGAGAGAGAGGATGATTTTGGTGATATGCACAATTTCATAGGACATGTGGCAGCTGCGGTAGAGAGCTGTTAGAGACGGGCCGTCCCTCTCTGACCTCTGTGTCATAGATAACGGAGACACTCACAATAGCCAAACGCATCATTAAAGACTTGAATAGAATAATGATTGATCTATTTCAGGTGATGGCTTTGACGGTTACATTTTGGGCCAGGGATGTCAAGAGAAGATGTATATGAAGCAAACATTTGATTAAAACATAGGCTGAACTGAATAAGTCTTACAGTGATAAGATCCATCATTAAGCTTTCTTAAAATAGGATGAATTCCAAATGCCATATTTGCACCCTTGAAGGGTAATATGGACACTAACTTAGGGTTGATCCAAATTAAAGCAAGCAACTGAATCCCGTCATAAAAGACCCTTATACAAGAATTACATATGATTGAATTTCTTATAAACACCACCATTCGTAAATTGACAGTTTTTTTTTTTAAAGAAATTAATAGTTTAATTCAGCAATGATTCACTGAATTAAATGGACCAATCAGGACAGTAAAGCAATTTCTAAGTTCGATTTTATAATGTTCTGTTTTCAAGACTGATAATAAATGTACAATAGGAACAAATAAACATTTTGTAATTATTTCTGAAGGATCATCTGAATGGAATAATGGCTGCTGAAAATCAAAGAAATAAATTACATTTTAAAATATATTAAAATAGGATTTTTGTAATGATAATAACAACCACTCCCCCCTCCCCCGAAAACATCCAATGACTATAAGTGGAAAATATTTATTTATTTATTTATTTAGCAAAATGTCTCATGTGCAGGCATTATGCATTTTAAAAAGTTTTTAAATTGAAGACACAAATAGGCAATATTGTTGTTTTTATCATAAAAAAAATCCTATTTTAATACATTTTAAAATGTCATTATTCCATCCACATGATCCTTCAGAAATAATTAAAGAATGTTTTTGTTTATTTAATTCTACAAATTTGTTATCAAAAAGCTATATATATATATATATATATATATATATATATATATATATATATATATATATATATATATATATATATAAACTTGTTTATTTTGGTTTATTAGTTTATTGGTTAATTTTGGTTTATGTGTATTTCTATTTTAAATTTTACCCATCTTAATATATTTCAACTCTAGAAACACGTGAAATTACATCTAAAGTCTAAATGACTTGCATTTATAGCAATTCCTCCATCTTGCACCATACTGTATAATAAGTGTAGAGTATTCAGTACCACTGAGCTTAAATTAGCAATGGCTTTACAGTTTGACCTTAAAGGATACATGCTACTACACTAGTAATGATTCTTGTTATCTATGAGAGAAAAAAAATAGCGCAAGAGAGCGACATCTGAGCCAGTTATGGCCTTGATTAGGATCACCCATGATTAGCTAGAGTTTAAAATGAGTGTGAAGTGTCATTCAATTACAAATGCCAGAGCAGGCAGGGATCACTGCAAATATCAAGAACACTGTTCTGAATGAGTGTAATGAGGCACTCTGAACTCTGAGCTATCATTATGGACAGGACAATCTGAACAATTCAAATTTTATGACTATGTTTAATAAAACAGTTGAGTTTTGGTAAATTAACTTACAATGCAGATTCAAGTGTCATGGCTATGGGACAGACATTGTTTAAAAATTTATCAGTGCTAATTTGACAGTACTTGTGCTTTAGATTGAAATATTTTACAAGATCTTTTACAGAAGCATATTGATCAATACTTTGTCAGTGGCTTATTTCAAGATTTAATCTTTTTTTTTTTTTTTGAGGAATAAATATATTTCATACTGTTTTTCACATGTTTTGAAATTCGAATTCAAGCATGGCAATACATTCCCCGTTTTCATCTTTTCACCAGTCTACCATTCCATTACAGAAAAACACCGGGAGCAAAAGGTTACCTTCTCCACAGAAACATGTAAACAGACTGAAAGGTCATCAAACAGAGCCCCGTGCCGCAGCGCCCATCTCTTGCAGAGGAGGAATTTAAGAAAGAAAGGTTGTGAGGAAAAGTGGCTGGCCCTTTCAAAAGCACAGAACAGGACAAGAAGGGTAAGTAGAAGAAAGAGAAGCAGAGAGCACATGCTTTCTTCCATAAGCTCCTCCATAAGTCTCCTGCAACTCAATTGGGTGAATTAGAATAGCAAGCATATATCAATGTATACGACTAACCTTGTTTACCTCTGGGTCTCACGTCGGTGCCGCTGTTTCGTTGTGGTGTAACAACACTAAAAAGCATTTTAACGTTTGCTCTCATACTGGGCTGTTCACGGTCAAGTCAGGTCAAAGAAAGGGTTCAGGCGAGTTTGATACTCCAGAATGAAATAATATGCTAGACGCCTAATGTTGGTGAAGTTAACATGGATGTTGAATTGTACACACATTTGGAAGAAGATGGTCACTCTTTTCGATATGTTTAAACATGAATTCCCTTATTGCTAATGTACCGCCGGGATTAACTCTGCGACGACAGAGTAATATAATGCCGTTTGGTTTCAAATGATGCTAGTGACATGGATTAGAGCAATAGAAACAGAAGAGGAATATAAACCAGAGATGACACCTAAAATGGCTGCTGATTTATCGCTGTGGTGAGTTTGGTACTGGGCTTCCATGTATATTAGCGCAACAAATCTGGGTCCATTTAGCAAGGAGATGCTCATACATACATCACCAGTTTCAGCTCCAAGCCAAGGTCAGAACTCATTGCATCAATCTTTTCAGCAGAGGCTACTCCACACAAGGGCAGGTTTGTAACTGTCGCCACGGTAATAGAATCTTTTTTCCTCTGCTTCATCTTTTCTCTTATCATGTGAAATATATATTCAACTTCTCCTCTTTCCCTCATTCTCTTCCATTGCATTTTTTTTTATCTTTAAAACACTGGGTGAACCTCATTCTTTTTCCGCGGACACATGCTCTGAGGATCATAGATTTTTAACGCTTTCATTTCTGGCCCTGTCAGGGGGCCTTTATAAAAAATAACAGTCCTTCTACAAAAAGCCTTGACCTCCTGAAATATCTTTGATAGGGTCTTCCTTTAAAATGTATTGAACATTTTATATGTGTGTTATGTGTGTATATATATATATATATATATATATATATATAATTTTTTTTTTTTTAAAGAAAGTAGTAAGCAAGGATGCATTAACTTGATCAAAAGTGATACTGTACATATATCTAATGTTAATGTTATATCACTGTTAAAAAAAAAAGTACCACACTTTCCACAAAAAGAAAAAAGCAGCACAACATGAAAAAAAAAAGTTAATATGCATCAAATCAGCATATTAGAATGATTTATCATCTTAAGTATAATGTGAAGTGACACTGAAGACTGAAGTAATGGCTGTCGGAAATTCAGCTTGGTGCTTTTTGTGCGTTATTTCAGTATTTCAGACCCAGTCGTTATTCATCTTCTCACTGAAAACAGTGACCAGGACATTCCTCCAAAATGCACCATTTGTGTTCTGCAGAAGCATGTCTTACAGATTCAGAACAACACGAAGGTTACAAAGCATTTTCATTTTTGGTTGAACTGTCCCTTTAAGGGTAAAATGTAAGCAGCATGAACATTTTTTTTAAAGCATACAGTTCTGTCCACTGAAACTCTTAAGATACATTTGGTTTGAGCAATTGTGCTGTGTCAATATTTGCCATTGTGATTACTCATGCAAAAGTGTGTTATGCTTTATGTAAGATTAATACTAAAATCAATCACTCAAAGAGCACTTTATGTGTACCAGTCCATTTAGTGAGAGAGGGAGAGAAGTGAGTAAATATATAAATAAAAAAGCACCTCTTTTAATTGATGAACCTGACCTGCTTTGCTTTAATGCCAATTTTCATTTGATCTATAAAAATATGCTTGAGTGACATTATGTGACAGCATCTTAATCACTGTGAGAGTAAATAAGAATAATTTATGCTGGTTGATTGTGGGCAGAGGGCCATGAATCAGTGCTACGTCAAATATAACGCCAGGTGCATTGATGAGGTGGAGAGGCCGCAGACAGCAGATTGGGCTGTAAAGGGTATAGAGGCGGGAAGCATTGACACTGTTACCCCATTCCCAGCATGCATCAGACGACACTAGTGGCTAATCTTGGCATCAAAACCTGTGAATGAGGAATGAATTGTGCTGAGTATGTTATTATAAGTGATCCATAACTCTTAAAAACTAATTTTTGCCTTAAAAAGTAATAGATTTATAAAATCTAATATAAAAGATAAAAAATAATCAAGTTTCATTATATCATTTCTTATTCGTAGAAATACTTTTTAAATTGTGCTGCATGGTTTGCCCTAAAAATATTGTTTAATAGGTCAGATAGGACAAAAAAAAGTCTTATTTTTCATAAACAGTCAAATTAAATCTTAAAAAAAAACTAAGCATCTCTCTTTTATTTCCTCTACAGTAATTAATAAATCATATCATATTCGCAGCCCCAGTTGCTCCTTAGGGGTTGCTTGGATTCATTGATCTTCCCTTCAGTTCTCATTGTGTGTGTGTGTGTGTGTGTGTGTCATCACAGGGAAAGCCCCTCAGATAATGTCCATCATGGAGATGGCTTCTGACAAATACGTAGAGTGTGGTGAAGACATGACAGCTGTCAGTCAAGGCCCAGGCACTGGGAGGTAAAACATTTTGTTGGCCACAAGGTTCTGTTTAAGCAGGGACTGTGTGTATGGCAAACTTAGTTTGCACACAGAAAAATGGCAGGGTCATGCAAATTTTTAATATCCCAAATTATTGTAGTTAACTCAAATGGTAAAGTCTTTTGCAACCTAATTTGTTAGTTAGAAATCCAATGTTAATAAAAAGGTCCATATATTAAGAAGTAGATATTTGGGTCAAAAATTGAGATAGTAAGGGTTCCAAAATTAACATAAAATATAATTCTCAACCTATATAGTTAATGATGTATTTGATGTATTTTTGGGTGAAACAGGATATTCAGATGGAAAGTGAACAGATGATTGTTCACAACAAAACCATAAACATGAATTAAGAAAATAAATGGGGTCCATTTTCAATCATGTGAGCCTAAACTTTCAATCTTGTCAAAATTACTCAGAGAGCACTTCAAAGGAATAGTTCTTCTAAAAATGAAAGTTTGCTTTAAAATGTACTCCCCCTCAGGCCTGCAAGTGATGTAATGTTAAATCTCACCAAATCTGGTCCAACAAAGAAACAAATTCATTCTGAGGGTGAGTACATTTTCATCAAATTTTCATTCTTGGGAAAACTATTCCTTTAAGTATCATTCCACAGAGAGCAAAGACACATGTTTATTCGTTTGGTAGATAGTTTCATCCAAGGTGACTTACTAATGAGATTTGTTTAGACAAAGATGTGTGTGTTTTCCTTTGCATTATTGTGATTATCATAAGACAATGACCAGATTTTTGGCCCTGGAAGGGTCTGAACAAAACACAGTCTGAAATTGCTTCCTACCTGAACAGGGTTGCAGAAACAAAAGACAAATACAGTTTAATCTACTGCTGGCTTCATGTGGCATGCGGTATAAGGAAAATGCATGGGATATCATCCGGTTATGCTATTAGCATTACAATACCATATTCCGTCGGTCATCAATGGCCACGTCTTTATGACTGCATTCGATCTCTGCCTTCAAAGGCCATTAGCAGATTTCCCTCTTGAGAGGACAAAGGCATGAGCTCTAGTCCTTGAGTTTTTCTCCTGCTAACACAAAATGACATGTTTCCAATGAGTGAACCGATAATCCCTTCTATTTGTTTTCTGCTCCGCGGTTAACAAGTTTCATTAAACAAATGGGTCTGTAATATTTCTGCTGACATATTATGACTAGCTGTTGTTTGAGTGAGATCTAGAGATTGCAGTTGTATGTTGAGGGCCAAAATCAATGGATTCTTTTTCTCCTCTGAACATATGGGAAAAACTGCCTGTTACTGTTATCTTCCACTACCATAATTTGAAAGTCTGAGGAAACATTGAATGTTATCATGTTTAAATGAATGTTTGGTTCAACTGCAGTGTATTTTATAATAGTTACACTATAATAAAAAAAATAAACCAATAGTGAAGGTATTACTTCTGATGTAATTGCATTATAGACTATAGAACAATTCTGCATAAACCAATAGTGAATTTAACATAAAAATGTAATGTATAAGGTAAAATCTATTTTTAGTGTAACGTTGTCCCTTTATATAGTTTGCTCAGTTTAACAGCTTTAACATATATATATATATATATATATATATATACAGTACAGACCAAAAGTTTGGACATACCTTCTTATTCAAGGAGTTTTCTTTATTTTCATGACTATGAAAATTGTAGATTCACACTGAAGGCATCAAAACTATGAATTAACACATGTGGAATTATATATGGAATTATATACATAAATAAAAAGTGTGAAACAACTGAAAATATGTCATATTCTAGGTTCTTCAAAGTAGCCACCTTTTTCTTTGATTACTGCTTTGCACACTCTTGGTATTCTCCTGATGATCTTCAAGAGGTAGTCTCCTGAAATGGTCTTCTAACAGTCTTGAAGGAGTTCCCGAGAGATGCTTAGCACTTGTTGGCCCTTTTGCCTTCTGTCTGCGGTCCAGCTCACCCCTAAACCATCTCGATTGGGTTCAGGTCCGGTGACTGTGGAGGCCAGGTCATCTGGCGCAGCACCCCATCACTCTCCTTCTTGGTCAAATAGCCCTTGATGCCTTCAGTGTGACTCTACAATTTTCATAGTCATGAAAATAAAGAAAACCCTTTGAATGAGAAGGTGTGTCCAAACTTTTGGTCTGTACGATTATAGATGTATCGCCCCCTGTTAGATATTTTTAAAGCCCTTACCCCAACAGTCTACAAAGCATTTAATGTAATAATAATATGATCTAATATATTAATATATTTGTGTGTGTGTGTGTGTGTTAAGCACATTTAACAAGTCGGACGGAATCAACTGAGCTGTTGGCCACAGTATTGAAAGACACTGGTTTCCCCCCTTCTCCAAAACAGCTGTCCTCCTCACTCAGCATTTATCTTTTCTGATCTGTCCCAAACTTTTAGAGCTTTCTCATCTGACAGCTTCTAGATACACCAAGTCAAACTTCACTGGGGGCTAATATCACATACATACATACACCAACACTTATCTGTACAAATATTTGAACATTTAAATATGGATAAAAATACATGAGAAACATTTTTAGGGGAATATATTTAGTAGTTTATATTTCTGATCACATTGTCATTTTTTTTTTCTTCTTCTACTATTAAGTTAGGTGTTATGTTTAAAGAAAAACAAATGTTAGTGTGTCTTATTTTAGGGATTTAATCAAATCAAATCACTTTTATTGTCACATCACCACAGCACATGAAATTCTTAGGAGCATGCTCCAGACAGTGCAGAAACAATTTACATATAGACATACAGATTTAAACAGATGATAGTGTGCAATATACATATACATATAACCAGTACACACAGTGTACTATTAGACATACTTACAGTTAGAAAATTAAATGTCAATTAATTTAGATTTTGTAATGGAAAGCAGTATTGAGCGTAATGCATTACCAATTAAGTAATTACGTTTTTTCTTAAAAAGAAAAAAGTAAAGTAAGGGATTACTTCTGATATAATTGCATTATAGACTATAGAACAGTTCTGTATAAACCAATAGTGAATTTAACATCAATTTTAATGTATAAGGTAAAATCTGTGTTTTTAATGTAACATTGTCCATTTATATACTTCAACAATTTATGCAATTTAATATAATTTATTAGAAAGAATTAAAAGTGCAGTTTCATGCCTTTGCTTGCATTGTTCAACTGGTCGAGGTTAATATAGAATTTAGAAAGTAAGCAATGCAATGTATTTTGGAGAGAGTAGTCAGTAATTTAATTACATTGTTGAAGATGTAATTATTAGCTAGTAATTACTTTTTCCATCAGAAATGATTCCTAATTATAATTTAGAAAAAGACTTAATTGGATAAACATATTCACAGTTTTATTTCTGTACATAACTACTTACCCCATTAGGATAAACAACCAAAAACATACTTCATGCAGTTAAAATATGAGACAAACATTTGCAGACATCTTTTTTTGCACAAATGACGAAATATTTTGATCCCTCAGAATGATAAATGAGATATTTCCCCATATTTGCTGGGAAAATATCTAACATTTCGAGAAAAAAAAAAAACAACAACTGGCAATAATTGAATCCTGGAGATGTAGTGCAGGTACTGCAGCTTGTTGACTGTTCACTGTCCACTCAAATGTTCATCTATCAAGCAGGAGCAAACTGCGGAAATGCATAATATTTTTAAAATGTTGATTAGTGAACCTCGTGCTGCAGTTTATCAAGGTAATACATCACCAGTGATGAGATATTAATCTCAGGATGAGCCATAACCGTTTCTTCCCCTCTGACAGGTCTAGAGCTCACAGGACTTTAATATGACAACGGAGCTCCGAGAGCCATCGGAAAATTAATTAAAAACCGAATCAAACCTGGTAGAAAACACAACCAACACTTAATGAGGACTCAACACCATGAATCAGCCAGCCACTGCAATAGGGGCTTTATATCCATGGGCACACTTTTAGATGTGCAGTGATCTATTAGTGTCTATGTGCTTCATGAGTTTTAATGTATTGATTATGCACGCCAAAAAATAAAATAAAATAAATAAAAATGCAGCTGGACAAGTAAAACAATGAAAACAGCTGACCGACGACATAAAGACAACTCTTTATGGCTTTCTTATAAATAAATGAATGCAAAAAAATAAAATAAAAATAAACAATAGAATAACACAAATTTAGATTTGATGGGCCAATAATTCTCAGTGTTTGTGCCACTAATCGTGTTAATTGATCTTTCTTTTGTAGCACAGGAGCTGGGCTCAGATTGCATTAGGCATAATGAGGATTTAATGTGGGGTCAAGAGCAGGCCGGGGTCATACCTTGTCAGGACATTGAGGGAGACTGTGTTTGTTTACACCCCGCTAGGCTCACCGTTCCACACAACAACTGCACCAGGGGACGCAAGGGGAGGGGCCCTAAATGTTCTCACAAATACACTTGTATTTTTATTGAAAACAAAGACCCTGTTTTTTTATTATTTATCTCAAATAATATTTTTTTTCATTATTGAAAATATATTTAATTTTAAGAGGATTTAATATATTAAGCATCAATCTTAATATATTCTATCTATCTATCTATCTATCTATCTATCTATCTATCTATCTATCTATCTATCTATCTGTCTATGTATATATCTGTCTTCTGTACTGTTAGCTCAGCAGCTTAAAACCTTTATTTTTCATGAAGAATATTTACTATATTAAATGTTTAAAATGTATTATCTCATATGATCTACAGCAGTACAGAACAATAAGAACAATCTGAGGTTAAAACATTTATTTTATAGCGATTTTAGGAAACAAACAAACAAAATAACAATAAGCTGTATTCCTGTGTTTTTGTGTGCACAGAACTCCTGAGGTCATGCTACACTTTTCATGACAAAGGGCATAGTGAGCCCAGCTCTCCTGTCTGGCGAACAATTCCAGCCCTGTCTGTCTTTCCTCTGTAGATCAGCCCACACAAAAGACCAGATTCAGCTGTTTATGAACCTCTCTGTCTCTCTATTCATCTAGTACTGCCATTATTCCAAGGTCATGCCAAAGAGCTGGATTTAGAAAGCCCTAACTGAAGTCCAATTAGATTCACAGTCCTTTCCACACAGCCCAGCTCTAGCAGGGAACTCCTTTTTTTTCTCTCTTTCTCTCTTGTTGGACAGGTGACCTCTATCTAAGAGATACCTAGGTTTGTAGTAGTCTACAGGAAGAGATGCATTGAAATGAAATGAAACTTATATGATAAAAGGAAAGAAGATCAGATTAGTTTCCCTTTCATGCTGTTTTTGTTTTTGCTTTAGACTAGGACAGAAAAGATTGCAAGTGCATTCAGAAATGAATTAGATGTAGTTTTCTATCACAACCACATCTTATAATTTGAAGTTAAAAGACCTGAAAGGGAAGAATAAAAATACCTAGTGATACCTCAGCTAACATGGAACATTCACAGAACGTTTCTGCAAGGTTCTATTATAAATAAACATTTTTTATGTAAAATAACTTCTCTGTTAAATATGGTAACCTTCGTTCCCTGAAGGAGGGAATGGAGACATCATGTTGGTGACCAACAAATTTGGATATTGCTTCGATAGACTAATCTACTTCGAGAGTAAACTAAACAAAACAATGCACATTGGCATGCTTTTATTGCATCCAGCTCCAGCTGATCACATTGTGAATATAAGAAGGCAGAAGGTGCAGTGCATACCAGGTTTTCGCTAAGGAGCCGAGCCAGTGACCTGGGTACTCAGCTGTGGTACAGCAGCCAAGACGACGGGACGTGACATCTCCGTTCCCTCCTTCAGGGAACGAGGATTACCATATGTAACCGAGACGTTCCCTTTCAGTCGGTCACTCTCTATGTCATGTCGGTGACTGACGAATTGGGATTTCCCAACCAAAGTGCCATGGATGCTGCACTGTGTGAGCCAACTGTGCCCCTTTTTGGTGTAGGATGGGGCACGCAACAAGTAGTTCTATTTAGGACTGTGCGATTAATCAAAATAGAATTGCAATCGCGATTTGAGATGTTGCGAATTTTCTAATCGCAAAGCCTGTGATGTGGACTCGATATTACTCTGTTCCACAGCATTTGCATGACTGCCAGCCTTGAGTGACAGTCTTAATAACCAATAGAGTAAGCGCAGCTCCTTTCTCCCTAATCAGCACTGCTCTAACAAACTGTGTAAATGTCGACCATTAATAATAAAAAAAAAAAAAAAAAAAAAAAAACGGAGAGTGGGAGAGAGAGTGTGTGTGTGATTATGGCATCTGCAGGGTCAGATCGATAGTTAGGCAAATTAATACTAAAGAAAAACTTATGTAATATGAGATTACTTTGGCTTCGAAATGACAGACACCAAACAAAAAAGGTGACGTTAATTCACAAGAGCTGCGTCACAACACATATCAGGAGCTCCCTTATCGGTTCTGCTTTCAGTACTGGAGAATAAAAGATACATTCTTAGATGTTTTTGTTAGTACATGAAGGTCATCATGCACATTTTATCTCCCCAACAGATTCTAATTTGAAAGAAGTTTATAATGAATGTTCACTATTCCCAATTCAGAAAAGCACATACACAGCCTGTGTCTCTGAATGCTTCACATACTTGCTCCTCTTTGCCACCATTAACACTCGCCGCACACACGCAGCCTGTTTAGTAATGCTGGGTTATACTCACGCACGGCTCCACACTGCAAGTCTCCATGTGCGCATCTGGCAATATGGATGAGACTTGACACACGCACACAACCTGTGTCAACTTGCGCCTGGCTCTGCGTCTAAAACAAGTGTAAATTTGGATGAAATGAAACATTTAGCACATTTTTCACTTGTTCTTAAAATCCCAAATACTTAAAAATGAATAAATCAGCCTACTAACCTTTGTAATACTTTAATAATTGACCAAAGTAATACAGTTCTTTATTTACACAAAAGAAACAAATCTTTCCTGTGAAATTCAATAATTAAATTATGTAAAAGTAGTAATACAATTATAATAGTCCCTTCAAAAAAAAAAAAAAAACTAAAAAACCAAAGCAAAAAAAAAAAAAAAAAGATAAATAAAAATAAAAATAGAACCCCTCCGAAAACACAATGGAAAAATTTAATGGATTTAAGGGTTATAATGGTAATTATATTTGCTTTAATGTAAACTATAATGGTGTCTACTGGTACTTGATCGATTCTATTGGGATGTAATCTGGCAGATGGGAAACAATAGAACAACAGTAATTCCTATTGGAATAACGCCCAAAACACATTACAAAAAGGAACTTTGTTATTGTTTTAATGGAAACCATAAGAATTTTTGTAATGGTTTCTATTGTTTTTTTTGTTGTTTTTCAGCAGGGATACCAATAAGTTACTGTGCTGCACAATATTGACAATATTAAGTGAAGCTTGACTTATTATCTAATCGAAATATCTGTTAAAAAAAAAATAAAAAAAATCACAATTAGATATTTTCCCCAAATTGCACAGCCCTAGTTCCATTCACCATTGTCAAAGCACTAGCCACTCAGTGAGACTGGATAACACTGGGAAAACATACCTGTTCCTCTTGGAGTAGGGAGGCTGCGGAAGCTCCATCAAGGAGGTCTTGGGAGCAAATACACATATGAAGATCTGTTTTGGTGCATATAGAAAACTGGAGGTGATTGAAACCCTCTAGGAAAATGGCAGAAGTCTGCAGGGGAAACATCAGCTCTAAGGCTATACAGTGGAGTTTACATATATGTGATCCACTTAGGTCTCTCATATGGAACCCAGCCTTCTACCGGCTCTCAAGGATTCAGCGGGTGAAGGCCTGTCACCAGACATTTCACCACGTCTGGCTGCCGAGGGGATGGAGGAGCTTGACAAGGTCTACAGTACGGATACTCTGGAGTAGTTTCAGCAAACCAACACTAACCCGGGCCTCTCGGTGCCACTACCCGTTTGAGGTGAGAACACAGGAGGATACCAGCTTCACATGAAGACTATGGAATTTAGTGAATGTGTCTGGGGTTGCCCAGCTCGCAGCTCTACAAATATCTGTCAGCGAGTTGCCACAAGCCAGTGCCCAGGAGGAAGCATCACTTCTAGTTGAGTGAGCTCGCAACCTGAATGGGCAGGACACCCCCTGTGCCTGATTAGCCAGGGTGATGGAATCTTCAATCCAGTGGGCCATCCTCTGCTTAGACCCACCCTTCTGCCGGCCTCTGTAACAGACAAAGAGCTGCTCTGAGGTCCTAAAGCTTTGTTTCCGTTCTATGTAGCATCACAGGGCTTGGATGAAACAGAGCAAAGCTAGGGCTGGGTCTACCTCCTCCGAGGGCAGAACTTGCAGGTTTACCACCTGATCCATGAAGGGAGTAGTGGGAACCTTGGGCACATAGCCAGGCCGGGGCTTCAGGATTACCTGCGAGTCAGCCGGCCCAAACTCTAGGCACAAATCATCGATCGAAAATGCGTTCAGGTCCCCTACCATCTTGATGGAGGCCAATGCAAGCAGGAGAAGAGATTTCAATTAAATAAACTTTTTTTTTTTAGCTCGACTGAGTGCCAAGACTCGAATGGGCCCTGCTGTTGTGATTTAAACACTAGATACAGGTCCTAAGAGGGTATTGAAGGGGGCTGGGAAGGATTTAACTTCCTGGCCCCTCTAAGGAACCTGACGACCAGATCATGCTTACTCACCAACTTCCCTTCTATAAGTTCACGGTATGCAGCAATCGCAGCAACCTGGACTTTGAGAGTGGAGGGAGACAGCTTTTCCTCCAGCCCTTGTTCCCGAGTGGCCAATACAGTGCCAAAAGCAAGACCTGATCGTCCTCCCTGAGCTTTCACAGTATCTGTGCGAGAAGGCAGACTGGGGGAAACACATACTTGCATAGGCCCCCCGGCCAGCTGTGTGCCAGTGCATCCATGCCAAGTGTTCTCTCAGCCAGGGAGTAGAACAACTGACAGTGAGAGGTCTCGAAGAAGTAAACAGGACTACCTGAGTGGCTCAGAAACGTTTCCAAATTAGCTGGACCGTCTGGAGATGGAGTCCCCACTCACTCAGGAGCGCAACCTGAGACAGCTTGTCAGCTGTATGGTTGAGCAGGCCCGGAATGTGAATGGCATGGAGTGACCTCAGAACCTTCCGACTACAAAGGACCAGCATGTGCTTTCTTAGTAAGTGCACTTTGAGATGGTTAAAGGCAAGACTTTCTGCTAACAACTCTAGACAATTGACAGCCAGTGCAGATGGGGGCCCATCCATACCCCTGACACTGCATGCCCATTGTACGTGGCCCCCCAGCTGGTGGTGGGCACTAAGAATCAGCATGTGACACCCCTAGAAACCAATCATCCAGCCGAGAAGGCTCGGGACTTGGTGGAAGTTTCCACTCCAACCCTACCTTCTCAGCAGCCCGGGAAAGCATAGGTGTCATCTCTGTATCTTCCTCCGAGAGCTCTCCCTCTGGTGCAATGATGACATCTGGTCACCAGGAGAGGCCCCGCTGGATAACGCTGTTACGCTCTTTGAAGAGGAGGAGTGTTGGGCCCCCAAGGTTTGGTTCCCTGAGGGGTTTGCCACCACTGTGACCCTCAGATCGCTCATGCTACTGATGGAAGTAGTTCTCAGCTGGCAGCCGCCAGGACAGGCTTTAGATTGTGGCAGAGGCAACGGAGCTCCACCCCCCTGGAAGTAGTGAAGACTGGTCTGCAGCGCTGAGATGGTCATCTTCCCGCAGTGGGAACCTGAGTCATCCACGAAAGCCACCTGAGCGTCTTTAATGCCCAGACATGTGAGGCAGCGATTGTGACCATCACCAAGCAGCAGGTAACGATCGGCATCCTTATAAGGACAATTTGTCGTCTTTATAAAGACGCACCTGTGAAGCTCTTTTAACCTTTGAGGTCTAAGGGTATTTGACATTTGTGCTTTTTTCAGTTTCTTATAAATATCTAAATGGCTAAAGTCTAATCTCACTGTAGTCAGCACAAACTGGGCTATAATAATATGTGAGCAGCATGTATGTACATGTACACATTATACGTGGTTAGTGAAAAACTAAAAATGTTAAATCACTTCAATAAGGCCATATAACACATAAAGAACATTGGTTCCTGGGCCTTTTGAGAACTGCAGCTTGTAGCCTAGAGTTTTTCTTTCTAAATTATGTAAAATCATTGTAAAAATCATTTTTACTCACTCACAGAGAACAATATATTGATTAAAATTTTCTAAGACACTTTTTGTTGGTAAAAGTCATATGCGAGTAGGCATCAACTATCATTGTGATTTACACCTGAGAAGACAAAGGCCCACATAATGAGCTGCATAATGAGCCTTTCAGTCAGCTGTTTGACTGAGAGGGAAGAGGTACAAGAAAGAATGTAAGGACAAAATAAATGTATATAATTTTATGTTTGTAGTTTATTTAGAATATATTTAATTATATATTAAATGCTCTTCTAGTGCTGAGGTGCACAGGGGAACTGGCCGCTTGCAGCATAACAGAGGGGTAGTGCAGCCTAAAGTGCGCAACTCGCTCGACACAGAACGACTGCGTACCGCCAAGACCAGAAGCTCCCAAGAGCGTGTTGAACTCATACCTCTCTTAAAGACAATGTTTAGATTGATGCATTGCACCTGCTGCCTTCCTATACTCACATTGTGATCAGCTGCAGCTGGATGCAATAATTGCATGCCAATGTACACTGGCTCATTTAGTATACAATATCTCAATTTGTCGGTAACCAATGTGATGTCAGGAGTGACGCCCTGAAAGGGAACTGAATGTTTGTTCTGAAATGTTATGAATGTTATGAAAATCTAATCACAAAGACATTATTTATACATTGTTCATGGATTTTTATTTTTTACATTTTAGTTGGATGTTCATTATTTGAAATGTTACTTGTTTCGAAATGTTCAGAGAACATTCAAAAGTTTCCATAATGTCTTAAAAAAAGAGAGAAATTGGAATGTTCCCTTAACGTTCATACAACCAGGAAACAACATAAAAAAGAACCTTTTGAACATCCACAGAATATTCAGAAATATGATTTAGAACTTAATGGGAATGTTAGCAAAACATTCTTATTTTTGTTACCTGGAAACATAATGAGAATTTCATTTTGATAACATTGTTGGAGAGATGTTTGAAATATATAATAAAGTTGTCATCCAATGAAGGGCAAAAACTCAGGGCAATGTTTACCCTTTTAGAAACGGTTCCCAAAATGTCAGAAGAGCCTTTGCCATCTTTGGCACTAACAGAGAAAAGGCTTTGGTCCCCAAGGGCATTTTCAACAAAGCACATTGAAAGTACGTCTTTTCAAAAAAAGCGGTAAAGACAGACAGTTATAAGGTGAAACTAAATACATTTTTGCTTCGAGACTGAGTGGTTAAATCGAACACAGAATCTTTACACAGTTACCCTTTACTCTGGTTTAGCTGTGTAGCAAGTGATAGAGTAAAGCCAGTCCTAATGTTTACTCATTAACTCAGAGGACAGACGGTAGACAGGGACTTGCAACTCCAAAGGGGACAGATCCTCTAACTGTGTCTCCTTGATAAGTTTGCATTTCAAAAGACCTTGGTCTAATCCATTAGGGGGGCTAGGAAAACAAGATGTTCCTCTCCAGTTTGGCTAATTAGCTTCTCTTTTTTTTTTTCGTCAGAGCAGTCCATATTCTTAAAGTGCTGTTGGGATCCAGATGTGTAACTAGGCTAATGACTGACTGACTAACAAAGAAAAATGGATGCCCATTCTTGAGCAGTGATGGAAGTCTCTGGTAGTCAGTGCCCATTTTAGGCCCACAGAGTTAATCACCCTGAGCGCTTTGCCAAATGCATCTTTACATCCATTTAGTGACATTTAGGTCTGGTAAGTCAGACAGATGTTTGTTTTAGCGGTGATGTGGTAAGTATTGGACAACACTTATTTGTCTAGCCCTGATTTTGAAGTCATTTGTAACTGAGTTACAACTAAAAAAAAAAAAAAAAAAAAAAAAAAAAAAAAAAAAAATGCAATTTAGGAAGTCAAGCAATATGCATAGCTCGCCTGTTATTGACATCAGTGACCCATTTTATGAGTGGTGAGAATGTTTCTGTGGTCAATTTAAAATGATTTTAAAGATGCAACGTTTAGAAACCATTTTTTTTTTTTCACGAAAGTGTTCAGCAATGCTGGATTTATTTGATCAAAAATACTGTCAAACAGAAATACTGTGGGAAACAAAAATTACAATCTTAAATAACCATTACATTTAAAATGTTCTAAAATGTTATTTATTCTAGTGATGGCAAAGCTGAATTTTCTAGTTCCTAATTCTAATATGTTGATTTGGTGTTGAAGAAAATTATTATTGTTATTATTATTATTATTGAAAATGGTTGTGATGCTTAATAATGTGTAAGTAAGGGTTTTCAGGATTGCTATAAAAATGTTCTTGTATTCGAAAATGTAGCCAGTATTTTATTAGACTCAACTTTATTGTCATTGCACATGTAAGAAACAGGGCAATGAAATGCAGTTAGCATCTAACCAGAAGTGCAATAAGCAGTACGTACAGAATATACAATGTCTTCAATATGTTACAAATGCACAATAAATATACAAATAAGACAGTATTATGGACATAATTTACAGATTTTAAATACTATCAGCATGATATACAGATAAGTGTACTTGGAACATACTACACAGATGGGTTATATAAAAGTGTAGGCTTTTATAAGCAGAAACATCATTTGCACTAGTGCAATGGACAGTAAAGTGCATATAAAATATTTCAGTGTGCATTCAGTATTCTGGATGAACAAACAGTGGTGCAAGTAATAACAAGTTTACTGTTTTTTTTCTTGTTTTTAAATAAATCAGATGTAGTGATGATGTGGGGTGAGGAATCTGTGTGTATGGTGTGGGGAGTGGTGAGAGGAGTCCTTAAGAATGCTGCATGCTCGACGTAGACAGCGTTTTCTTTGGATGTCATCAGTAGCAGGAAGTGGTGTCCCTGTAATGTGTTGGGTGGTTTTCACCATCCTTTGTTGTGCCTTGCGGTCAGCCACTGAGCAGTTCCCACACCAGACTGTGATGCAACTGGTCAAGATGCTCTCGATCGCACAACGGTAAAAGTTCACCAGGATGGCTGAAGACAGCTGGTTCTTCTTCAGTGTCCTGAGGAAGAAGAGGCGATGGTGAGCCTTCTTGACCAGGCTGGAGGTGTTTGTAGTCCAGGACAGGTCCTCCGAGATGGTGGTTCCCAGGAACTTGAAGTTGGAGACATGTTCAACAACCATCCCGTTAATGTGGATGGGGTCGTGTGTGCTTCCTTTCCTCTTTCTGAACTCCACAATGTTAAATATACAGCACATACTTTCAAGACGAAATGCAATATTTTCTTATAGTTGCAGATACAAAATGGCCTGTGTGTATTTGTGGATTATTATTATGATCTCCCAAAACAATTTATTGTACATACATGTCATTTTTTAAATAGTAACTTTATGAAATGTGTGGCAGTGATGAAGCTATATGTAACAATGTGCAGCTGGAGTTTATTTTTAATAATGCATATTTGTTGTGATTGTTATCAGGTTATGTTTGTCATCAAATTATCTAATTAAATGTGTCACCAGGTTATCTGTTCACTATAAACTGTAAAAGATAATGCTAAATTATTTGTGCATCGCCTAATTAATATTCATGAGGTGAGCTGCCATAATTATTGTGAGGTCACACCCAGCCAATCAATCACCTGAACCCAAACTCACTTATTTTTGGTCCACTTCATCCTTATAAATGAACAGATGCTGATTCAGATGGAAGATTAACTATATTTAGAGGAAATAATCTGTGTATTAAATGACTGAATGTATTTTACATAAGACTAAGAACATTATGTAAATGAACCTCTTTCCTGTGACACCATCTAGGTCCAGCTTCCATGTGTTTGCAGGGATATCCCATGCATAGCGTCGCCCACAGGGCGAGGGCAGGGAGATGGGTGGCTGATGCAGGCCGCAGCGGCTGTGCTACCTATCTTCCTTTTGAAGCAAAGCGGAGCTGACAGAGGCCACCTCAGGAGACGGCTCACTCTCCATCACAGCGCTGAGAGGAAGAGGCAGGGTCTGTCAGGGGTCCTCTAGCACTGCAGAGAGCTACGTACCCCCATCCTGCTGCTGTCTCCACTGCACCCAGTCACTTCACATGCCATCCATACAATGAAAAACGTACAGGTACAGTACAGTCAGCAATAGCCAATGTGTCTTCAAGTATAGGGGAGACCGAGGCAAGTTGTCACATGAGATGTATTTCAGTAACTATGAGTTTTTTGGACCAATTGTCCACAATGCTTAAATATTTATACACAATGTTTATATATAAAAATACCATTTAGAAGACTTTGGGGTTGACTAGATATTTAATTTTTTTATGCAAGAAGCCTCTTATGCTCATAAATTTCTTTGATCTAAATAATACTGTTGTGAAATATTATTTAAAATAATTTTGTATTTAAATTATTAAATGTATACCTGGGATGGCAAAGCTGAATTTTCAGCATCATTACTCCAGTCTTCAGTGTCACATGATCTTCAGAAATCATTCTAAAATGATGATTTGAACATTTTAGTGTTCAATTTTGCTGCTTAAAATTTTTGTGGAAACCATAAGCCAGTGATATAGTTGTTCTTCTTTGATGATTATTCAATTTATATATATATATATATATATATATATATATATATATATATATATATATATGGTTTGACATTTCTCTCACTTTTTTGATTTGCTGTAAAGTATCTTAAAAAAAATATACCATTGGTGCATGCTGTCACAACAGCACTATATTGTTCAAATGTTGAGAAATATTTACTTGGGCAACAACTCATATGACATCTTTCCCCAGTTTCCACTACAGTAGACATTTCAGGCATAATTATTAATTCAAAATTTGCTGAATTAAGCATTTGTCACAAGTATCAGTCTAAAGGAAGAAATAAGACTCAGTGATCACTAAAGAAAATGATATACACTACAAGTTTGACATTCAGTCAAATACATATGCCAATATATTTACCAAAAAAATTCTGTTATACCAATATACCACACTGCTCGCTGAAATCCTCCAGCCATTACTGTATGTCAAGTTGCACTCTTTACAACAGCAAATTGAAAGCTTGTCACCTACACCCTTTCATCTAGGGCAATCCGTTTCAATTCTGCGAACTTTCTTCTTCTGTCAAAATTGGTGTGGAAGAAGAGAAACGAGTGGAGAGAAAAAGGAGACAAAGGGAGAGCACCCTTCTAACTTTTATCTGTGCGGCAAAATGCTGTTATCCTGGAGTGGTGTCAAGAACTCTATCTCTCGTACGCTTTCTTTCCCCCCTCTACCAGGTGACAAGCACAAGACGAGAGAGAGATAAGATTGGAAAAGAATCCCACTCCACTGAGTAAATAAATAATCAATACTCATCTAAATGTAAATGAGAAAGTAGCCCTCTTTGATAGCATCGTTTTTATCAACCAACCAATTTTCCTCAGACACTCACTGGGCCTCCACCAAATCACCATCCTTCAGCGTCCGAGTAATGGAGAAGAAAAAAGAACTGTGGAAGAGGGGGGGCAAGCATGAATGGGTCACTTGAAACCTAAAGTTCAGTCAACCTTCACCAACAACATTTCACCAGAAATGCCATTTGGTTGCGTCGTACACTTTTATTTTTTTTCCCCCATTGTATTTCTGACACTCTTGTCAATTACCATTTGCACTGAGCTCTCAGCATATCAGTGTCTATATCAATTGCCGCCACCAAATCGTCTTTTGTCCTTGTTTTGAGTCCCTTTTTATCTTCATAACTTCTACATGTCAGTCTGCGGTAGTAATTTTGAGTCATACTCACGTATCAGTGCCTTTTTAAAAAACAAACCGTATTGATTTCACCTTCCAGGTTTGGTGAGGGCAGGTTGCATGAGACGGTTTTTCACTTCACTTGTCAGTGGCTGTCAAACTGCTGTGCAAAAGATAAAAATGTGTTGGCTTAGTGAAATAAAAAATAAGGGCAGGTTTTAAAATATAAATTACAGCAGGAGAATAGATTAGGGCCTGGGACATGCTGTTTGAAAAGTGTTAACAGAAGCTCCTTGACCTGGCTGAACACTTGATGGTTTTGTGGAGAACATACACATAGTACAATAAAGACGGGGATGACAGCTCTACTGTAACTACACAACCATAAAATCAGAGAAAAGGGAAACAAAACCACAAAATGAAACTGTTGGGATCATTTACTTCACCGCAAAGTCGTTCCAACCCTGTATTATTTTCTTTCTTACTGTATGTAAAGCTTCTTGTGGTCACATGACAAACAAAAACCAGTGTTGTTATGATGGAAAACTTGGCTAATGTAATATTTTTAATTACAATTTTAAAATGTTATTAATATATATTTTTTTCAAATGACTTGAGAGCTCTGGCGGACAGGAAGATTTAGCTTGATATTAATTTTATAGAAGTATAAATCATAGTAAAAATTCAATAATAAATTATAAATCAGCAAGAATAAATTATGAAAAGATTTGTGTTTTTGGCATGTAATATTCCTTTTTCAGACCATATTTAGGCTGAAAAGAAAGTCTTTTTTTATCTACACTACTGTTTAAATGCTGTTTAATGTCAAATTCATTTTTTGATAGAAACTAATACTTTTATTCAGCAAGGATGCATAAAATGCATCAATCATTGTCATAATATTTCACAATACTACACTTTTAACTGTATTGTTGATCAAATACATGCAGCCTTGGTGAGCTTCTTTCAGAAACATCTTTCCAACCCCAAACTTTTGAAAAATGAATTGACATGCATGCATTTCTAAAAGCTTGCGTTTGACCCTCACCCCTTCCCTGACTGATCTTGTGGGAAGAGTTGAAAGTGGTTCTCTCCATCTTAACTCTGTTACACGCAGAGGTGCTAAACATGGCTGACAGATCGAGGAGAGCATGGAGCATGAGTCCCGTATTACTCCGCCCCGATCCCAGACCTGTAAGGGCCATGTCCAGAGCGAGGGCAGGGTCCTAAACTCACCCTGACAGCTCCTCGACAGATCTCACAGCCTTACTGACATCTGGACGTGCGCTGTAAAATCGGAGGAGTTCAAACCAATTTGGCAATGGAGCCCAGGTGACACGGGGGGACGGCTCGGTGGGATTAAGGAGGTCGGAGATACCTGTCTACTTGCAATTTGCAATCTCTGTGGAAGGGAAAGAAAGGAAATTCTGTATTAAAAGGGCTTGGAGCAATTCCCAGCCTAAGTTTAATCTTGATGCATGAAATCATCTGTCTGATTGAATTAAGTACTGACTTGGCATTCACCGCCGTGATTTTTCAGCACAAATGCGAGGTACGTCATGTCAGAAATAAAATTACATAAGCGGATATGTGATTTTTAGGACACAAATAGTTGAAACGGCTGTTACAAAGATCTGTAAATAAATAACCCATATAAATGAATGAAAGTGAGGTCCGCCTATTCCTCTGAGTAACTCGGCTTTAGGCTTGTAAGATGAGGATGTGCCGTAGATGCTCAGTGGGCTTGCTGGAAAATGTCAACAAAGCTGCAAACATCTGCCAGGGACCTGTCAGTTAGATCAGATGGCCCTCTCTGATTCTCCTGTCGCGGCTCCTCACCGATACTGCGCTCCGGAGGAGGATGGGAGGGTGGAAAACAGGCGGGAGAGGGATGAAACTGAAAAGGGAGGCCCTGAAAACCAAAACTGAGCCAACATCTGCCTGATTTGAGCGGTGGAGAAAAAAATGCAGCTTTTTTGTGTCTTCGGTAGTGAGGAATCAGGGATGCATGTGGTAGAATAAGGAGACACCTGTTATTGCAGACAAAGCTGTCAAAAGCCTGGAAAAGTGTGGAAAAGGAGTCATGCTTTGTGTGAGATATGCAGAAGACAATATGCCAGGCTGCTTGGCTGAGACGATTACAGGAGTTGTAGAACAACAAGACGATTATCGGGGTTAGTATGACTATGAGAGTCACGTGACATACTACCTAGTATATCTAGATACACAAACACACAAAGCATAAAAATAACACTGGCTAATAACAACCCACATATGAAAGCCTATTATGAATTTACATTTACATTTAAACATTTAGCAGATGCTTTTATCCAAAGCGACTTACAAATGAGAACAATGGATAATTTAATGTCACTTAAATTCACACAGTGCAAAAAAAAAAAAAAAAGGTAGGTTAGGCATCTTAGCACTTTAGTGAGATATATGTACTGTATATACATATTTATGTGTGTGTGTGTGTGTGTGTATAAATTATAATTTATATAGGCAGAATATATGCATCTGATTGGATGATTAGAGTTCAGTATTACAACAGCTCCTCCAGCTCTTTGTATCACTTCTTTTGCCGAAGTTACTGTATTTCTCAAATTCTCAAAGTCATGGTGGATGACCAAATCCACTTGAATCTTTAAAAAAATAAATAAATACTGTTTTTCGAGTGTTGTTTTTAAGATTTTTTTTAATCAAGAATGTAGTTGTTTAGACTTCTAATATGGGGTTTCTAAATAAAGATAACGTCTATTTGAAAATTTGCTTCAAGGGGTACTATTATGCTCTTTTACAAAGTCTTGATTTTGTTTTGGGGGTGTTCTAGAACATGCTCTCGTGCTTGGTGGTTCGAAAAATGCATTATTTTTCACATAATTTATATTATTACAATCACGTTTTAGATACGATGTCAACAACCGTTTAAAATTAACTATGTACAGTGCAACGGTAATACCTATTATGTTAATTGTTCTTTAATTATAATATTATAACATGAATTTCAGTGAAACTGTTATACAGTTGAATTTATTCATACCATAGTATTAATTGCATAATTAATGATATTACGCAGCGCCTGAAAATATTCCCCAGCTAGTTTGTGTAGTTGCAGCAATAGAGTTGATGGGGACTATTTTCAGATGCTGCGTAATATTACTGCGCATTCTGCACCTGTGGTGCAGAATGAAGATTTGAGGAACCCTGCTCTACACACTGACTAAAATTCAAAAAGTGAAAAAGCATAATATGATTCCTTTCAGCATTTTCGGAGTTGTGAGCTCCAGGGCATCAGTGGCTGCTCAGCGCCCATAAACCCACCGAGAGCGCCTCACCTCGGCAAATCTTTTGGAATTTGCGGCTGGCTTTGGCCACTCTATAGTGGTTAAACATGAGATATAATTTGTTTTGATTAAATCTCGCAGGCAGTCTTTAGTCTCATTAATCTATTATTAATTCCAGAGTAAATAGTTTTGGCTGAGGGCAAAATCTCATCACTTTATATTTTATGTAACTTTACTTCAATAGTGCTGCCTTTGTACTTTAGCCTGGATTTCCTAGCATCTTTTATGATGGCTGTTGTTGTTGTTTATTAAACATCATTATTCAATTAATAATATTTTATATACATAGTAGTGATTTTAGTGACATTGTTCTGCCAGTCAGTTATTTCTATGTTTTGCTGTAGTGTGTCAGTAGGAAATATCAGCTTACATTTCCAAACATTCATTTTGCCATTAATTGTAATAATCCAGTGAGATTTTGTTTGCACCAGGAGTCTGACAGCAGCCAGTGCTCCACACAGAGATCTGAACTGATCATCATCAGTCTGTCTGGAAAAACATGAAGAAACAGAACAAACTGAGACAGACTAAATCCAGAAGAACTGTGGCAACGTCTCCAAGACACTGAAACCTACCTGCAAAGCTACAGTGCTGTAGCTTTGCAGGTAGTAATATTTATGAGAATTAAAGTAGCAGCTTCCTTCAAAGTATTCATTGGAAACAGTCTCCCATAAGATCTGGCTCAAAGTTTCAGCAAAGCCTGTGCTGTTACTGAGAATGACAGTGCAAAGGATTTCATGTGCACCATACCTTCCATTAACTTCATGTGTGCCCTTTGAGATGACCCTCTCATCCCGTGGGAAGCCTTCCTATCTAGCTCAGCACTCAACCAGACGGTCCGTCTGTGAGACGCTGGCCTGCTAGACAGGTTTGAAAACACTAAGGCAAATCACTGGTGAGAAAAGGCCAACATCCCATTTCATGATCACAGCTCCCGATGAGTGTGAAACGTCAACCAGCTGTTTCCTGACTCCACCAGAAACAACGAATCACACTCACAAAATATGGAACCCGTCAGCAAACGATATGTTTGCGTTTTCCACTAAATGATCAATTATGAACATTATGCTAAATTGAGTAATTTCAAACATGTGGAGCTGGCACAGAAAGAGGGCATGAGAAGAAAGGAATCCAAGAGATGAAAAAAGCAGTGCGTTTTAAAGGTTTAAAATAATATTTATTCCTCTGACGCTCTCATATCTAAGCAATTTAGCCGTGGTTGGAAATTGTCTGGCTAAGTTCTTCCAGTCCCACAGTTTAATCCGCTCAAGGGAGATTTGCAGACGATTCCCAAAACCATTTTCAACTTAAACTTCTCACAACCCGGAGAGGTGGAAAAAAAAAAGCTGGAAAAAAATAGCAGAGAAATGTGAAATCTTGACAGGATGAAGCCGGCCTTAATGCTATTCGAGCACAGCTGTTTTCATTTAAAAACAAGGTATTGGGCCTTCTTAAAAGCCTAGCATCATCCCTGTTTCCCTCCATAATCTCTCCCGCTCAAAGCATTCGGGGAAAACAGTATCAGCGTGTGCAGGCAATAGTACTGGCAGTCTACTTTGATCAATTCACATTGTTTTTCAGTACAAAATACAAAATACTAGAAAACTTTACTGTAACCTTATACGCAGCCTAAAGAGCTCAAATACAATGCAGAACTTTCTCCTTTTGCCTTAGTATGTGAGCCTCTGTCTGTCTGTCTATCTATCTATCTATCTATCTATCTATCTATCTATCTATCTATCTATCTATCTATCTATCTATCTATCTATCTATCTATCTATCTGTCTATCTGTCTATCTGTATGTGTCTGTCTGTCTGTCTATCTGTCTGTTGAAATTGGCATGAATTAAAACTAATAAATTCTGTAGAACATTCGTTCATTGTTAGTTCATTTGAATGAATTTAACTTATGTTAAATTATAGTGTCACAATTGTTATAGTAACTATTATTAGTAGTAGTAGTAGTATTACATGTATATTTGGGAAACACTTTATAATAAGGTCTCATTAGTTAACATGAAAAATGTATGAGCAATATATTTTTAGAGCATTTATTAACCTTTGTTAATGTTACGTAATACAATTCAATTGTTCAAGTTTAGTGCATTAAATGTATTCGTAAATGTAGACAATAGCATTAATTAAGACTAATTAATGCTGAAAAAAATGTGTGCATTGTTAGTTCACATTAACTAACTAATGTTCAGTTAATATTTTAGTTACCATTGGTTTTATAAGTATTATTATTATTATTAATAGTAACAATAATGCCATAAAATCATTATTAGTAGAAGTAGCCCATTATTTAATTATAATTTTCCTAAAAAAGCTACTACTACTAATAGTAGTAGTATTGGTATTATTATTTGGTTAGAAATATTATACTTTGTGCACACAGGTTTGGCACAACATGCAGGTGCGCAAATGAAAGAATTGTCATTTTTCTGTGAACTATCCCTTTAACGTGTTTCTCTCAGCCGCCACCGACCTCCAGCGTCCCTCTTGTTTTCATTCTTTTTCCTTTTGCCTGTGTATTACAGTGGGCAAAATTGAGCTTTGCCTTTCTGACCTTACTCTCCCCACGTCTGAAAAGAGATGAAGGACAACTCAAAGATGCTATATCTCTCAACATGTATATTCAGCCCTATTCCCACGTGGTCGTGGTTCTGTAGCTCAGATCGGCCAACTCTGAATTGCATTGCTCAACAACTGGGCCTCAAACCATTTAAAGACCAATTTCCACCCACCATAACGCCTTTATCGCTGGTGTTGTCAACTCAATTTTCGAATTTTGCCATACACCCTGGCTCCCCCTATTGAAGTGTCATCTGATTTGCTGCGATTCTGACAAGGCTCCAGTCATCACGGTAATCTCTACGCCGCTCTCCCACTTTTCCTTCTCCGGTAACAACCTTCCATGCCTATCTTACGTCAGAATACGAGATAACGTGGTTTGCTGTGGCATGCTGAACATCCAGTGCTGGATGTTTATATTGGAAGGCAGACTATTTTGCTTGTCCTAGTAAAAATTATCACACTTCTTTTCAGTTGTCTGTCTGTGGTGGCTTGGTCAGACACTTGGTCACTACAGACTGCATGAGACTGTAAAGAGAAGGTCATCCATTGCAGCAATGACAGGTTTTATTGAGATTAGAGAGTAGTAAATCAAATTTACAGCCATTGGAACTCTTAGCATTCGTTTGCTGTAAAAGACACTCTTTTGATTGTTTGTGGCAAACTCACCTTCTCAGTTGGATTAGGAGGAATGAAAAGGGCAACTCCTAAAACTCTTAGTGATCCCTCACTTGAAATGAAGGGGCATAAAGAAAGAAGACCTGTTTCACTCCATCTTCAGACAAAAGATATTTTTGGTGTAATAAGTGCAGAGTTATTTTATACTGTATTGTTATAGCATTCATTAATATTTTGAATTACCTTCTATTTAATATGTTAAATGTTATTAAGTTTTATTCATTTTGTTTGGTGCTTTTGCCAATTTTTTATTATTATTTATATTTAGCTTTGTTTTATTAATTCTAGTACTTCCGTTTTAACTTATTTTAATTTAGATGTTGTTGTTGTTTTTGTAGTATTTATTTGTTTATTTATATTTTTGAACTAGCTCTAATTTTCATTTTTCATTTTAATTAAAGTTTTTTATTTTGTTTTGTGCTATTTTTTTGTAACTTTTTGTCACTTAAAACTTATTTTATTTCAGTTAGTAGGATTAAAAATTCAATTATGTTTAGGATATGGTATTTTAAATGAGCTTTTATTTATATATTTTCATTTTTCATTTTATTTAGTTTGTTTGCCTATTTTATTAGTATTTTAATATTTTAATTTATCTTTAGCTGTTTTAGTTTTAATTAATTCTACTACTATAACTCATTTTATTTCAGTTTGTTGCCAAGGCAACGTTTGAGATTTTTTATTTTTATTTAATTAAATGTTTAGTGTAAGATTTTTTTTGTTTAATATTTAGATTTTATTTTAAATTATTACACTTGACAAAAAAAAAAAAAAAAAAAAAAAAAATCTTAGTAGTAGTTTATTTAATAGCAAAGTGATGGCACTGTATAAGTAATTAGATACCCAAATGAATTATATGGATTACAAATAGAAACCATACATTTAGTTAAATTTAAAATATATTGCAAGCTTCTGTCTAAATAGTTCAGCAAAATGAAGACAGCAATCCATAACAGCAAGTTTTTTTTTTTTTGCCTTCCTTCTGTAAATTCCCTCCAAAAAATCTTAATATATCATAGACATCATAAACTGAGCAACTATCTCCAATAAAAGGCCACAAATAACTGCACTCATCCCCCACTAAGTTGTCCTCAGCACAAAGTCAGTGGCAGAGTGCTGCTTGTGTTTTGAAGAAATTGAAAACACTGCCTGGGGCACTATCACATTACTGGTCATGAGGGAGCCATGGTAAGATCACTTTATGGAATAAGCCCCAAAAATAGGCCGGCTGTCTTCTCGTATTCTCTAACACTGGATGGGCACACAGCCAAGCTGACTTTAGGTGCTCCGTTCCAGAGTAAGACTGCTGATGGGTGATGATCGTAGTGATGCTTATCATGATGGTGTCATCATTTCTGAACCATAACCTCGACAACCGTATGGTTTGGCACTAGATCTGGTTCAATTAGTTCTTTTGTAGAAAAATCTAGATTACTAGTTCAGATACTCTATGTAATGAGACTCAAAATGCTAACAAAAAAATACTTTTTGCTAACATTCCCATTAAGTATATATATATAGTTGTACTTATATATGTAAGTTGTACTTAAACTGCAATTTGGACCTTCAACCCGTAGGTCTCCATTGAAGTCTTCTATATGGTGAAAAATCCTGGAATCTTTCCCTCAAAAAGCTTGGATGACATGGGAGTGAGTAAATCATAAGGAACATTTCATTCTGGTGTGAACTAATCCTTTAGAGGAACCTTATAGAACATTATGAAAGCGTTACTTTTGAGAATTTGAATTGGAAAATTTTGAAACAAGTAACTTTTTTATTATTATTAGTATGTGCAAATTAAATGTCCAGCTATGATGTTTCAGGAAAAAAGTTTAATGGACAATGTAATTAATGTTTTTGTCCTAATATTAAAGAACAGAAAACTTTGAACGGCTGTTCTGTTAACGTTACTAGAAGAATATTTGTTCATAACTTTGAGAGATTGTCATTGGTGATTTCCTTTTTTTTATCATTTAGTGACTAATTGATAATGTGAGCCAAAAGAATAAAAAATGTATATAAGAAAAAAAAGAAAACAAATATATAAATTATACATTCTATTTAAAATTGTATTTAATCTCTTCATTAAAAGAGTAGTGACCTACAAATAGTGCAGAATCTTAAAATTTTCAGCATTTTTACAAATATTCCTTTAAATATTCTTGAACCAATAGCAACTACAACAATAAATAATTTAAGAGGGAAATGATCAGAGCTAAACAAGCGTACAGCGCTGTCCAATCCGTTTCCAAAATTTGTGATGATCACCATCTTCATCCTCGCTATAATAGTCATCTACACTACCCACAGTTAGTTATCAACATTACCTTCAACATCACCTCCCCAGCACATCTATCCTCTCCCCTCCTCTCTGTGTGGTTCAGGTGAGTCCTGTAGAGGTTGCAGACCTTGTGCTGAACAGTGATGCACAGCCTCCATTACCGCTGTGCCTGCGTCCACATGGCCCGATCTGTTGTTTATGACGCTGACATGTGCAGTAATGGGGGATTGTTTTTTTCCACGCACCTCAACATGGGCCATACCATCACACCAAGCTTGTCTGAACTGTTATCTAATGCAACCGTGAAGATAAATAACACAATTTAGATAGATATCATTTTGTTATTCGTCATAACCAAGCTAAACATTACAATTTAGTTCAATTTTTTTTTTATTACATTTATTAAAAAAAAAATCTAAAACTGTTCTATACAGTCATATCTGTGGTCAAATAAAAGCTGTTTCTCTAAAAGAGAGGAAGGAAGCTGGAGGGGGAGAAAAGAAGAAAGACAAAGGAAAAACATCAACTGTTAAATGCCATGAGAAATGGAGTGGTGTTTAAAGAATGAAAGGTGTCTAGTTTAATGATGAAGAGATATTATCAAACATACTGAGTGATGTGATTCCCAGCAGGATCTTGAGGGCTTCAGAGCCACGAGCCTACGAGAATGTGACAGTAAAACATGGCAGCTGTCACTAACAAGGAAAGTCAGAATCCGCGTGCTGTTTTTGAGCTCGAATGCAAATATATGCTCTGCAAGCGTATGAGAAGTTAAATACAATTACCCCGTGTCAAATTCTATTTCTTGGCATTTCTGAGGCAAACAGCTCTGAGGAGCATCTTTCTTCACAAAATAAATATCGTTCTACTTTACAGAGCTGAAAGAGTCGTGCGCAGTTTCATTCAAATTTGATGCAGGTGGTACAGCGTCTGCTTTCGGTAGCCTGGGGCTATGCTGAAAATGCTCTTGAATTCTTTAAGAAGGCTTTTAAGTTCATCTAGATTGCAAATACAAGAGCCTCAGAGAATTGCCTGAACCTTTTAACTAGAAGATCCGTAGCTTAAGAAAAAGGGAAGACATCCAAACACTGAAGGCTGTCGTAAGCAAACAAAACAAAGGGTGCAGTCCAACCGACGGAACCGCTAAACATTCGAGTTCCCTGTAGAGTTTCTCTCTGTAGTCTCATATCATCACAGAACTCCCTCAAGTCTCCCGAGGAATAGTTCACCCAAATATGAAAACGCTCACATACTTTACTCTTCCTCATCCAAACCCATGTTGCATTCTTTCTTCTAAAGAACACATACAGAAAAAAAACAACAATTGAGGACAATTGCAAAAATAGGGACTGAAACTTTCTCTTTGTTGGGTAGAAGTTATGATGTTTGAATTCTGATCATTGTTTTCAGTTGATCTGGATCATGGATTAAACTGATCTGTTTTTCAAATCAGTGTAGTCTTGACAACTTAGTCTGGTTCATGAACAGATCATTGAGTCCAATCATTCAAATCATTTTTGGGTCACACTTTAGTTTGAGTACATGTTCTCACTGTGAACTAACTATTACACCATGTCGGATTCCAGGGACAAGCAATTTGACTCCAAAGAATCACTCAGATATTACAGCTATTCAGAAACGAGAAGCACACTGCACTCCCAGTGATATGGACAAGTTTGTAATCTAATTCAGAAATATGAAATATTTTTAACAATATTAAAAGTGCATACTGTGTGACTGATACCATTATGGAATATGCTTGTCGGTTTGTATTGAGTTCACAGTCTTAACATAAATGTTTGCTTTAATTTATTGTTAAGATCTGAAGTAAACTGTCTATTATTGGCTTCAGTATGGCTATAAATGTCATGCAAAATGATATTCAAACTCACATTAGACACTTTTAACATTAAATAAAGCGCAATTGATACCTGAGATTTTCATTGTTACAATTTATATATTGTTGTTCCAGCCGCTACATTGCAGAGATAGAAACCATTTCTAAAATAGAAACTTTGCGTGTCCCCATTACAGCAGATTAGGACAATCATGGAGTTAACATGGAAAGATGCCTTTTGTTGCGTGTAGTTAGGACACTGTGTTAACTAAAACTTTAGTTTCAACTCCTAATTTGCAACTAATTAACAGGTTAAGAGAGAAAAATTAAGGGATCTAAAAATTTTGTCATGCAGGGAACATAAGGAATTGATATGTGTTTTATAAATAATAATAAACAGCCAATATGCTAGTAATATAAATGAAAATAGGCAACTAGTTAATAGTGAGAATTGGTCATTAAACTAAAGTGTTCTCAGTTTTTTTAAATATTGCTGTATGGACCACTATAATATAACTTTTGCATTTTTTTCCTTGAACTACAGATCTTACAAAATAGCCACCAATTAGATCAAACTAAAAAAAGTTACCAATTCCCATAAAAAATCCATAATCTTTTTATGATTCCTAGAACACAAGTTTGACTCAAGCTAGTTGTTTAACAAAATAAAGAACCATAAAAAAGGACCACTGATACCTAAAATGACTAAAAATGACTTTTCATATGGCATCGCATCAGGAGCTTCAGGGCGAAACAATCAGGCCTCTTTCTGTTTACTCTAATTTTTTCCAGCCCTGCTTAGTACATGCTGGGCACCTCGGAGGAGGGGGGGCTGGAGAGGTTACCCCCACATCTGGAGCAATGAGTTTGACCCCCTCGAAAGGGCGCAGAAGTTTCCCCCCAAAAGCCACAAACAAAAGCGTCGGTGAGAACGTCGGGCCCTGCACGCCATTCATCGCGCCTAATGACTTGTTCATTAAGAGTGATGATGGATAAAGACTTCTCACGCTGAGATGAAATCAAGATTTATACGCGCTGTTTCCGCACCCAACTCGTGGGAAGATCATCATCATTTAATTCTATCTCTGCGGCCGGTGATGGGCATCCAGAGAGCGGGTTATCAAACGGTGCAGTCAGCTGGCAAAACCTGCACACAGACACACGCACATACACACACTCACAAACACACGTGGGGAGAAAAAGAGAGGAAAAAAACATGCCTTTGGCACATCTGGAGCTCGCCGGCACAGCTGAGGGTGAGATATAGTTGCTGGCGGGAGGCCAAATCACAGAACGCGGATGAGAGGAACAGAGAGAAAGCGACATGTATACGTGTTAGGACACCACCAGTGTTTATCCCATCAAGGAAATTGCCAATGAAAATGTTCGTTGACAAAGAGTTTTTGGTTTTAAAACAATTGAAACCCATAATGAAGAGAAGACAAGACATACAAACACATCATGGTGATAATTCAAATATTTGAATTAAAATCAATGCATGTTGCTTCATGTTCTGTCACCCATTATCAAACCAAATTAAATTAATGAATTACTCAAACAACAACTAGACAAAAACAACAAAAAACAACTAATCCAGTCACTTTATGTTGGGGATCGACTGCTTGAACAGAGAAAAACCAAACAATTTTGTTAGCAGATTAATAGCCAACTGAAACACATCAATTAAAACTTAAATTTAAATTTGAAAATGTTGCTGCTAGTCAAAGGTGTATGAAAAAAAAACATACTATGCATAATGCAGTAAAATAGAAACAGGATAGATCGTTACCAGTCAAAAAAGCATGAAGATTTTAGTACTCAGTAGCATGTTATATTTTGTCAATGATGATAAATATTTTATATGTTCAATATATGTTGAAATGTTTATACATTTATAAACATTTTTTTAATATTTGATTAAAGGTTGGTCTTTTACAGTTAGTTAGTGAGACGTATGCTCTAATAAAATGTTGATGGAAAATTATACAATTAAATATATAAATTATATTTAGCTAACAAAACATAGTTTTTATATATATATATATATATATATATATATATATATATATATATATATATATATATATATATGTAATTAAATAAAATATAAATCAAAGTAAAATGAACTAAAATTAATTATTATACATGACAAAATTGTGAGTAAATTTCAAAAGACTGAAAATAAAAATCTCAAAAACTTAGCACCAGAGATCGCCAGATCCAGGTTTATTCTTGTTTGGATCCTGATAATTATTTTTTTTTTTTCATACTATTATGTGTATATACTATCTCCTCCACACTGAGATGCTGGAGAAAGAGAAATAACACACACCCTGAACATTAGTGTGTGCACTCACATCTCTGGCCCTGCGACCCACCTTCCTCTCTCTCTTCAGCTCCTTATCTCGAGGTGGAAATAGGCCCCAAGACACTTCATCAGTGTCCTTCAGCCAGCTATCTACAGCTCCCAACTTTTATTAAAACTTCAGCTCTTATCAGCTCTCAGGTAATTCAGGCATGACAAATTGGGCACCAGATGCCACCTCTATTTGAGGCCAGCACTCCGATCGTGCTCCCGCCCAGAGCCAATGGAGAGGTGGCGAGCTGTTGCATTGTGGGACACTCACCTTCAGGCCTGATATATCCGGCATTCACAACCTGTCAGTTTTTTTTTTTAATGATTTAATCAGCATTGCAAGGACATTGAGAATGATTCACCAAAAAAAAAAATATATATTTCTGTCATTTACTCAACATCAGGGCGTTTCCAACCAGTATGCTGTCACTTTTTTTTTCTATGGAACACAGAAGTTGACATTTTTGAAGATTTTTTTTATGCAGCGTATAACATTAGTTTATAGTGAGCACATCAGTCAAGTTCCAAAAAGAAAAAAAACATCATAAAGATGCCATCGTAGGGCACCAGACTAACATTCGAGGACAACAGTACCAGTGCCATTGAGTTCTAGGGAAGGTGGCACCATCACCATGAGATTAAAGCACCCGAATCACACATGCACATCTTGGAGATGTCTATTTGGTGTCTGTATTAACATATGCAAGATGCATTTTTTAGAGTGTTTGCTCATATCCATTACGTCTCTAAGACATTTCCTGTCAAATGTCAAATAGACATTTATTAGAATGCATGTAAAACTGCTTCTGAGAAATTTATCAGATTACACAGCAGATGTTTCCCAGATTTTTAGCAGACGTCTTAAAGATGTACTTGTGCTGTATGGGTAGTTGAGATGTAGATAAAATTTACTTTTATTACTGTCATTCATAATGTCTAAATATAATTTATTAAATACAAAATATATATATTAGGGAGTAGAAATGGCTAATAAGCCTATAAGTACCTCTCTGCTTTTGGTCCGTTTGTCCAATGTAGCTCTTGTAAATCGGTCGTGATGAGGCTGTTCATTCTACTTTTGGAACCTTTCTCAGACTGAATGTGGGTTGCGATGATGTCGCGGGACATGCCAAAATCTGTGGAAAATCTGCAGCAATTGCGAAAAATTTCAGAGTTTGCTTGATTTTGCGAAAAGTTCAGAAATCGAAGAATCGCAGAAATCTACGATAAAAAAAAAAAAAAACACTAAATTCAATAATTGAGCTAAAAGAAATTCAAATTAATTAAAGGGCAGAAAAACAATGTTAACTGTAACATATTTACTTTGCTTTAAAGTAAGTTATTGGATTAGGGATGTAGAATATAGTCATGCACAATATGTGCTTCATAAGTACTAATAAAGACCAATATGTTAATAATAGGCATGCTAATAACTAACTAGTTAGCAGTGACCATTGGTTTGTTTGAGTAAAATGTTACCAATACTATTTATTAATATTTTAAGGAATAATGTTATGGTTGCACTTTATTTTACAGTACGTGTGCTAACATGTACTTATAGTCTACTTACAGTGTATTTATCTAAGAAAGTTATGGTAATACAAGGTAACTACAATGGGGTAGGGTTAGGTTTAGGTTTACATAGTTATTGTAATTACTATAATAAGTACATAGTATGTACATTGGGAACAGGACTGCAAAATAAAGTGCTACCAATGTTATTTAAGGAATTAACCCAAACCTTCATTAGAACCCAGTTTAAATGCTGTTCTGAATATTTATAATAGCTTTATTAGAGGAATAGACCAAAATTTAAGTCATTATTCACTGATAATCTTGTTCTCCCCACTTGAATCTTGTTCAGCCTTCAGAGTTAGCATCCAGATTTAAAAAAAACAAAAAAACAAAAAACTGTAAGTCACGTTCAGTTACCACACACACACGGGAGTCATCATCAGACTGGAGATCAGAGCGATACATTACAAGGCGGCCTTGTGTGCGAATTCTGCTTGCAGTCATGGCAACCTCATATTTACTGTCCACCATGGTACACATTTCACAACGGCCCATTCTAAAGATAGGACGCTGTTTATGGTGCCTTTAATAAAAGGCTGAATATGGAGCAAGTTAGCTGAACCTTAGCGTACAAATGATGTGTGCGCTCACTTAAATAAAATCACGGCGGCCCCAGGAGACTGCACTGAAAATCAATCAACAGCCGGCCGACCCACCATACAATATAACTACATATTACACTGATGTGATCACACAGCATTCGCATAGACTGTTAGATAGGCTCCAAACTCAAAACACACAGAAACAGGGCCTTTGCTGACAGAGACTTTTCAGGAAACTGCACAACATATATTCCCTTTAAAAATAGCTCCATAAAAAAAAAGTACATGTCATAGGACAGGGACAATAATTGAATATACCAGACTGGATTCAGCTGAAGCCCTGTCCAGCAGTGCATTGAGAAGCTGACAATAATGAGCTCTCTACACAGAACAGGAGAGAGGATGAACCCAGGGAGAGAGGAAGGGAGGGCCACACTGGTCTGGACCCTTGACGGGAGATTGTATGAGGACCCTCGGTCGTAAATAAGAGCCCCTGATGGTGTGGGCTCAGCGGACGTGAAGCATGAGATTGAAAACCAAAGGCATGGGACACAGGGAGAGAGAGACTGCTGTACTGAACACTGCATAACTCTGCTGACAATCACTGGCTTGTCACTGACTCTCACGCGCAGATACAGAACCTGCATGCTGGTTCCAACTAAAGATTCCAAACAATAAAATACATATAATTCAGGTTAAGAGAAATTCATAAGAATTAAAAGACCAGATCAAATTAAAATAGTATCAGTAAAATGCCTACATTGCATGGCATTAATGCTTATTATGAGAGAGTAATGTTGGATCTGAGAAACCTGGGGACAAGCATTTTTTTTTTTTTTTTTATGAATTCAGTTCATTTGAAAAGTGCTTTTAACAATAAAAACTCAAAAAGTAGCTTTTATATGGAAGCACATTATTGAAATGAATGAATATTGTTTTATAACCTGCAAAGGATGGGCGACAGTTATGAGGAAAAAAATATTATGTGAAGAAGAAAAAAATAACTACACATTATTATTATTCAAAGTATTACGTTACATGAAATGATAAATAATTAGCAATAAGTAAATAATAATATGTAGCAATACATAAATATGCAATATTATTTAAGTTTTTATGTATTAATAAAGTAATCAATAACGTAATTTGTATTTGTATAATTTATAATATCAATACGGTAGTAGTTTGTATTGGCATTTAAATGTTAAACTTTACTCATATTTACTATAGTTATAACAAATGTTTTGTAACTTAATGTTAAATGTACTTTAAATATATTTTAAAGCATATTGCCCCGTTAACGCTCCAACTCCGCTAACGTCTGACATTTTAAAATTTTTTAACAAAATTAAATGAAATAGAATTTATGCATTTAGCAGACGCTTTTATCCAAAGCGACTTACAGTCCATTCAGGCTATCAATTTTTACCTATCATGTGTTCCCAGGGAATCGAACCCCCAACCTTGCGCTTGACAGAGCAATGCTCTACCAATTGAGCTACAGGAACAAGATAGCAAAGCTGTGCGCATAGGGTTGTGGGTGATTTGAGAGCACGAAGTGGGTGAAGGCTACACATATGCATGCTTTCCTGTATATGGGATATTTTTCGAACTAAGAACTCAGTCCTTGGTTGAAATTCTGAGGATCCTCGACATTGGTCTTCGACGGATGTTGATGATGTAGCATCCTCGAAATTCTGGCTTCCGAGGATCCTTCCTTGACATTGAGAAATGCCTACCCTACAGACTCCTCACCCCTCCTCATCACTACATCTGACTGATTTATTTATTTATTTATTTACAACAAGCAAAAACAGTAAACTTGTTATTACTTGCACTAATGTCTGTTCATCCAGGAACACTGAATAATCCATTTGCACACTGAAATATTTTCTATGCACTTTACTGTCCATTGCTATGCAGTAAATTATGTTGATATGTTCATAGTCCTGCCTATAGTGTACATACACTTTTACATAATCTATCTGTATAGTATGTTCATAGTGTGCACCTATCTGTATATCATGCTAATAGTATTTAAAATCTGTAAATTATGTCCATAATGCTTACCTGTATAGTTATTGTACATATTGTAGACCTTATTCTGTACTTACTGCTAATTGAACTTCTGGTTGGATGCTAACTGCATTTTGTTTCGTCATATATATATATATATATATATATATATATATATATATATATATATATATATATATATATATATATAGTTCCAGTCAAACTGTTAGTTTGTGCATTGCTTGGCAACATGCAATTATTTTTTGACTACATTCTAATTGGCAGATATACACAAAATAAATTAATCTTGTCTAAAAAGTAAGTTTCTCCATAAATAAACCATTTTTTCACAGTGCAGGTACTATTAATGGCCTTGTCTTTCATGTGTGTCCACCCACAAATGAAAGACAAAAAGAACAAGGAACGTAACCAAATCATGTAAATTAAAAATATATTTCAAAACATGGCCTCTAAGTGAATCACAATTACATGAACACACATAATCAGATTCATCTGCCGCTATCATTATTTCAGCCAGGCTTCGTGCGATTGGCTCCCCCCTACCCCTCCCCACTTTAGGTTCCTTTCCGTCACTTGAGACGAGTCTCTCGGCCAGGATGCCAGCTGTTAGCCTGGGCTAAAATGTGTTTTAAGTGCTGCTGCAGGCTGGTAATGCGCCGCGCAGCCTGCCAGGCCGCAGGCCTCTGAAGGCAAATGAGAGAATCAGTGGTTAAAAAGCAGGCCTTCACTTGGGTCCGGGCCAGAATTTAATCTACTGCATAGAGCCGTGGCATTGCCCGGAGGGTACGGGCTGAGATTTGTCTTTGCTCTCTGTCTCTTCCCTCCTTCCCTTCATCCTTCTGAAAATCTTTTCGCTGGAGCTCCATGTTGCCGAGTGCCTATGGGCCCTGGCACAGAGATGCATCCTACTTTGAGTCAATTAGCGATTCGAATTAAAGAGAAGCACAAAAAGCCTTCAAAGTGAATTAGCTAAAACAAGCAATTTGCGTTGGTCGCTGAGTAATGCAGGACTCTCAGTCATTAAAGTGTGCGACCAAATGGTGATGTTGTCTTTTTTCTTCATGTGCTCTACATTAAATTTACATTTTTGTCTGTGCACCAATTAAAGGGTTAACAGCAAGCTGTTTACCCAAACTCCCTCTGAAATTACTCAAGGACACAGGCAAACATCACCTGAGACCACATTCTGTCAAAACAAAAGAGTAAAAGCAACCAGCCAAATGTAGTCCGTGCTCATTTAGAACAGAATGTAGGGTTAAGAACCATTTTCATGATTTTTGGTTCCATTACCATTCTTATATGTACACTAAAATAGTTGGACAATGTAACATGTATCTTTATTTCATTGCAGTCAAAAAACTTTTAATTGTGAATGTTGATCATTGGTTGCACTCAACAACAAACAAACAAACAATACATTAAATTACGATTCCAGAACAGATGACTCGTGTGTCAGTTCTTATTAATGAAACAGTTCAAATCACTCAGTATTTCATGAAATGACTCTTTTGACATCATGTCCAAATCATAGTAAACCGAAATTAATAACTGGTGGTTTCTATAACAATGTGGAATAGAGAGATTTTACATAATAATAATAATAATAATAATTCAATGTTTTTGCTTTGTTACTGATGTTTTAGTACTAGTGGAAAATGGAATCATTAAGGAACCAGAACCTTCATTTGGAGTCGGAAACAGCATTGTTAAATTTCTTATGATTCCCATCCATAGCTGATTGATATGGAGTTGTTGATAAATTAACAGAATCTCAACTCCCTAGACATCCTACAAAAAGAAACATCCTTAAAAAAAAAAAAAAATCTTAAATAATGAAACCCATCTTGCCTCATTACGTTTGCATCTGCACAAACCACAGTTTAACCTCAAAGACCTGAATCAGGGTCTGTGTCCCCTTGTTTTCCATTTCCTTACTTCTTTGAAAAATAAGCCAATTCCCTCAACAAAAATGCATTTGGTTTGGCAATTTGTTTTGTTGTTCAACTTTACTGGATAAACTGGACTTGGGTAGGATCAGCCGGTGATAAATCGTGTCCATTAAGCTCGGATCCTGTGCACCTTAAAGTAAAACACATAGCAAAAAAGAAGGAGATCATTAGGAAAATGAGGAGAGACCTGAACTGTGTTTGTGAGAGTCTGAGATAAATGATAGCATCTCACTCTGGTCCATTATGGATTCTATTTATACAGCCGTCCTCAGAGGAACAACGCTGGTCCACAGCCTTGTGTAGAATTAGGTTACCAGCATGTTGGGAGACTCTTCTCAGCAATAAATAAAAATGGATTGAAACAACGCAGTTGCAATGTTCATCATCTTGGTGACATTTCTACTTACACCTTTAGCAGTTACGTATTATGTTTAATATACTATATAGTGGTATACAAGAGGCTTAAGTTGTTGGGAATTTTTTTTTTTTGTACAACGAGACAAATAGAAGAATGTCACCAAGAAAGCATTTGAATTAAACACCTTCATAGTTTAGAGTTGACAATAGTGCTAGTCCTGGTTCACTAAATACGCTATGACAAAATAGCGTATTTCTAATGACAAAAGACAACAGTAGTGAAGATTCTGATGAGTGTACAAGGGTTCGGAATAATTTTTAAATAAAACACAAATGCAATTGAAATTTACAGACAGTTATCATCCAGTTCTAGAAAATAGCTGTTTTTGACAAAATAATTATACTGATAATTTTGCAATCAACTCTATCTCACTTTTTTTTTTTTTATCTTAATTTATCAATCAACTCATTTTGGGAAAAAAAGTCATATAAGTTGAGTGAAGCAAATGATCTGCCAAAAGTGTCACTCATTTCAGACAAACACTTTTACCTACAATGATTAAGCATAAAATTAAAATTGCACCTGTCTATTTTCTAAATGCATCTTATTGATATTGTATGGAGGAGCGTTCTTATCAAAACATCAACTCAGTCTTCTAGTGTCTTCTCTCTCTCTCTTCTACCTTCAAGCAAGCAATCAGATCCATCCAGTCGATAACTGATTGATAGAATCAAGTCTCTACTTAGTTAAGTAAAGTCCTACTTAGTTTTTTCTTCTCCGATAATCTGTTATACTCAGATGTGTCACAATACAGAAGATCTACTGTATGGCTACTTTACGACTTTAATGGGACAAAAAATTTAAATTACATTTTTGTCCACCCAAACATGAAAATTCCATAAATTTCTCATCTTTATTTAATTCGAAATCCACCTTTTTCCCCTGTAAACTACAAATTAAGGGATTCTCCTTATGATGAAGGTATGAAACTGTCAAGCTCTAAAAATGCCAAAATAGCAGAACGAGTGAACGAGGGAAGTTTATATGGACATAGTCTCGTCCCCTTGATTTGACAGAGTAATATGTAAAGGCTGCTCCATATACTACAGTGCATTGTGACTTTGATACCACCATAGATAAAATGTAATTTCCCCCAACCCCGAAAAACACTATGATAGGCTATAGGCCTATAATAAAAATAAATAAATAAATAAGTAAATAAATAATAAATCTTATTCAAATCTTGTCCTGGAGGGCACAGAGTTTAGGACAAGATTTGAATAACTCTGGCTTAGGCTGTTTGAATTTTTTTTTTTTTTTTTAGGCCTATAGCCTATCATAGTGTTATTTGTGGTTGGGGGAAATTACATTTTATCTGTGGTGGTATCAAAGTCACAATGCACTGTAGTATATGGAGCAGCCTGAGGTTTACATATGAACTAGACTCGGTCAAAATCAAGGGGACGAGACTATGTCCATATAAACTTCCCTCATTCACTTCGCAAAGTGGACCATAGCTCAAAATGGCAGCGGGGATTGCCCCCAAAGAGAAGTGTTTAGGGAAGTTGCAAGTGTGTTTCTAAAAGCAAACACAGCTGTAGATGTCAAACCTGGTCTGGTGCTTCTTTATGCACCTTATTTGAATAACCGTGAAGGAGATTTCCCATTCCGTCAGCTCACGCACTCTAAAGTATGTTTAAGGCACCAACCTTCCCTGTTCTTTCCTTCTGGATGACATCGTGATCTGGGCTCTGATAGGCCCCCTTGTCACAGTCCCGAAGCTCTGACGCAAGTTAACCTCGCTTGCTCTGCAAATGAGAATTTGACTGACAGTGCGGCGTAGGGGAGTGATGGGGCACAGGACGGTTGGTATTCCCCGGTTTGTCCAGGCAGCCGCTCCCCCACCTTCAGGAAGAAGAGGAAGCGAAGGAGCATAAAAGATTGCCCCCTGTATTTTTTCATTAGACTTTCCTTTTGTTACCGGATACATAAATCGGCACTGGCACAATGCAATATGTATGGTGCTGCTCCACCTGCGGACGCGAGGTAATGGCTGCCATGTCGCAGGAGTCAGGGATGATAAGTGAACCGCGGTGAATGTTAATGATAGTGATCATTCTGGTCTGCTCCACCTCTCCATCTTCCCTCTCAGGCCCCGTGTGTCACCACCCATGTGGCAGGGTTCAAGGGAGTAAAACGAAAACAAACGCTCAAGGTAAAGAAAGAAGGAACTGTAGGAACGAGGGTTGGCATGAATGGATAGAAACAGCTATGGCAATGTAAGAAGAATAAGTGCTTTAAATAATAACAGTGACCCGTGACTTTAACTCTGCTGGTTCTGTTATTTTGGAACTTCAAGTTTAGAGTTTAAAGCAATAAAAAAAAAAATGGATAATTCAAACTTTAGAGCATTAAAACGGTCATGCGAATTTGCCTCAAAAAGTCATGTGACTGGTTAATTTTTTTTTTCTTTTTTCTTTTTTAAGAATAATTAGAAAATAAAACACAACAAATTGTTTTTGCAACATTTTGACTGATCACCTTAATTAAAGTAAGAGAGAGAGAGGGTAAGAAGACTACATAGATAGTCACATTATTGGAAAAAATAGAAAATAGAAATATTTTTTAAAGTTTATTACACATTATATAATGCAGGAACTTGAATGCATGATATATCATAATAATGTGATATTATGAAATGTCATACATATGAAATGCTTGTACTTGTACCTGGTCTGTCTTTATTGCAAGTCAAATGTGCATGTTTGTGCCAAGTTTTAGACATTTATGCCTATCACATGAATTGTCTTTGCTGAGGGAAAAGGTTCACAGGACATATCTTATGAGATTTCCTTTTGGAAAGAACATTTCCTTGACTTTGTTCCCACTTGTTGTTTTTGTTATATTCTGCTTAGTGCGTTCTAAAACACAGACGAGCTACAATATGGCTAATTGCATTGCGAGACGCTTATATCTTTTTTTTTTTTTTTTTGATTAAGCACACGAGCGGAAGTTGAGAACAGGTGGATACAGACAGATGTTGTAATTTACATTGAGAAACATGCCTGGGGTTCATATCTGGCCATTGTTGTAAATGGCTCTGACAACCTGCACACAAGCTGTGCCTGCCACCAGTTCCAGACACACTAATGAAAGCTGACAATATTTGGACAAATGAAATGGGCTCATCCTTATTATGAAGTATGCACGGATTTGGTGAACATCTTTACATATGACCCGATTTGGGGTGAGAACTAGCTCTTGGTAACTAGTTTCTAGTGCTATTATCTGAATGATAGTGGTGATTTCTAAAATTAATGCTTAAAGTCAGATGTAAAAAAAAGTGTATAAAACATAATAATGTAAATTGCTGAAACAAACAATTTCTCTTCCCTCAAAATATCCAATTTGTTGTTTGAAAAAATAATTGGATCAGAGTGGCATTGAATTTTAGAGAGGTCAATCACACACTTCCTTTTGAGTATTTCTAATGTTGCGATTTAACATTTTAGAATAATTTAATGTATTTGTTTTTTCTTCTGTGCAATAACATAAACAGCTAAATGGTCAGGGACAAAACTTGTCATTTCCTTCTAATTGGTATTTTTCTCAATAACAATAGTAGATTAACCTCTAATTAAGCATTGATGCTTTTCTTCACATTATTTGCTCTTGTTTGTTACATCCTTACAGGCAGTGAATGTGAATGTGACTCCCATCTGGAGCTCGCGAGCCTTTTGTAGATGCACATCAAGCAGTCGAAATGTGACAGGACTTATAATGGACTCAGAGCGGCAGAATGCCTCCGAAAGCGGCCCACAACGGTGTCTCTGAATTACCTTGCTTCGCCGAAGATGACGATTAGATACGCCGAGGACACTTCAGGTACTTTCTACCAGTGGCGTTTCCTTATTAGTCAGATGTCACTCAAGCCTGTTTACCATGCCAGGTAGCTGCTTTTGATTTGCTCTGACACAAAACGACATTATAACATCTCACGAGTCTCCACACAAACATGAATACACAAATGTGTACAAGCAGACACACATATAGACTCATCTTTAGCACTGTAACATCATCCCTCAATTCCACACAGAGCTGGACCAATTATTTTCTGCTGTACCAGCATTTCCAAAGCAGCAAGAGAGGGGGGACAAAACAAACAATACACCTCTTGGCGACACACACACAAACACACGGCACCCATGTCCTCCCACCCTTCTCCATTACTCAGCCTTCTCCTTGTCTAACTTTGCCAAAGTCTTTGGGAGTAGCCAAATGCGGTCATGCCTGCTTAGCTTCCTGGACTGATAGTGCCAGAGAGGGAAATAAGACACAGATGTATACAAACACAGGGTGGTGCCAGTTGCGAGACAGTTAACAGCTTCATCTCCACCTTCTCTCCCCCTGCAGCCGGGCACAGGTGGGGTATAATTAGGTTCCTCTCGCCACAGTTCAAAGTCAAGCCTTTACCAGTTGTGACAACCGAAAGGAGGCTGCATCCCTATGTACTCACCGCTATCCCGCAATCTCTTCCCCCCCCCAAAAAAATGAAAATACGGTAAGTAGGTCCCAGCTGATGCTGGAGGGCACGTCTTTCCAGCGTCGGCAGCTAACAGTTTGAGTTGGCATGGGTGAGCGGTGAGGGCAAAGTTTTCCCAAACACACCTTACCCCGCTGAAGACCCAGAGCTTGAGCTGTCAGTCCGGACGTCCTTCACGACTTGGGCTTTCATCTGGCATTGAGGAGGAGAAGGACCAGAGGGGTTTTCGGGAGAAAACAGAGATTTATATCCATCAAGTCACATCGTGTCAGGCAAATCGGCAAACACTGTGCTAAGAAGAGAAACAAAGAGAGAAATTATTTACGATGCTTTTGATTGTGGGGACTAGAGCGAGCGGGAGAACAAGACAACACAGTATGCTTGACAACTACAGACAGACACCAAAGCCACAAAGAGAGAAGAAAGACAACCTCATTGCCAAATTCAACACTGCTCTTGTTCAAAACGTGTCCTAAGGCATGAATGCTTAGAAACCAACACTACAAACCTCACATTATAATTTGCGTTACCCTGTACAACCCACTGTTTTAGTTTACATAGTTACAGCGTTTGAAACCAAGGTCCACAAAAACACACCAGCTGTGTTGAATTGTCTCTACGAATTCCAAAGTGTAAAAATGCACTAGAAATGTACACAGAGAATGTGTGCTGCCTCCACAATTCTGTGTCTGTTTAGGACTGCAGTTTGTAACTTTTATGTACATTTCAGAACTCAAAATGTAGTAGTTAGTCTAAAAACAGCTTATATTGAAGCCAATCTGCCAAAATGACAGGTTGTGGAATGTGATGAAACTTATGATGAAATAGTGTGGCTAAACACCGCCTCTGCAGAGGAAGATCAACACCTGCTTCTACATCGCTGCCTGTTTAGCCCCGCCCACTGATTCATGCACGACGAAAATGGCGAACACAGGTCTATGCGGAAACAAAATAATAAATTTGGACTTTATTTTCCATGAAGTTTCAGACCACATCAATAAGAACTTGGTCCTTTGTTCACATCATTTTATCGTGGATTTGTTTACAAACGAGTCACAATTTGAAACTGGATTTTTCGAAAGATTGTAACGTGATGCTGTGCTGACTATGTTGGATATGATGTCACACAACGCAAGTGTGAGTAGTGGTTACTATTGCTTTGTCTGTTAGTATTTATGCATTTTAAACCTAAAATGCAGCCGCATCCGTGTGGTAGCTATCCAAACTGTTAGCCAATCAAAGTACTGGGCTTTTAATCCTGAGTCTACAATCTGCCACACCTATTCAAACAGAGCGTTCTGATGAGGACAGAAAATATAATAAATTATGTTTTTTAATGTAAAAAATCTTGATAACTTTATAAGTGGACCTCAGAAAAGAGTACCAAGAAAGAAAGAAAGAAAGAAAGAAAGAAAAAAGTCAGTTCTTGACCCCTTTAAATGTACAATCTATAGCAGTTTATGGTTTCATTATTTACTACTTAATATATAATAAAAAACTAAATGCAATCATGGATGTAATAACAGTTCAGATGACACATTGCCATTAAAAAATTTGGGGTCTGTAATTTTTTTTAGCTTTTCAAAGTCTATCATGCCCCAAAAAATAAATAAAGTAAAAACAGTAATGCCGTGAAAATAAGATTACATTTAAAATAACAGTTCTATGTTTTAAAATATTTCAAAATGTCTTTTTTTTCCTGTGATGTAAACACATGAAAACTAATGATTCAATGAAACGTTTCTTATTATCCTGTGGAAAGCGTGGAAGTGTTTCTTTTAAGATTCTATAATGAACATAATTTGAAATAGAAATGTCTTTATTGGCCATTTTCATCAGTTTTCTTACACAACTTTGATCAGTTTTATCTTAAAAAAAAAGAAAGACAAAAATAAAAAGGTAGTGTTCATCGTAAGGTGATTTTGCAGGATCAGGCACTGGATCGGGCTCCCACTGAAAAGTTTTTTCAGCCAAAAGAATCACTTTACTGCCATGCGGCGGTGATTTGGTTTGTTGCTTGTGAGTTGCTAAGCAATTTCTAATGTGTTCTGAGTGTCTTCAGCACATTGCTATGTGCTTGCTTGCAAGCCCAAACTTAAAACAGCTTCTTTATGTTATTCTGGTTGCTAGATATAGCTTGCATCTCTCTCTTTCCTTTTAAGTCTATGCAATTTTTCATCTGTTTTATAGTTTTTAAAAAAATATATATATACTAAAGTCTGATTGCTTAGAAAAGTGAAAGAAAATTATCAATGTGTCCAAAGTGTAAAGCTACAGTACTGCTGGGGACTTAAAGTGTTATCTTAACATTATGTGAGTGGCATGGAAAAGTGTGTGTGCATGTGCTGAGAAGCGGGGAGTCTTATTAAGGTATATTTGCCTGACACTGAGTGATTTGAGTATTCACCCGCTCTTCAGGCACGCTGGTATAAAACACATTAACCGTCTTTTGATCACACTTTACCTGACACTGTTCATCTCCAGTTATCTGCTCTACTCGCAACATTGCCTTTGTCACCGCATGGAGTCTCCTGTAAAAACAGAGGGCAGATTATGGAAAGCAGGGCAGCGAGATGGACTTACGAGACAGCATCCTTTGCCAGCAAGAAAATTGAGAAAGAGTCTGAATTACTAAATTGCAGACAAGAAATATATTAATGCTCAACAGACCTATGGCTCTGTATTGATCCAACATTGTCTGTTAACATATTAGTACCCATGAGAGGAAAAAAATAAGTTTCATTATGTCACCGAGAGGAGACCAACATATTAATAGATACAATGTCATTGTCTACATTTCATTTATGTTTAGTTTTAACCAAACGTTTTAAGGCGTTTTATAGCCTCATAATGTAAGTGAAGTGTCAGGTGCATTTCTTTGGCCCCCAATACCAACAATGAAGTATATTGTTCACTTCTCAAACAGTTATTTTGCAAAAAAATCCCCCACAATCCACTACCGTTGATGCCCTTTCTGAATTCAAACCATAATTTGTACTTCAAAGCTTTCTAGTATCCTCAAGTCACATGCAGCCCAATCACGTAAAGCTTTGAACTTTGAAAGAAGTTTCTGTGAAGACCTGGCTAAGAACTAAAAAATGAATGTAACACACGCACCAGCCCTTCAGAAGGAAGGCAGAAACACCAGGCAAACTACTGCCCAGTGAAATGTCTTTTTAATGATCAGGTTTTCCAACTTTACCACCGATGAGGATCAAAGGAAATTGAAATATGTCTTATGGTTCTCTGTGATTAGAGCAGAAAACCCCATACCATGCATGGTTGGGGATGTCCTGCTGATGACGGGCTGATTCGAGGCTGGTTTAAAACAAATCCACCAGCACATGCAGGATTTCCATCAAAAACTGATCTGAAGCGCAGCAGTGTTCACAGTATTAAAATTTAGGGGTGCAAAAATGGGTAAAAAAAAAAAAAGGATGCATTAATATCATCAAAGTTGACAGTAAAGAAATGTCAAATGTTACAAAAGATTTCTATTTCAAATAAATTATGTTCTTTTGAACTTTCAATATATCAAATAATCATGGTATATCAAAAAAAAAAAAAAAAAAAAATATATATATATATATATTAGGCAGTACAGTCTTTTTTTAACAATGATAATATAATTTCAAAAATGTCTGTAAGAACATGTAGGCCTTTTATATTAAAATAGTTATTTTGAATTGTAGTAATATTTCACAATATTATTTTTACATAAAGGACATAAAGGACTTCTTTTCAATAACATAAAAATCTCACCCCAAATTTTGGAATGGTAGTGCAAATGCTGCAATTCTAAGCATAAGGTAAAAAAGTTTGAAACCCAAACATCAACTTAAACATTGTTGTAACAAAATTGAAGTTGTTCGATAGCATACATTTTTGCTACAGTATGTCAAACTAATTTTTTACGAGTTGTCATGAGTGTTGATGGAGCCATGATTTTTTTCTGTACCACATCAACACATGATCTCAGAAAACAGCGACTGCATTTCTGATTCTCATCCCCTAATTAAAAAATAATTAGCATTGACTGGTTCAGGATGTGCTCAAAATGTATCACCCTCTCCACTGTTTTTTTTTTTTTTTTTTTTAAATTGGGTTTAAAGTTACACGTTTGGCAGGAAGTAAAGCAGTTTTCCTTCTGTATCTCATCAAAAGTTCTAGAGACGTTTAAAAGTACAGATATGTAACATCAAGATAATTATATGCAACTGATAATTAGAAAAGAAAAAGAAATTGCATCTTCCTGTATCATCCTGATTTGTTGAAAGTGCAGGTCAATATATCAGCTAAAGTTTGAATGGTTTTGTCTGTATAGCAAGTTAACTGCATCTTTTTCTCACTGTTAAAGGTGTAGCTTCACACTTCGCAAGTGTTAAATCAAATGTACAAAGTAACCAGATTTTCCCACTCCGACATTTCAACCTTCGCCATCTAGACTCCCTTTGGCTCATCTCGTCGATGCATGCCACAGTCAAAGGTTCAACACTTACAACACTTTGAGCTAAAAAAGGGAGAATTAAATAGCATAAGTAGAATAATTATTTACTTGACAGTTTAATAGCAAGAACACACAAGTTTCCTGGGTGGGCCCTGAGTATGAGCTCACAAAGAACTGCTGTTTCCATTCCAGCACTCAAAGCTGGAGCGTTAGAACAAGAAACACACCATGTAGAGTTCAATGTTTGAATTGTATGACTTTCTGAGTTTTAGAGAGCACTGTTCATCTTAAACTTCATTTCCAGTCATTGAAATAAAGATGAAATCACCTATTAGATTAAATGAAAATTAGAAATGTTTCCTTGGCAAACCTAGTGGGAAAAATTAATAAATACATATATATATTTTTTTAAATACATTTATTTTGTGCTAAGTATACTACAAATACATTTATGTGCTTAATAAAAATACTCTTCAGTTGTACTTTTAGCATACTAAACTGGCATAATTAAAATCTGCTAAATTGGAAACACTAATTTTGTGCTTAACGACAAATATTGGAACTATTGCATGCATACTTTTGGTATATTTTAAGTATCTTGCATTTAAAGACTGATATTATAAAGCGATCATACAATCCTTATTAATAGTGAACACATTTTAGCCATAATATTAAGAAATGTGCATTAGAAATACTCACAGTAAAGTTTAACTTTAATTTTATATCAGAAGTCAGTAAGTGATATGTCAATAAATATGTTAATGTATGAAGTATACATAGCAAGAAATAAATGCAATTTAAATAAATGATGGCATAGTTATAAAATGTGGTTAAATATGGTTTTAGGACATTTAAACCTTGGATTGTAGGAAAAGTAAAATAGACACTTTCAATAAGTAACTAACTAATCGAAAACTAAATGTAAAGTGTGTGTGTGTGTGTGTATATATATATAGACACACACACACACACACACACACACACACAAATTAAACAGAATCATGTCTTATGAAATTCTCCCTGAGGTTATTTAATAGGAATTCAACGCGAATTCAACGCGATATTTCAGCCTCTAAACTCTTGGTGATAAAGCTTTGATATGCATTTTGTTAATCTATGCTGATGTTTGACTTCAAAGTTAACCTAGAAACTTTTTAAAAGCATTTTTGTAAAGGCCACTTTGCTTTGCAAATTATCCTGAGTGTACTTTAACAAGGGCCCATTTTGTATATTTTTTCATCAGCGGAAAAGAGTCTGTCCACGCCTGTCAAATCTCTCTTCCTTTTAACACTGCACGCATACCCTCTCCAGCCTCTCAACCTCTCTCCTAATTGCATTGCTTTTAGCACAGTAAATCTCTCGGTGTCACTGGCTGCACTCTCCGCACATAACGTATTGCCTCTGTGCCGGCATGCCTGGCACTTTCAAAAACTTGCCGCCTTCAAAAATCTGAACTGTAATGACATGATTAATGAGCTTATTAATTAATCGCTAAATGTATGCTAATTGTTTAATTGGTCGCTTGATCTATTTAAGATCATTTATAAATTAAATGAGTTGATTTACCCTGTGTATTGATTGGATCTGACAAGGAATTATTTGGCCGGCTACCTGATTTGCCATTTTTTCAATTAATTCACAAAACGGACGTGTGAAGACCGGCAGGGTGATGTTCAGCACCGTCCAGGTGATCTACACAGGCCTGACAAAAACTGCGCTTATTTATGAAAACCGAGCAGGTGAAAAGAATCCATTAATATTAATGCAGAACTGTACATTTTCATAAGAGCTGGCTTACGGAGTGCTAATCTTTGAGGATTTGTCATTGTAAATCTAAATGTGCTTCAAATTCAGGCTAAAAAAAAAAGGGAGCTTACCTTTGAAAATCCTCAAGGGGGATAAGAACTGATTTTCACAAAGCTTTTTAGCTTCAGTTTAACAAATCAACCAAAACACACACGCTGAACACACTGTATTTCAAAGTTTCCGTCTCAGCAGGTGCAAATATTCCTATTTTCGTGGAAACCTTATTTGAGCTAATTTGACCTAATTTAAACAGAATTTACATTAAATTAGGTCAATGTTAAATGTATTAAGAAAGTGATGCATGAAAGAAATATTTATTATTAAACAAGGTCACAGAAAGTAGTGCAGACAATCTCCACGACTTCACCACTCACTAGTGAGAGCATTTCATCCAGCCACCCTGTCAGTGACTCCTTTGACGCTCTCGGAAAGCAACACCAATAGAGTAGTTGAGAGAATACACAAGTATATGTCCTAGGACCAAACATTTTTCGAAGGATATTGTTGCAGGTCCACCGAAAACCTAAAATATATATATATATATATATATATTAAATCTATGTATTTCAAGGATTCAACAATCATTTAATAACCAAATTTCTACATCTAAATGTTTGCCTATGAGGTGAGCGTGATTTCACCAAGTACAGCATGTTCCTGGATCAGCATCCTTGTTGATCCAGGAACAACATTCCAATCAACCGATCAGAATTGAGAGATAACTTTTCAGGAAATATCTGTTTCAGGCTTACAATCAGGGTTAGGTGTGTCTACACCCTTGTTAATCAACTATCATTTCCCTCTGATTTTAGGAATATATTATGGGTAGACTTAGGTTTAGGGGTTGGGAATGGGTTAAATCTATATGTTTGTATAATAATGTTGATCCAGGATCATCAGACGATGTTGATCCAGGAACATGTCCCACTTGGGAAAATAACGGCGACCTTACATATGAATACTAATGAGATCAGGGTGAAATTTTCCATTTAAGATGCAAGCAAATCACTCATATACTACATTGGTCTTCAAAATTAACAATCCTCAAACAAATGTAACACTCAGTCAGACAAAGTGCTCTGAAACACCTTTAAAAGCTCAGAGCTGTGTGTGTATTAAGACCTATTTCAATATTAGTTTACAAGCCTTTGAGATGATAAATCCAACAGGATTTTGCTGTTGCAGTTTCCCTGGCCCTGATTTACTGTGGAGTTTAAAGGCATTGTTTGGTGAAGCGCAGGGAACTGCTGGGGCCCTCGCTATGAACCTACTTAGAAACGAAAAAATAGAGGAACAGAGATATACCCTGCATCCCAATGTGCATACTATCCACCCTGTCTGCCCTAAATAGTATTGAAAATGACACTGGAATTTTACAAGAAGTACCGCAGCTCCTCACTGTAGTCTAAACACCTCACAGCTCTTTCATTTTGAATCAAAAGGACAACTAGTAACTTTTAGCAAAGTAAGAGTTGTTTATTTATGATATTCGTCCATTTATGATTCATTTCCACATGTGCTTCTTGATCTGACACATATCTGTGCCTTGGCCATTCATTTTTTTCTTTGACATCGCACATTACTGGAAAAGCTAAAATAGCTGTTGTCACCTTTCTGTGGTAGAATCAAAGAATCAAATAAATTTCAAATAATTTTAGGAGAGCAATAGTGAGGGAATAAATATAAAGTCTTCAGTGGAGGAGCTTAAACTATAACAATATGCTTTTTTAGTGCATTTGCTGGGATTACAGTATAGAGTGCCTTTTTATACCAGACTTTTAGATACACTTTAGACAAGCTCAGGCACTTTAATTTGATTACATTTTGATTCTTCAAACAATGACAAGACAATCAACAGATTGAAACTTTACAGGATGGGTATAAATAGTTAAATTGGCTCAATGATATGTTGCCTTTTAGAGCTTAAGAGTTAACTTATTTTAAAATCATCTCATTAAATAACTGCTGATACAAAAGGGTTATTACAAAATATTTAATGGGTTGACACAAGAAGGGACTATAAATACTTTATTAATTAAAACATTTCCAAAATTTCCAAGAGCATTTTTTTTAATTATTAATTAATTGCCAGTTTATTTATTATATATATATATATATATATATATTTTTTTTTTTTTTTTTTTTTTTTTGATGCAGTAGCGCTAGGTCACATGTTAATTATGTATAATAATAGCAATACTAATAATAATAATAATAATAATAATAATAATAATAGTTTTTTATAATAATAATTCAGGTTTTTTATTATAATTTATATTTTTTAAATAATAATTTTTATTTAATTTTTTATTAATGATTTCTGTCTCATTCCATATTGCCAAATGTACATTTAGTATCAGTATCTAGCTGGGACACGTATCACATTTCAGTCAGTAAATACTCATGTAATTCTGAATTCTAAATTTTATTTCTCTTTTATCTTTGGTCCTCCCTCTTTCACTCTTTTATTTTCTCTGTACTTTTTCTCTGTTCATATATCTTGATGTCTGATGATTTGTATCAGCTCCATTGCTGTTATGGCTCTATCACAATTCTTAAGGCCAACTGGATAACAGAACCCATTTTGGATTCAGGCTAATGGTTTGCTCATTGATACTGTGAAGAATGTACAGTATCTCTCTGTCTCTTTCTCTCTCATTCTCTTTCCAGAGAGGTACCTCAGGGGATCAGGCACCCCATTTCACTTTTGCAGACTTATTACCCTGCCTACAAACCTGCATGTGATCAGAGCTGAAGATTCTTGACTGCCTAAACTTTCATGTAAATGTTCCTCCAAAGTGCCAATCTGAGACTCTGAAATGGCATGTTGCCTCTAGTTGGTAAATTAATTTCACTATCACTAAGATAATGATAAGGCTCTGTTTTAGTGACAGTTTGAATAATAGCAAGGTCTACAGAATGCAATTTGCAGTAAGAAACAAACCCTGTTAACTCCTCCAGCAATCACTGGGGTCACACTGACCCTCAAGTTTATTGAATAATTATAATAAAATGAATAAATAAACAAATAAATAAAATATTAAGCAACACAGCTGTTTTCAGCATTGATAATAATAAAAACTCAGCATACTTGAATGATTTCTGAATGATCTTGTGACAAGAATAATGAAGATGTGTCATCACAGGAATACATTATATTTTAAAATATATTTAAATAGAAAATGCCTATTTTAAATAGTAATAAGGTATTGATGATATTATTGTAATGGAATTGTCTCAATATTATTTCTAATCAAATAATAATCCTTTGAGAGCAAAGGACCCAAAACTTTTGAACGATAGCTTATATTGTATTATTTTATTGCTAGTAAAATAATAATTTAATATGTGTGTGTGTGTGTGTGTATTATATTTTTAAACTATATGTTGCTTCATATTTAAAATATTATACATTTTACACATAATTAAATATATACATAAAATCATGAAAATATTTATTATATTATATTATATTATATTATATTATATTATATTATATTATATTATATTATATTATATTATATTATACTAAATTAGGCTTTTTTATACAAATTAGTGTTTAGGTGATTAGGTTTTCTGTGAACGTGAAATATTCGAAGAAAAATGTTTGGTCCTAGGACATATACTTGCGTATTCTCTCATCTACTCTAATGGTGTTGCTTTCCAAGAGCATCAAAAGGGTCGCTGACAGGGTGGCTGGATGAAATGCTCTCACGAGTGGGTGGTGAAGTCGTGGAGATGGTCTGCACTACTTCCTGTGGCCTTTAAGAGAGCAGGAAGGAAAGGAGGGAGGTGATGAATGGCGATGGGTAGTGCCAGCAGCGAGGACTGCAGGAGAAGCTCATTCAGGCCTGCCTTCCTGTCTGATTTATAGTGCAGGGAGGGCACTATGTACAGCTCACCATTTGCCATTTTGCCCTCTCGCTGTTCTCCTTCTCTCTGTCGTCGATGCAGAAAAGGTTAGGGGGCATCGAACTGACACAGGCATTGTGCACATCTGGCTAAGTGTGGGAGTTCTTTACTTTGATAGGAAAAGCACCGGGGATGTGCCTTAGTAAATACACTCGGTGCGGAAACAACACCTGTCGACGATTTGATACAGCGCTTGGCAGACTTCAGGCGTCCTCAGCAATCCTTTTTTGTTTCTGAACTCTATCAAACGCAGTGGATGAGTGACAGAAAGATGGACAGATGGTGTGATATTGTTATAAACAAAAGTTATAAGGCGGTTGATGTTTGAAGGGCCTCTTCACAATAATCACAGTAAGGGCAGAACGAGTGGCAAACATTAGCGCATCTACCTGAGCCGTGTGATTACTCCACCCCCGAGTCGTGCCCTTCTCAGGCTAATTACCACCTGTCAGACAGCCATGTCACCTCACCTGCATTCCTCAAACACTCCTCTTCTTTGATGAGGTTCAAAATATTATCTTTCCGATGAAGAATAAGCAACGTGTGTCACTGCTGGGGTAATTATCATGTTTGCGCTGTCAGTGGAGCTGATTAGCCTGACTCATAAAAACATGACCCTCCGACCCAGCAAAAACAAGGCCACCCATATTTATAACAGGCAAAGGCAGAAAACACCTGAACGGACTATTAGTCTGTCACAACACACTCTTGCCATCCAACACACACACACACACACACACACACACACACATTTAAACACTTCCACATGGAGCTCAAGTCAGCACTTTATGAGCTCTCGTTAAAAAACGCACCTCGACAACTCAGCAGGTGAGCTTGTTGTCACTCAATTTGAGTATGTTTAAATTTGAAAGAAAAAATTAAAATCAAATATATAATTTGTATTATTTTATTTGTGTTGTCTGATCTTTCTTTTGGAGGAAACTTCCTAATTGTATCTTTTTTCTAAAATAATAATAATTATTATTATTTTTATGTGTACAAGTGCAATTTTTTCCCCTCAAATTATTAATGTTATTTTGCTCTTGGGGAACATTATATAAATGTTATCTTAAATATTTATAATACTCATTCGCATTTTACATGTTGGAAATGTAATTTTAAAAAGCGAATCTGATAACTTTAAATTGAATGAAGAGAGAAGGAGAGAGGGAGGAAGAAAGAGGAAAGGAGGGAGAGGGAAAGAAGAATAAAATTGGGAGTTTGTTGGCAGCTGAGTGACAGAAACAAACAGTCCAGGCTTGAATAGCGCTGCGTGTTGACTATGACAGGTAACATGTCACCCAATCGAAGGCAAGCCGCTAATTAAGACTCTCTCAAACACACACACACACACACACACACACACACACACACACACACCATTCTGCATATGGACTGGAACTGGTAGCAGACATCTACTAAAACAAAGTCAGAGGAACCCAAATATGCTAACAAAACGAATAAATTCAATCTTTCTGTCATTCTTTGAGAAGTACATACTCTGGAATCATAGAATTATGTATATATATATACATAATATATATATATATATATATATATATATATATATATATATATATATATATATATATATATATATATATATATATATGGTAGCACATTAGTTTACAGTCCTGTTCAGCATGTACATAGTATGTTCTTATTATAGTAATTCAAATAACTGGGTAATAACTAGGTACTAAACCTAACCCTAAAACTAACCCATGTGCTAATCATATATTAGCCATTACTTTCTTAGGTAATACCCTGTAAGTGCACGTAAAGTATGACTAAAGTTATATTAAATGTTAACATTGTTACACAATTAGTGTGACATCTGTATGATTTTTTTTTCATTGATGTACTTTAGTTGTTCTCAACTGTATGAATTAATAAAATAAAACTGTATACATTTTCCCCCCACAAATATCACTAGGCTTTGAGTTGATATGACCACATGGACACCAAACACCAAATACATAAATAAATGCCTAAATAACATACTGTAATACGTAACATTTAATCAAGAATTCAACATCAATGTGAATTGATTTTGCCAGCATATTTTTATTGTCCCTATGCACTTTTAGAGACCCCTGTCTTATTAAATCATATTTAAATAATAAAATCAATGCGGTTAAAATGTTTTGGGAGGATTGTAAGGCCATGGGGATGATATAAGCATTTGAAACTCTATTAATTTCATCGGTACATGGCGTCATATTTAGATTTAATAGAAAGTTTTTAATGAAGCACGATTGGAAAGAGGATATTCTACTCCATTACGGTTTGATGGATGGTGGAGAAAGGTTAGCAGACACTCATTAGCACTCTCTTAAATTACCAAAGCAGTAGCCACCCTTTTTTTTGCTCTCTCTCTCTCTCTCTCTCTCTCTCTCTCAAACACACACACACACACACACACAATTTTTCTCTGCTGAAATAAATATAATCTTTAGGGAAGAGATGCTGTATTGGGTCCATGTGTAATTAGGACATTTCTGCCAGAGGCAAACAGTGGCAGTGAATCAGAAAATCTAAATGTGGGAATGAAGAAATACAAACCAAAATGTACAGATATGCTGCACTTGTATCAGATTTTTTACTTGTTAATAAATGTGTATTTTCCTAATGCTAACTCCAGGGCACAATACAATTTTAAATTGAAATTACCCTGCAAATGACAAAAAACAGTCAAATTTGTACATGTAGTTTGATGTTGATCCTGCGGCAGGTATAATCCAGGTGGGCGTCTGTCTCTGAGTATGTAAATGTGCTGGTACATTTGATGTGATATTATCATAATGGCCCCTGCAGGAAAGTCTGCATCTCCATCATTTCATGTGCCACGCAGATGATGGAGACCCTGGTGAACTAATATACATATTAAAATAGATGTACATATAAATTATATGGGGGTGTTTTATATTCGTATGAATGATGACGCAGAGCTAATGCAATGCCGTTATGAATGAAAGGCAAATGTTGAGCTGGGATATCACACATGCATGTAGCATGGAGATAGAAAAAAAAGGCATAGCCTACATTATAAGTTGTGCATAAAGCGAGATGAAGAGACATGGCCATGGCCAGGATCACTACAGGTTATATTTCTCATGATATAGTGCAGATGAATGTGTACATGTATTATATAATTAAGAAATAAGCCAAAATGCTGCAGGATTATATGAAAGCCAATGGGAGTGATTAAAAAAAGGAAAGAAAACAAAAATTGCAATCACTTTTTTTATAGTTAATTTGTAATTTTATCAAACATAAAAAAAAGAAAAAAATCGGCACAAAATGGTAATGTGTATCCAAAAACATTAGAAACATTATGATGTTTCATACTGTAAAAAAAAATTATTACAGATAATAAACCTTATTTTTAACATAAAATTGGCCGTGCCTATTTGTAATTTGAATGTTCGAGGTTTCCATTATTGTTTGCTTCTAGTTGTTTTTCCTGTACAAAAATAGTATTTATATGTTATATTATAATGCAAAGTAATTTTTATTTATTATCACTTAGCACTTAGATTTTATTATTTATTTATTTATTTATTTTTACTATAGTACCTAATGAATTAAAAGTCTTTCGCAAAAAAAAAAAAAAAAAAAAAAAAAAAAAAAAAAAAACAGCTTACTTCAGCCTTGCAAAATAAGGTGGAAGCACAACAGTAACATGGTCTGGATTAAAAACTGCTCTGGAATGAACTAAGCACACCCTTGTGTACATACCTCAGGCTGTGTATGCCGATCATTGCAAAACCCCTCAACTCCCCCCGACCCTCTGCCACAATCCGTTGCCCCTGCAGCCTCCTGTCTGCAGATCATTACAGCTCTGATTATTAGTGACAACGGCGAACGCCCATCACTCAGCCCGCGTGCCATATTGGCAGATGAACAGCACCCTCCGCTCCACACAGCCCTGCAACCGGACCACAAATCTAGCTGAGAGGGGCCCAGACTGATGATGAGTTCTTTCAGAGGGTATGGCTTGTTGACTTTGAAAAGGGTCAGTGCAAGTGCACCATACCAAACTAACTAAGAAAAACAACCAAGAGTACCTTCCCATCCTCAGTAGATGCAATATTCTACATTACAATGCTCATGGTGCACATATTGCATTTAATTAAAATAATTGTTGTTACTTATTAACAATGTCTGTCTGGTTATTTGTGACCTGTGCTGGCAAAATGAGTCACAATGAGCAAATCTTCAAAAAATAGTTTTTTTTTTTTCTCATTCCAAGCTATACCCATTGGAAGTCGATGAATTTAGCAAAGTCAGTTCTGAGAAAACTTGAAGTTTGAAGTTTGCTGAAGGTCCCAAAGCAAAATCCTCCACTTCATTTCTTAATATTAATTACTATATCAATAATCACAATATAAACATGTTTATTTTATCTTCGTTATAAAAAATAAAAACAGATGGAAAACAAAAACTGTAGGACAAATAGAAGAAAGAAACGCATGGCATTACTTTTTTCATTTTACATTTAAACAAAAGCATTCAATTAAAGAAAAAAAGTTAAAATCGCTTCAGTGTGTTCATTACAAATCAACTGTTTTTTAAAGCTCAAAAGCAGTTCAATCAAGAGCAGCAATCTTTTCTTTTATCGTTTGATTAACATTAATGTGACAGATGGACTATATAGAAAGTCATAGTGTACTGCACAGATATAATTTGATGCTACATATCAGATGTTTTCCCCAACAGTTCCCTTAACATTTTAGATTATGTTTGTGTGAATAGCCTGCTTAAATATTTTAATTCTGTGTATACCATCTGTGTGTATATTTATTGGGATTGCGCGATAGCGGAAGGGATTCATATATCAGTTAGCAGCAGCACAAGAATCGAGCAGAGAAAAGGGTACCCCCAGCACTGGGATTGCTACATGAGGGGGCTTGATGAACTAATTTTTGTGAAAACTCGAAATTCAAAATCGAATTTTTCTCTTTTTTTTTGTCTGTAGCTCAAAATTAGCCTGTGCGCATTCTGACTCATTTTGCCAGCACAGTTCACATTTAGTGATTTTATTCCATTTAGTGTCTTCACTACGTTATTATGCCAATAGGTGTTGAAATCAAGTGACTGTATTCATGAATGAATCATTAAAGTATTCATTCTGCTGATTTGTTTCAAAACACAGATTTATTCAGGAATAAAATTTGAGACAGTCCTTACGAGTAAGTCATTGAATCATTAACTCAACTGATTCATCCAAAGCACGTTTTTTTTTTTTCCAAGAATGAAAATATGTCTTTCTTTATGAATCAGACATGTCCTTGAATCAGCGATTCATCCATTTCATTCAGAAACACAAATTCATTCAGGAGTGAAAGACCACAGTTGTGCGTTACTCATAGACTCAACAATTGATTTTGCTTTGACTTCCTTTGGAACCAGTATTTTCGTTGGTGAGCAAAAGTAGACATAGTAACTGGTAATACATAATTTCTGTTCTTGTTAAATAAATGTAAACTTTATAAACTACAAATATAGACAAAAATGTATTCTTTGCAGTGGATTTGAATGGTTTGGTGATTGCATTGAGATACAATGTAATACAGTCAATGCTGTTTATTTACTTAGGAAGCTAATATAAGGTATGATATATATAAGGTGATTTAGCCTATATGAACACACTGTGTAAGCAATTGTCAGATTATTATTATTATTATTTATTTATTTTACAATAAATATGTGTGCACTGTAATGTAAAGTGTTATCTGTTACTAAGCATTATGGTAATATTCAGGCAGTTTATTTTCTTTTTAATTTATTAACCTAAAATAAAATTCTCAAAGGTAAGAGTGGGGGAGAAAAAAAATCTTCACTTGAGGAAATTTGCATAAAGCAACAGTAATAAAGAATGTACTCATGCTAATCCAAATGGGCAGCATTATAGAAAAAGAAGCTTAATAATAATTATTTATTCATGCAACATGGTCCCAACTGAATGTGGTCATTTTTTAACGCATGTGTTTATTCTTTTTTAATAATGCTGGCGAAACAAAATAGTCTCCCCTCTGCCACTGGCCCGTAAATAATGATAAATCAAATGTTTCATCTCACTGGAACGCCAAATAAGCAAATAATGCAATTTTATCAATTAGGCTTTTGTCTTAATTGTTGACTTCACTTAGTGTGCGAGCAGCAGCAAGGCAGAGCGCTGTGCCATTTTTCAATTAAAAGGTCCAGATGTTTTCGGAGGCATCAGTAGGCACCAGCAGTTATGAGAAATGCTTCATCTGCATTGTAATAATCACTACAATATCAGCTCCGGGCAGCATTTACATACTCATGTTTTATTCCGGCCCTCTTTTCTAATGTAGCGCTTAATTATAGTCAGCATCCCACAATGGCGGGCCTCTGGAGCACCCAAATTTATTTACTCTGTAATGTGGAGAGGCACCGGTCTCCTTCCCAGCGAAGCTGTAATGTGCCACTCTCGCAGTGGTAGATAACGGAGGACAATGAATAGTTGAAGTTAATGAGTAAAAACATATGAGATGTTTCGTTGTTCAGAGGAAGTGAATTGTGGGATTGGGTTTAATTTTTGGCACTTGGTTATAGAATTAATTCAACATAAATGCATAAAGATAAATACTTTTTTTTTTCCTTTTTCTTTTTTGCACAGACTAAAATTTGAGTCAATCCGTTGCAGGGGCATTTCAAGCCACAGAACTGGGGTCTCCAATATTTTGATACTCTTTCTTTATATATATATATATATATATATATATATATATATATATATATATATATATATAGTATTGGAAATGATACAAGACATTTGCAGTTTTGTCTCCTATAATGGATTGGATACTGACTGTTCCTCTCTTATGAAGACTTATTAAGTCTTATGAAGCACTTTTATGGGGGGTTTTGTCTAAATTTAGCCAGTCAATATTCAATTTTACATAGCTTAACTGGATATAGTTTTATATAGTATAATTTCACATTTAAAGGCCACAATATTATTCAGAAATTCTCCTCATAAGTTCCATACATGAATTCATGATGTCATATACTGTAGGCTGGAAAGAAAGAAAGAAAGAAAGAAAGAAAGAAAGAAAGAAAGAAAGAAAGAAAGAAAGAAAGAAAGAAAGAAAGAAACTATTCCTTTAAGAAGAAGAATTAATACCAAAGATGAGAGAATTTGTATCTTTCTGGTTAACTATTCCTTTAAGACTGACTGCACCTTCATATTCTGGAGCACTGAGTTCTTCCAGTTGTGAAGGGCAGGTCATATTCCTACTTCCATCTCTCTGTGTGTTCGTTAGAGAGAAAAAGTGAATGAGTGCAAAGGAGGAACATAACAATTGGGCAAGATGCATTCATGCTCAGATAGAGAGAGCTATTCTCTTCCCTCCCTCAGTGTGTGTGTGTGTGTGTGTGAGCATGCAAGCAAGAGTAAGAAAGAGAGAGTTGTAATCCACTTTCTGTTCTCGCTGCAGAAGGCAATCAAATGTGCTGCTCATGTGTAAAGACACTTATCTGCTCGGGGAGTATTTCAACATCATATTTCCACAGGAAGTGAGTATCAGCCTTGACAGGCGATTGCCTCTGTTCTCTCATATGTCTCTATAGACAGCACCTCAGAAGGAGACAAAACAGAGAAAGTGAAAACAGAGAAAGGAGAGAAAAAGTGACATTTTCTTAAAGAAAGGCCTTTTACAACAATCGTATAAAAGTTATCAATATCCTCAGGAGTGTCAGCGCTGTGCAGTCGTCACGGGGGTGATCGCCTGGTGATAAAGATGGAAATTTTAATCAGGCCCGCTCATCTTCCCTGTGTGCGGGCACCCTACTTCTGCAGCTCGCTCAAGGCGCTTTTTATCATTTCTTTGTAAAACGATTTCTCTTCATCATTTTCAGAGCAGGTAATATACCCCTTGCTACTGCTCCGAGCTAGACAGACTTAATGTGTTCTTAAATTCACAAACAAATAGCTTGTTTTGTGATTGTTCCGTTCCGTTCAGCAGGTGCGCTACATCTGCATCTTTTGGAGTCGATTTCAGCAAAGAGGGTATTTCGCTTGCTCCTCTCCTGTCCTATTCTTCAGTCTTCTTCAAATCAGGTAAATGCCACTGCTGGAGTATCACTGGCATGGTGTGAAGAAGAAAAAAAAAAAGTGTGTCAATTTCAATACCACCCAGATAAAACAAGCTCAGCTCGGCTTCCCACCAAGCAAGAGAGATGCTAATCAAATTCACACAGTCTGAATTTTTTATAGCTTTAAAGGATTGTCAAGGCTAATGGCGCCTCCTCCGCTGAACGTCATCTGGCAGTAAATCAGTGCACGTGGGCCTCTTCCCCAAAAACAATGACTAATACCGCACTCTGTCTCTCCAAACGCCGGACTGGTGTGAAAAATCTGGGCGAAGTGGCCCTCCTGACACTGATGCATCGCAGACGCAGCCACAGCTGCATTCATCATGTCCTATGCTAAATTAATCTTGATAGGCTGAAACCAAATTACATTAGTCCTCTGTTTCACACACTGCTCTCGTGAAAGGAGCTGAACAAATATTTATGGTTAATTGCTGTTTTTAAGATAATTAGAGACAGGTTGTGTGACGCTGAACATGGCAAACTGAGATATCAATTTAATAGGTCAGGGGGGGAAATGTAAAACTTTAGCCAAACTTTAAATGCATCATGTCAGACAAGAAAGTAAATAAATACAAAAATAAAATGTAAATGCACATTTTGTAAGAAAAAAAAAATTAAACCTACATGAATGCAAGCCCCACACACACACATATGCAAAGAACAGGTTTCAAATTGTAAAAGTGTTTTTAAAAACAGAAGCTAATGTGTTTTGACACTTCATCCCTGTCAAATGTCAAACCTGTCCATAGTAAATTAGATAGATCGTTACTAAGAGATACACTAATAATATTAATAGAACATGTGTGAACTTCATATACATCTACTGAAAATTGCACTAGCTGGTTAAGACCACAGAAGAAAATGGCTAAAAAAAAAAAAAAAAAGTTCATTCTTAATATAACTCAGTTAATAATAATTTCGAAAGCTCTTTGTGTTTAGATGTTGCTTGGTTTTATATTGCAGTTCTTTGCTTTGCGGATGGGTGATTTCTGACCGGGTTTGGGTTCAATTATTTGAAGAGACTGAGGAGTTACTGTATATTAAACAGGTTTGGAAGTATTTTAGTAATTGTGTGTTATAACGCGTGTTGTTCACTTGTCTTACCAATGAAATATTGTGTTGACAGTGAGGTCAGTGAAAATGTTTATTTTATTCTATTATGTCTATTTATTAATTTATTGAGCTTGAGAAGTGGGTATGTCACACAACAATAATTTGTTTTTAATGCAATGACATTCATGTACCTTTAATAATGATTTAAATGTCTACAATTGTCAATATGTCTTGGCATGCTACAGTATATGAATTAATGTAGTAAATGTGAATTAATATAGTAACGCCACTGCATATGTATTAAAAGTTAACACAGTGAAAAGATACCTTTTATATTAATGTATGAAGGTCATTATTTCACTTGTTTTACATTTTAATGTTGTTTTAAATTGTTCCTTACTTTGAAGAGAGCACTGATACTTAAAATAAATTTCAGAATGAGATTGTAGACGAGAGAGAGGTTTGTTGCCAAGTATGCTTCCACACATAAGGAATAAGCTTCTACTACAAAGAATAATACAAATAAATATAGAACTACAATAACAATTGAAAGCCATCCCCTATTCAAAATAACTGAAAATAAATTCATTTCAAATTTCACATACAACACCCCAGAGACACGTGAACATCCGTGTGCACACAGACACACTCTCCACTCAAATTATTCATCTCACAAATGAACTTGTTTTCTTCTGAACTAATTAATACATGTCGCAGGAGAAGGAAAGACCGAGAGCTTTTGTTCGCTTCTTGTATAATCATTAATTCATATTTACACGAGAGTCTTACAGAACAGAGCAGCAGCTAAAAACTGTGCACCTATACAAAGCGAGTTGTCCTGACAGGTAAAAGGAATCGTTTGCAAGCTTTTGCTAGTGTTGACACTTCATTCGTATCAACGGGAACCCTCTCCAAAAAAGGCGTGGGGGGGGGGGATCGGAGTTGGGAAGTTTGCCAGCCTGGCGAGGTGGCCATATTTTAAAATACATCATCATGTCACTTCTTTAATGTACCATAATCTATTAGGCACATGGCAAACTAACAGGAATCTTTTTAAATGATGGCTTTTTATGGCTTTGTGCAGGTGATTAATTAAATAAAAAGTCAGCATTGCACAAATCATCCCTTTAATTAGTCGGAGGAATGTCACCGCAGCGTTCTGCGACGTTTCTCGGCGGGAGGATGAGGCGGCGGGGGGTGCCAGTCAAAGTGCCACCAAGAGCGAACGTGGTTGTGGGTGTGTGTGTGTGTGTGTGTGTGTAGCAGTTTTCTCCGGGCCTATGCTGGGTACCCGGCAGCAATTGCAGGTGCTCATGTCAGCTGGAATTCAACTCCAGATGTTTGGAGAAGATTGATTTCATTATGTTCTTCTGCCTCCCTTGTTTTCTCTCTCAGTTTTCTCTGTGTTTTTCTTTAATTGCTTGTCTTGTGAATTGGCGAATGTTAAATCAGAGAATTAGGGGTTTTATTTCCCTGTTCCTTATTTTTTTTTTTTTCAGCGCTCTAAACTTTTCATGTTTTGCCAAAACTGCGAGAAGCGGAGAATATAAATAAATTAAAACAGCCATTTATTTCCATAATTGGGCATTGCTTCCAGGCTCCCAATTATAAATATACATCATACATCTGAAGCCTAATTAACTTTTGCCAAATTAAAGAGCAGAAACAGAGCCCCTAACAATAACGTTCGACAAAAACTCAGCTGTGACATTCAGTTCGATTCTCATCCATTATTATATAATGTCACCGTTTTCCGGTTTGTTTCGTAAATACTGCTTCGCAGATCACACGAATTGTGTTATCAGGACTCTCCTTTTATTGAATTTACTCAGGTTCCTCTTTTCTGATTAGAGGAATCCATTTCTCTCTCCACTTGGATAGATCTGTCCTCCATCATGGTTAATGTTAACTTCATGTACACACTGAAGAGGGACTGCTGGGATCATCATTCTCATTAATGAAGCTCAGACACCGGTCCCTGTGTCCTCCTCTATACAAAATGCTTCTTCATTTCAGAGTTGCTCTGCTTTATTAAAGCTCATTACCATTTCTCTTTTAATAAGGCCTCTTTAAAGTCATTACCTGCAGTGGGGTTTAAAGAGAACTGCTATTAAAAGGTTACTTAGATGTGAATAATAGCCCTGCGATATACTCAAGTTAATTACTATTGGAAACTGGTTGAGGTTTAATTTAATGCTGACCCGTTCCATTGAAGAATATGTTGCGCTGACAGAATTGACGAAAAACGAGGGAAGAGGAAAATCATTCACGGTCAATAAGCCTATTTATGTCAGATGGTTTTGAGCTGGATCGTACTCATTTTCCCAACAAAGAGACGCGTATCTGTGAGCAGAGGCCAGATGTTCGTATTCTTCAGCGCGGCCCGTTTGAAACTATCTTTGAGCGCCGGTATTTTTAAACAATCGAATGGTCCTGTTAGATGTTCCTTTTGTATCAGTCATATTACGTGCCTGCAATCAACATGAAAGAAGGAGAACTAATGATTTTTCCTTCTCGTTCGCTCTCTCTCTCCAATCACGCCCTCCTCCGCTGCCTCATTGTCACCATTGAACCAGACATAATCTGACTTCAATTGTTCTTGCCGTTCCAGACTCTTTACTCTGTCTCTGTCTGTTGTGAGCGAAGAAGTGCTCTTGTTCATTTGGAGACGCTTTCTAACCTATATTCGTTTAGCAAGTTTACTTCGCATCAACATCGATACAGTGTGTCAGTCCGGTACGGCGACAAGACACAAAGGAGAACAGCAGAACTGGGGAGAGAAACAGGGGGGGTGGGGGGTTCCCGAGACCCCCCCTGCTCCGACTCAGATGAATGTTGTATCCCTGGCTGGCGTCTCCTCATACATAAATCTGCAAGCCTGCTTAATTCAATCTGCCTCGTGCATCTGACTTGGCACACCACAATTTGATTACCACAACTGTACTTTTTAACTCTTGTCAGGGAGCAAGTGAGGCTTATGTAAACATCTGCCAGAACACATGGTTGCTTCCGATTAGGCCGGCCTTAAATCAAACCGCAGCAATGAATCTTTACCTGACACTAATACTTTTAAACTTCATACGCACAATTAAAATGAATTGCGGCTAAAGCATACGGGACAAACTGCATTAACGGGTCATCTCCCATGTATAGGCTCTGTATAGGCTCTGTCTGCCAGCGACGCTAGACTATGTGGATGTGGTTAGCTTTTTTCTGCTACACTGGAAGACAGATAAACACAGAGCTTACAGACACGCATCCATTACAAATCACTTTGGTTTGAGGGTAAATTACCCCAAACATGAACATGAGTTCACATGTATGTTTCCCAAATTTAGAAAATGTGTTTTAAGTATTTGACAGTGATATTTACAATGACAACTAATTATTAATTGTAGTGTGTAATTTGTGACATGGGCATCATTTGTAGTAGTCTACATTATAGAATATTATTAATAATGCTTGTTAAAGGGATGAATGTAATTAAAACGAATAAAATAATAGAAACAATTTGTTGACCATGTTTGCATAAGCCTCATATGACATATTATTAATAATTGTTAAAATAATCATTATTATTTTAGACACTTTTAGTTGGTCTTGTTTCTTTTATAGCAGATATGAAACAGAACAGAACAGAAATCCAGTGTAATTTATTTATTTATTATAATTAATCATTTTTCCAAATAAAATTTGATTTTTAAAATTGGATTATCGGAGCGCATTTTTACAAGAAAATACTATTTCACTACATCCTTTTTCAAAATTTTCAGTGTAGATGGATTGCTGCTCCTAGATCTGCTAATAATAATAACTGAAAAGTTCACAATTTTATATTTTATCTTTATCTTATGTTTTATTATGACTATTGTTCTTACTTATCATGCACATTATGTGGCTCCATTATTTAAAGGAGAACAAACTTCACCTTCTGTTTCCAAGAAAACACATTTATTGCTATTTATCTTATTGTGTCTGGAAAAAAAAAGCAAAGTTACAGCTATCAATTTTTAAAAAGGATTTGAGTATTAAATGAGAAAATGGGGTGGTGAATGTTAGATTAGACTGGGTTTACTCATTAAACCAGAGGGACTGTTAATGACTTCAGCAGTGCTGAAACGGCACATTCATGAGAGATGAACAGGCAACAGCACTGCATTATGTACCGCTCCGCTCACAAAGTTAACATTCAAGTGTAAACCCGTTTTTGTAGTCTCAGTTCTTTTGCTTTTTTGGAAGAAAAAAAAATAGCACCCTCAGATTTATAGTACATGTATTGGCAGAACGAGCCAAGAAATTAGACTCAGCAGCCATTACCGTATTGCTCTGTTATCAGCACATTTGATTCAGTGCATGCAAAGCTCAAGTTAGCATTACTTGCATTACCAAATCACAGGGTGATTTTAAGAATGCTCCTCTCAAAATTCTTTTAGTGTAATGTAACTTATTTGAATGCAGAATTATTCATTGCTTAGAGAAAGCATCATACAATACACAAACATAAATTACAAAAAAAATGGGAGTGGGGGGTCTATAATGATATTAAATCTATATCAAATTCTATAAAATAAAATGAAAATGCCTTTATATATTGATCAGACCTTTAGATTCATTCAGTGATTTTTTTTTATTTTTTATTTTAAAAGTGAGATTTTAACACCCCTCATCTGCCACCCACTCCCTACCGGACCCCCGATGATTGACAGCTTGACTCAGTTACTATGTTTTACAGATGCATTCACCAGCAAGCAGAAGACCTTAGCAATCCACGGTTTTTACCTCATTTACAAACAGCGGAAAAAAGGCCTGATGTTATTAGTCAAGCAAAAAAAAAAAAAAAAAAGAGTTTTTTTGGCTGGAGTGGAAATTTCCTTAATGATAAAGATGGTGGAAATTATGGATCACTCTTAAAAATGCCTCAATTTCTCTCTGTAAAAAATATGTATCGCAATTAGCTTTTTAATTAATCCTTGTTCGAAATGTGCCGCATGAACATGTTTTCTTTTTTTTGTGAGCAATCTGTTTCCCTTCGTCTCAAGGTTGCTTGACTTTAAATCGGTGCACAGGAAAGACTTACGGGTGTATGTGCGAACCCTTTCATAAATCTCCAGACGTTTCATGGTAGATTCTAATTAGCAAAGGGCAAGAAGCCTTCTGATCACTTTTTCACCACAGACTACATTAAAACAATGGCAAAGAGTGAAACAGGTGATGTCATACATGAGTAAAAAAAGAAAAAAAGACAAGTTATCCTAGATTTATCTTTTATGTATGGATAATTTTTAAATCTAATATTTTAGCAATTTTAATAATGCAATCAGTTTGATCAGACACTGTTGCCATATCTAACCGGATGATATTGACCCTATTTATCTTATTTTTGTAAATAATATTTTCAGCTGTATGATCTGCAGTTTTACGGGAGAGACATTTTTTTTAACATTGTTTTTAGTAACTTTCAAAAAAAAGTTCTTATGTAGGTTGTTATGTTAAGCAGATTTCTTAATGTATATTCAAACATAAATATATTTATGAAAATATATGACTCATGTTTCTAACTACATTGCAAGACATTGTTTGTTCATATTATTAACGAAAGTTATTATAAAGTTCTACTGAAATATTAGACAATAGGTATTTGGAAAATTACAGAAAAAAAAAGAATGAAAGAAATGTAACATATGTGGAGTTTCAAACAGTTGACATTTTGTACATGTTTTTTGACTGTGCAGTTACATGTCTTCAAAAGCTTCTTGGTTTCTACTTTAAAATACACATTAAAGCGAGCAAAAAAAAGAAAAAAAAGAATGTAAAGACATAATACAGATATGTTGTAAACCTGCAGGGTTGACAGTCATGGTGTCTTAATGGTGTGTGAATGGTTCAGTTTTAATCATTTCAACATTAGACAGCCTCTCAATTACAAGTGAAGCGGACAGCAGAAACAAAGGCAAACCCTTTCAACTCTTATCAAGAGTTGATAAGCAGCTTTTGTGTTGCTCTTGTGGACTTCCACACATTGTGCCTGTATCTGTCGCTCCTTCCTTCAGACGCTTCAAGTCTTTGAGCCTTTGCAAACGGACATACAAAGCTCTGCTCATAATACAGAGAGCTGAGTGATCACAGGATGTTGTCGCACATTAAACAAGTCCTCCTGTCTGTGGTGGGCTTTTGAAAATAACACTCTGTCATCTATATCTGACAGGAGAGATGAGCAAGTTCACTAGCAGAGATAGCTGAGATATCCGCTGCTCACTTAGCGTGGAAACACACCACACAGCGGCACTACAGAGTGTGTAGTCTGCTGAGGAAAGAGAACGTAATGGGAAATCGGCTAAGAACCAACATGACATGACTGCCGGTCTGAGATAAATTGTAAAAAAACTTTTTTCCATACAGAATCATTTGAAATGAGATTTGAAAGCTTTTAGAATGCGACTGTTACAATTAAAGACTCTTTTAGCACTTCACTCTGAAATCAAACGGGCATTTAAGAGACATAAATATGTGTTTTATGCAAATATATGCTTTAAAAATGCTACACTTATGAAAACATTCAGATTCGTTAGGGAAGTTTTATCAAAGAGATACTTTTAAAAAAGGAAAAAAGGAAAAAAAAAAAGTAAATGTAAGAATGTGAGACTCACAATCTAATTTAAAACATAAGAAGAACCTTGAACCTTTCCATTGGACAGAAGGTTCTTTGTAATTGAAGAAGGTTCTTTAGATAATTAAAATGTTCATCAAAAGAAAAAAAAAAGTTTTTATGTATTGATCACTAAAATAGTTTTTTTTTTTTTTTTTACACCCTTTTGGAATCTTTGTTTTTAGGATAGTACACTCTTAAAACATATGTACCAAAAGGGGTGTAGAGGAAAAAGGTTATTTATATGATTAAAATATTGTTCACACAAAGAAAAAAAGAGCTGTTCACTGAAAAGTTTTTTGGGGAAACCAAGAAAATCCTCTTTTTGAAATTAAAAGTGTTCCTCTGCATAAACTTTTTGCCATGGATGTTCTTCATAGAACCATGCATTCCAATAGAGAACCTTTATTTTCTAAGTGTGTTGGTTAAATCTAAAACGGAGAATTGTGTGCGAAACCATCTACAATCTGCAAGTCGTCTTCCATCAACAGCAGGATTATGCACATTAGGCTGATTAATGGCGTCCGCCACCAGATTACTTGATTTGATAAGCAGTACAACCCATCACGAACATAATACATCACAAATTGTTTTGTCAACAATTTATGGTACTATTTATCAAATGACCATCGCCACTCGCTGAGTAATAGTGTCATATCTGACATTATGTCAATAGAGAAGTTGAGCTAAGGGCAGCCGGGCTGCAGTGATTTAGACACAATATGTGCTGACCTGCGTCTATGTTTAATTCATAGCAGATGAGCAGAAATAGATGGATTACTGTTCCTAGATCTGTGTTAAGGCAGAAATGGGTAGGAGTGGCCAGGTTGGTATCCCAGTCACACACCTGGTCCTGGTACAGTGTTCATATCTGTGATTGTGCTGAAAGTAAGCTTGATGCATCGAACAAAGGATTTGCAATTTGCAAATATTCTTTCATGTATCGTATAAATATGTTTACTCAATATATTTTAAATAAGCTTTAAAGCTGTAAAGAAGCTGTCATTTTAAGGTTTTTAGTGTGTTTTATCATGGCAAATAAGTAAAAGTATAAAATTAAATATAACTATAAATATAAATTCCCCACTATTAACGTGTACTGTTCATGAATTTTGGTTATACCATTGAAAAAGTGAAAATTTTAACATTTAAGTGCCTCATTGTAACCTTGATTTGTGTCTGTGTGTATGTGTGTGTGTGTGTGTTTAGAAATGTGCAAATTCATTATTTGTGGTAATAAATATTATGCCACAAATGTTGTATTTTGAGCTTAATTTGTAATAAACCTGGAATATTTTCTTTCAGAAACACCACTATACTTGATAAATTTGGGCACATAAATGGTTTTGAAGACTTGACTTTTTCTAGGTCAAATTAATGTTCCTCATATGATAAGACTTGGCATATTGTACCAAAAATCAATAGCAAGTAGTAATAGGAGATATTCAGGCTGTCTGTACTAACATTTTAAAATCAAGGGCAGTACTAGGAAATAAAACGAAACGAAAAAAAAAAAGAAAAAAAAAAAACGTTCAGTCCCATTTATTGTATCAAAACAGTTTTTCGCTCCACAGTGCAAAAGGAAAGAAAAGCAATCTGAAATCCCACCTCTTCACATAATCATTCTAGTCATCATCGTGATGGTCAACAATTTCTGGCTGCTTGTTTTATGATGTTGTCAAAACAGGCCTGCACACCGTCGTAATTTGACAAGCTTTCCGGATAGCGTGCCCTTGGAATGAAGGCTGTGGTCCAAGCCGTCATCAAGGGGATCAATGCTGCTCCTGAGATTGGCCTGCAAGTGGCAAATAAATTCCACAGAAAAAACATCAGTTCCACAGGTATGAAAAGAAAGAGGTGAGCCAGCGCCGGCTGGTATATATATGGCTCTCGTCCAAAGCACCACTGGCTCATCTTAAAGGTTACAGTGACTACCCTGTGCACTAGTGTTAACAGAGCTTTCCCTCTCTGGGTTTATGGTCTGTGTAATAATTTTAAGCAAAGTGAAGAGTGTTTCCACAGGAGATGTTGGAGGAACAGCTGTGGGCCAGGGAGGAGGACAAGTGGAGAATGATTGATCACTGGGAGCGGAGAGGCTGTGTACCTCTCACCTTCCCCCTGCGAGGCTCCACGTCTGCCCCTGATCCCTTACATCTGCCTGCCCTTAGCAAAGCTGGAGGAGGAGGCCCGGCTGGATCTACTCACATGTCCCTGTACTCTGGAAGAGGAGAGACTTAGAAACATGGGCCAAACCATAAAACTGGGATGCCATTGCTTTTTATTATACGTGTGAAGAAAATTTAGCTTATGGCTCTGTTTTTATTTTTTTCAGTTATTTGAGGAAAATGTGTGATGGGAGACCTGAAACATTGTGAAAGACACACTTCTACATTGTTGTAGTCAGCTGATTTTGTACAATGATACCACTGCATTGGAAGGTTCACAGTAAATGAAATGAATGAAACCTTTTCTGCCTCTTTATTTATCACGCAAAATGTGTGCACAATTTTAATTGTTGATTATTTACTTATTAGTTGATTACTATTTACTTGACTAAAACCAGTAGCTGCTTAAATGTTGAATGTTGCATTATTACGCCGACAGGTGGGGACATTTTATTGTCTTTTTATGTGAATCAATGAAACATTCACTTAAACGACTCGCTCAGAATCACTAATTAAAGAACAATTTGTTAAACATCACTGATTTATTCAGAATCTAAACTGCCTTGAAGAGTGAGGCATTGATTCATTTACTTCACAGATCCGTTTAAAATATTAACAAGGACTTTAATACTAATATATGGAGGGAATCCATTCAGGAACGATACAAGCCAGTGTATTTGTTTGCGAGTCATTGAATCATTCCCTCAAACGATTCTTTTTCCAAACAATGATTCACGGTTGTTTATCGGTGACGCGGCATTTGATTCTGTTTAGGCTTCGTTTGAAAACCGTTTTCCACGGTTAGTCAAAACTGGAAAAGTAATGGGAAATATCTTGTCTGAAATGTAAGTTACTCAAAGCTAACTTCTTCTTTATTGCACATTGGTTTGAAAGCAATATCATCGCCTAATTATTTTTTTAAAATGAATTTTAATCTGCTGTCAAACGATAAACCAACACATGAAAGGCTAAAACGCTCTAACGGTAACGTTTTTATCAGGCTCTCTTCGATGATTTAAGTAACGTTAATGGTTAAGATCTTCTTCTTTTTTTACAACCTGAGGGGCCTATTTCTTTTTAACAGGACATTGTTACTAACCTGTCAAAACGAAGCGATACTTTATAAAAAAACATTCATTTGATATTTGATTGAAATACACCATTACGGTTTCATTAGCTCATCGATTTAGCAGTAATCTCATATCAGAGACCATCAAGCAAGTTACATGCAATAACCTGGGGCTAAATGTTAAAATATGATCCAGACTAGCTAATGACCCTATTACAATCGACCCAGGAAGCTGAGAAAGAGATCCTCCAGGTTCTGCGGTGCATCATGCAGACTGCCCTCTGCTGTATCATCATCTTACTATTACAAACCGGCACCTAATTCATCCAACCAACACAACTAATAATGTAGCAAATGAAAAAGGGAAGATGGAAGGGGAAAAGCCCTCCATGTCTCCCTTATTTTTTCTTTTCTTCTCATTGTCCGCCTCTTTTCTTTCTTCAGCTCTATGATGTAAGAGGTGAGTGTCCACCACCAATGACCTATTAAATCAGGCTTCATTCCCTCAATTTCTTCGCCAAACAGGCAACAGACAAAAATGTCTGTAGAGACTGACAGTCAGAGAGAGAGAGAGCACACAGGCAGACCGACAAATAGGGAGAAAGGAGGGACAAAATAGAACCTCCCAATCAAAAATTATTGCAGCTCCATGAATGTGTCCTGTAAATGTTGGCATGCTAATTGTGCATTTATAACATTTTTTAATGGCTTGTTAATTTACCTCCCACTCTATGATTGCACTTGAAATGAGTTAATGACTGTGGGGGGAGAGTTAACAACATGCCCTGGCAGACACAATATTTCCCTCTTATTTATCAACCTGGTCTGGGAGAGAGACAGAGCAGCTTTGACTGAATGAAGGGGATGCCTGCCGGGTGAAGAAGTTAAGCTATGGGGACATATATATACCAGAACTGTAAAAATAGAATTAATGTTTTAATTTTCGTTTACCCCTTAAAAAATATAATAAGACATAATTACGAAAACTGCATTCATTTGGAGAACAATTTTGTCTTTTTAAACATAAAAAGAAATTGGAAAAACAAAGCAATCATACGATCAAAACTAATAACACGCCACAGTGTGAAAGACTAGTAAAAAAAATCTGTTTTTCTAAATCCTAATATTAGCTATAATTCAAAACAGACTCCCTAACCAGCATTAGAGGAACTGCTTTAAAACTGTAAATTGTAAATTACAAGCTAATAATAGTTATAAGGAAAACAGTTTCATATTATTAAAGGATCAGATTTTTAAACATTTTTTAAAAACACTACTAGGTACTAATTTTATATTTTTAATCAATAGGCTACTACTGTGCTTTATATTTAAATATATACACACACATATATATATATATATATATATATATATATATATATATATATATATATATATATATATATACATACACACACACATGTGTACTGTATGTTTGTGTGATTATTACACTTAAATACAAAAAAATAAAACTAGACATGCTTCAAGTTCTACAACAAAGACAGAAGCATAGTAATTTCAGTGAATGTTTAACTTAGTATTTTGATATAAAAAATGAAGATGAAGTATTCCACAGAGAGTGAATTGTTTACTTAAACTTCTTGATTTCCGTGAGCCTGCTTTATTAAAATGAACCCGATTTCCCAATTCTACATATGAAAGAAAGCACAGTGTAGGAGAGTGCATTTTATTATTCGCTACACAGTCAAGCCGTGTGTTGAATAATAATAACCTGAAATAGTAACCTCAAAAAGTAGCCTGGTAACACTACTGGAATACTACTTTCACTACTTCGAGTTATTTACTGCTCAAGACTGGCCTTCTTAAACATAAAGCATGTCTGACGGTAATATTGATGTATGACCTGCATGCAGTGAGTATCGGGAAATGAATAAACAAACACATAAACTAGATAAGAGACTGGTGCTAACATGGTTAGTAACGTCTCTGGCACTGTCCGTTCAAGTCATTTCCTCCAATCTTCCTCAGCAACAGGACATGCCTTGGCGACATATAGTCGAGAGGCTATTGAGTTGCTAGATTTCTTGCTGTAACCCGGGCAATGAGACAAGAGAGCAACACTCAGCAGTTCAGCTGGAATCCTAAACACACTGTTAAGGTATGTTTGTGTTTCTTAGGCTATTTGATGGTAGAATTAAAGAAAATAGGTCCCATTTCTAAATTTATCAATAATGTTGATGCTCAAACCTTCAATTTACTTAACATTTCATTACTATTAACATCTTTTCACCAGGGCTGAAATCTGACCTGAAGAGAGAGCGAAATGATTTGGGAGGCACTTTAAGGTAACACATTCGTAACTTACTCCACTGGAACTCCACTCCACTCCTCACTAAACAAGCCACTCTATCAGTAAATGCTAATCTCCTAATTAACAAGCTAATTAGGTAATTATGGCTTTGCAGAAGGATGCCTAAATGAATTATGACAACACAGTCACTGCTTTCTGAGACACCTGTGGGCCCCTTTTTGGCTGTCACTACCAAAAAAAAAAAAAAAAAAGTAAGGTGACAGCCTGTTCAGGTTTCAAAAACTTAATTCTCTTGAAAAAAGAAAAGAAAAAGATGTGTATGTTATGAGACAGGGGCTATTTGTTTTGAGCCTGTCAATTAAACCTGTCAGATAAGAACGAATTTGTGACTAATTAGCACCTTATATGCATAAATAAGTGATAAATAATTGAGTGTTATTAAATATTGAAGACATAGAAAGGAGCTATGCACAGTAGTATTGTGATAGATTTGTTTACATTTTTTAAAATAATAAATAATGTCTACATTATTATTTACATCAGTAATATCTACATCATTATTTAACCACATTTTCTTTTGCAACTCATTTTTATGGGACCTTTTCACAAAATTTGATGACATTTTACAGTTACTAATTCTTGAACCATTTTTAATATTTTCTTTTTTTTATATGTACTGTACATTTATAAAACTATAGCAAGTGTTACATTTAAAATTTCAGAAAGCTAGTTTATGCTGCTGCATAAGTGTATCTAATATAGTGACTGAGGGAATGTCAGGAATTTTACATCTTTCACTCTTTTAACCAACTTAATCAGTCTATGTTTGTTGTAGTTTTCGTTCATCACTATAAAAGTTTACCCAACTATGATGACTTCCTCTTCTGAGAACCCTGCAACTGTAAAAAGGGTCTGTTATGCTTTTAATGTTTTGTTTTATGATGTCTGATAAAGTTGTGATGCAGAATCTGGCATACATTCAATTATGCATTGTTTTTTTTTTTTTTGAATAATGTTTTTCTCTCTAAAAGCACTGGAGTAACCACTTGGGGTGAAAAACTAGTATGTGTAGGGGGGAAAGAAAAGCCTTGTGTGCTCATTAGTGAAAATAATCCTGAACGGTGGGCTTCTGTCCAAGAGCAATAATATTAACAGTTCCTACTGACAACAGTGAGGTTACATTGGCCATATTTGGGAGAAACTGCGGCTGATATTTTCAAGACGCTCAGTATATAGGCGTACTGCTCTTTAGGTTGGCTGAAGGAAGTGGGCAGTAAACATCCAATAATAGAAATTGTGTTTATGTTATTATGTAAGCATGGCATCATGACCACAATAAGCTGAAGTGTCTTTTTTTTCCCCTCCCACCAAAAGATTTGCTGTCATACTTGGGGAAAATGAATTATGTTGACATATGGCTGAAAACAATGGTGGAAAGGCATTCAACATAAGGCAATGAAGAATCATGCAGTGTTGTGGAGGAGAGGATCTGGAGCTGTTCCTTTGAGCCCTCTATGACAGGTATACAGAGCCACCTGACAGCACAGTATTTCAGTGATAAATGTAGTGGGTCTGGGACTTCCATTCACTAAAGTCAGGAGTGTGCTGGGCTGATACTTCAAGGTCAAGTGAATATGAAAGAGCCGAACCACACAGCTTGCTAAAAAGAACGATGCTTCCTAACTTCGAAACTTCTAAATGCTATGTTCATGTGACGTGCTTGTAAACACAGATGTTGTGTTACAGCATCGTTTCGTGATTTTTGAATGTGTGTGATTTAAAAAAAATCATAATCTGTCAGCCACATGTGCTATATTCAGTCTAGTTCCTTTACACACTGATAATAAAAATGACAACGACTATATAAATGAAGGTGAAACATGCGCACACACACATACGCACTCAGTCGCAGCCAAAACAATTGAATTACGGGGCTTGTGGCATGTTGTCTTACTCTGTGATATGTGTGAAATGGTTAATTAAAGGTGAGCTCATTATTCTTGCTCAGGATCCAGTAACTGTGTTAACATGATCCATGACTAATATATCACCCACTTATTGCACCCGAAGAATTTAATCAATTGCTCTGAACACCAATTCATACACAAGAGTTGAAGTAAATATGCCACTATAAATTCTACTGTTTGATCTGTATTGTTCAGGAGGATTGATGTGTAAATCAAAAGCCAATGGTTGTGTATTAAATATGGTGCTTATATTAAACTATTACAGAAGAACACCATGTTGTAGTGTATTTAGGACCATATAGCAGATATTTTCAGTCTGATATTGCCTAAATATAACATTAAATTACTCTACACAATGGAAGATGCAACTCAAATAGTTATATAATATTTGTGTATTTATCCTTTAAAAAGTAATTTAAAATCCAATGAAATTCTAAACAAATTTAGAACAAATATATTAAACATAAGCTAAAAACAGTGTGTACACGACCATATTTTTGGGACCTAAATATATATATTATGGAATGTCCCCATTAAGATGACAAAATTTCTGTGTAACATTCAATCAAGTTTATGCAGCAAATATACAGCAAATACACTTTAGTTATTAAATTATGCAGTAAATATACATTATGCACTGTCCTTTTTTTTTTTTTTTTTTTTTTGCAAAGTCTACAGGTATTTTGCAAACTAGGTTAAAAACACTTGCCAATTGGAACCGATTTTTAACGTATAGATGAAACACATATAGATGGTTTATATCAAACTGAACAATAAAAAACGGCTGATTCAGACCATTTCACTCACTTAACATTTATTAACATGATCACAAAAATAATAATAAAAATATACACCAGAAAATAAATAGTTTTTAGTTTTAACTTCTTAAAAATGTATTTTTTTTCATATTTAATAAGTGAAAATTAGCTCAATCTATTACAGAACTTTGTGATTCCATAATCAAAACCAATCAAAATCAAATGTTTACATATATGCACTTTTATATATATATATATATATATATATATATATATATATATATATATATATATATATATATATATATATATATATAAAACAGACTCTCTGGCATCAAAATAAATGCTATAAATTGAATATCATGAAACTCTTGAAGCTCCAGGCATGCTGACAGATCCTTCTGTGCTTTTCACATTGTTTATCCTGATCTGGCTCATCCCAGAGGAAGTTTTGATTTTCTGCATATCTGATTATTCACTCTTTAATTAGCCTGTGTTAATTTCCCGTGTTGAGTGTGTCAGTGATGGAGGCAGTCCACTGGGCCTTCAGTCAGATCATGCACTATGGAACGGTACTTTCTGGTGCCAGCTTTCACAAATTCTCAGCGTAGCGTCACATGTTGGTGCCTTTGGAAGGGTGTCTGATTGACTTTCTTACTGTGCAAAAATTAACAGCTCTGTTTCCTCGGTATGTGTCTCCGATTCTTGGTAATTAGTCCCATCACATCAGTGGCTGTCATGTCACAAGTGCAACCCTGCCGTAATGCATTACCTCAGCTATGGCACCAGAGGATTTCATAATTAATATTAACCTGTAGGTACATACAGTGTATCATGACAAAGTGCAACTTTTTTTCTTTTCACTCAAAAATAAAATTGAAATTGGCTCCTTTGTACCAACTGATCAAATTAGTGCAATAATTATTGTCTGAATGCTTTCGAGCACTAAATATATAACAACATGATTTAAATAACATTAGATGAAATAAAAAAAATATTGAACGAATCAATGCAATGTAATTAGATGTGAACTGTAAACTTTAATATAATAATTATACAAATCTGTTATATCTGTTATAATCTGTATTATACAAATTATACAAGTAGTGGAGTTAGCACATATATTTCCTTGGTAATCGTTTTTTGTCTGTGATGAGCTCTTATTTACCTCAGCACGAGAACAAAAATCCAACAAAACCGTGTAGGTATATGACTTTGAACAAAAGACGCGTATTTTAAAGCGCAAAAACTGCAGCCTACGTGAAATGTAGTGATTTGGAATCGAAAATACAGTGGTTTGGCGGGAAATCCAGAGTGGGTTTAGTAAAGACCCGAGGAAGCGCAGATATGTTTCAGTGTGTCTCTTTGCTTCAAGCCCACCGAGCAGTCTGCTACCATAGCAACTGCCAAGGAGCGCTGCGAAGCGCCGCCTGCTTTTGCAGTAGATGTCACCCTTGGCAACGGCCAATCAGAAGTTGATATCTCTCTGTACAACCGTAGCAAAGGTGCTGCGCTCTGAAGGCGGGCGTTCTTGCTCAGCGGGAGCCAGCCGTTGGTCCTTGGGGCCGTCGCTCAACCGCGGACTCTTCGCTGATTGGTTCGCGGCGCCTATTTCCAATATTATAAACATGTCCTCTGCTTTCCTGCCCCTGCGAGCACGGCTTGTTGGAGGCGACCATACTATGGTGTAAGGAAGCGAGGGGGCCCGTGCAATTCATTATTAGTTTGAATCAGACAATATAAAACTCCGACCTTTTGTTTGTTTTATTGGGAATGGTTATAATGTAACGGCATGTTAATACACGGGCGCTCTTTTAAATGAGGCACGCTTAAAGTGGAGACTTAAACGCTGTTGATTTGATGTTCTGGTCTCATCATTATCATCACCAGCAGTATCATTAGTAGCTAACTGGCATTTTGTTTTCGGGGGCTTCGGCGAGAAGTGACAAGAATCTAAGACCCCTCCTCTACAGGGCGGAGCGTGCATTTTGATGTCGATTTTGTATCTTTTTTTCTTCTCTGACACGTCCGCACTGAGTGAATGGCATTGGCACATTGTCAATCGCTCACTACCGCTGCCATCAAACAACATAAAGCACACACAGCCCGCGCGCTCGACTCATAAATTTCCGCCAGCAGATATTTTTGCGCATCGCTTTATGGCGCGTGATTAATTTTTTCGCCAGTTTTTCTATTTTCCCTACTGAAAGTGAGAAAACTTTTTTATACGTTTTTCTATACATTTTTTTCCCTTACAATCTTTATAGCTCTGGTCGCCGGTGCTGATGGTTTAATTTATTTCACTCGGCTTATTTTATTTTCTTAGATTTAATTTTTTTTTTTTTTGGAAAATCGTTTTAAAGGCAATATTTTTGCCTGTTGTTCACACTCAGTGTGCGTATTTTTAATTACATAATCATTAATTTAATTAATCGTTACTTTCCATCAAAGGCATGGGATGTTTTGCTTGCAACTCTTTGTAATACTACGGATTTGTCCAAGTTTTCCAGAAGTGCACAAGGCGAAATTATCCTAAGAAGACCGAAAATACGAATTCCAGACATCTTCAAAGGACCCAGCTCTTCTAAGAAAAAGACAAATTGGCATGAAGATTCGGACAGGATTGAACGGGCAAGCCACTGTCACCTGAACGCTGAAGTTTACTGAAATAATAGGCACGAAATAGCATCGCTCATTTTTCTCCGATGGACATTCGTACAGGAGGATCAAAGACGATTTAAATCTTTTCCATAAAGTGATTCCTGGGACATCAATTCTACTATATTTCATCCAGCGATTTATCGTATCTGCTGCGTTGCTTCACGGTCAATATTTTGTGCACGTTAGCGACCCGTTAACCACCGCACATGAAATAATCAAGTTGTTTTTGCATGTGCATTATCCGACTTTAATTTCATCCATCTCAGTGACTGAGCACGAGCGCATTGATTGTGTTGCGGCGGACTATGGACGAGCAAGCCCGGATCATGCAGGCTCTCGGCGGTGTCAGCCTGGCCGGTCACTCGGTACAGGGAGGCATGGCTCTGCCGCCTCCACATGGACACGACGGAACCGATGGGGATGGAAGAAAACAAGACATCGGTGACATTCTGCATCAGATCATGACCATCACCGACCAAAGCCTGGACGAGGCGCAAGCAAAGTTGGTGCATTTTTACGTTTATATTGTTTTGTTCAGAAAGTATTTATATTTATGCCTTCTCATTTGATTTGTAAAATAGCGTACTAGTGCTTCCACTCACACGTTACAACAGCTAACTTTATTTTACAGTTCTGTCCACTCATTGAAACCCTCGTCCTAACTCTAATTTTTCACAAATGTTAATATAGCCTAGTAATACCTTGAGTAACGTTTGCATCTGAACTCCAGGTGGCCTTGTCACAGGTTATAATGACAATATCTCAAGTTATAAAGTTTAGACATAATGTCATAGTTACTTTTCACTAAACTTGTAGCTGATATAAAAAACTAGCCTCTGAGAATGATACACAGGTAAAGTAGCCTTACACAACACATGTGGGCATCTCATTAAAAGTTTCTACATCACACTTTCCTACTTCTAAACTTAAGAAGGCCTTGATACTTTTACAGCCCTTAGCAATTACAAAATGTTTTTGTTTACAGTGAATATAAATATTGGCTAGTAATTTTACGTAGCTTTGTTTTGAACTTCTGTGATGTGTCTAAATCCAGCTTTGCCTATATGCTTTTATCACCTTTAAACTAATGCAGTTTAAGGTTCAATTTAAACTAGAGACTTGATGTCTTTTAAAGTTTTAATGCGAAGGAATTATGAGTTTTAAGTGACTATATATCAATCTCGTTTCTTGCTCCCAAATGGCACAGGAAACATGGGCTCAACTGTCACAGAATGAAGCCAGCTCTCTTCAGTGTCCTCTGCGAGATCAAAGAGAAAACAGGTAAGATAATGCATGCCCCAACACAAGGGCAAAATTACGCACCGACATCTCAAGAAGAAAAAAGCAACAATACAGTACCAGTAATCCGTCAGACACCGCCATCTTTACTAGTCTTTCTTTCTTGCTTTCTTTCTTTTTTTATTTTATTTGGTCGTCAGCGGGGTCCAGTTGTACCAAGCCAAATCTAGCATCCACATTTCCGTTTCTTACTTCTGAGAATGAATAGTAATAATTGGATTTCTAAGAATAAGACTGTGAAATATGCACCGATGAGCAACCCCCCTCCCTCTGCGTTGCATCGTGAGGCTGAACTGAGTGCCTTCTTCTGGGGGCATGTATGAGAGAGAGGCACCCCGGCAGTTCCCTTGTTTACAGCGCGCTAGTCTCACACCATCCATTTAATCTTTCGAGACCCACTCTTGGTGAATTGTTAGGCAATTATGCATCTTCGAGATACTCTTCATTTGTCATTGTGGATATGTTTAGAGCGGGGTTGGTGTTGTATATCAGGCTTGTTTTGTTTAATTGTACTACTACGAGCCCAGTGAGCGTCTACGCGTGTTCGTGGTTCTGAGCGCGGTCCAATTCCTGCGATCCTCTGCCTAATTATGCGACCAATTTACTGGATAATTATTGGCCGTATCGGCGGTCCTGCAGTTAATTATTGCCCCCATTTTATTATGAAAGACGCCAGCGCTGTGAAGGTGACATCGTTCTCCGACACGTGCAAAGACGCTTGGCTTTATAGTGTCGTCGCCGTTGTTGTTTTTTAATTATTATAATTTTTTGTGTCTCAGTGTGTGAAAACGAACTTGTTATTTCTGATAAGGAATTATCGATATGCCATTTATTATTACTTTGTTGGGAGCCAAACTTGTAAAGAAAAATGTTTAGACCATAGGCTACACATGGGACAATATTTAAATCCTAATAATCTTATAATAATTTATGCAGTTTATTCTCAATACTAGGTGTGTTTAAAACTTAATCTGGATTTCTTTATCAGTAATTAAATACAAAGTGGTTAAAAAGTGTAATAAACTGTAAGTTGTCACTTTTGCACCACTTAAAAATTTAAATTGTAATTAAACATGATTTAAGTGTTATTTTATTTTACTGAGCACTGACGGAGGCAGGTGTTAATATTTGTTTGTAAATTTCAATATTTAACTAATGCAAAACATTGATCCTGAATGGCAGGCTTACTTTAATTTATCACTAACACCATTTAGGGACCTTCTGTAAATACATTTTTATTGCAGAAACACGAACGCAGGTTATTTTGCTAAATGTTTACTTTCCTGTGCCTCGTGTGTGACATCACTTTATAGTAATTAGAAGTGCTTTATAGAAATTAAGAAAAATATATTTTAGAAACAAACAGAAATATCCGATTTCCACTTTTTTTCTGACATTCAAGCACCTCTGAAATAGTCTGTCGCGCGCGCACTGTAAATGAAGTCCAATGATATACACAGCATCAATTCAGCACGTGCGTTAGTAAAGCTATACAGCCTGCCCCAATGACACGGAACATTAGCATATGTCACTGTCTCACAAAAGACAGTTTATTTTTTTTTCTTTGAGGGAAGAGAATCAGATCAGTACGTCCAGTAGCTTAGTAGATGTAGTTTTATATGCAGTTTTTCCTTTATGCTGCGACGGTTAACAAACGCGCGTGATGTGCGCAAAGGCGCGCGCGTTCTGCAATCATGCAGGGCGCAGGTATAAAGAGAGAATGACCACATAACCAGATATGCAGAATCCAGAGAGACCCTAAGATAAGGGCCATTTACCAGGAATGTGCAGTATGTATTGCTGGATAATGCGGAAGGAGAATAGCAGAGCGAAACCTGTAAGGTGAGCCCAAAATACAATGGCAAACGCACTGAATTAGACTAATAACTGTGCTTTTGTCTTTGCTTTTTAATTTTAAGCATAAGAAAAGTTAATTTACAGTTTTTTTTAAATAAGCATGTTTTTGAGTGCTATTTAAAAAATAAATGAAGTAAGCTTTATCATATTTATGATAAATGTATGAATATTAATAGGTTCACAAATTACACATTTAATTTTTGATAAGGAAAGAGATTGTCAATTCACATACTAGAGTTTAAATCTAGTTTTTGAACAAAGATGAGTACAGTAATGTAATGGCATTCAGATATCAGTTCATGTGTTTATCATATCTCAGTGTGGTTGTATAGGCAGATTTGTGGCCTTTGTGTGGCTTATAAGCAGAAATGACTGGAGGAAGATAATAAAACTTAATGAACTTCTCGGCCGTTGGAGGTTTCAACTGCGGGAGGGCAAGGCCCTGATCCACTGCCCGGTCTGCTTGAGTTGTTCTTTATGCCTGTTCAGTAATGGAGGGAATGAGGAAAAAAAAAGATAAAGAAATTAATTACTAAATGTTGTCGCTGTATCGTTACAGCTTAAACTGGCTACTGTTGTGTCTCAAGAAAAGATGAATAGTTGCAAGACAAATTATTATTATTATTCTTATTTAATACATTTGTATTTACATTATGTGATCTGGTGTGAGGTGTTTTTTAAATATATATTAAATGAAAAAAACAAAAATTAAAAATAAATATATATAAATGTAATATATGTAATATTTAATAAGTATATTTAAATAATACTTAAATATATTACATTTAATATATATATATATATATATATATATATATATATATATATATATATATATATATATAATTTTTTTTGTATAGTACTTTTTACGATACAACAAACTACAAAGCAACTTTACAGTAAATAACATTTCTACAATATTTAGTAGTAGCTTATAAGTGGTGACTCAGAGTTTGTGTGCATATGACAGGATTTTTCAGAAAAATGTATACAAGATGTAGTCAACCAGACGAAGAACATTATTAACTGCAATTATTATATGATGCAATCACACTTGTAACAATATTTGTTAGTTCTGTTTGTATTACTAATTAATTGTGTATATATATATATATATATATATATATATATATATATATATATATATATATATATATATATATATATATATATATATATATATATATATATATAATAACTTGTTTGCTTATGAGTGAATTGTGTGTATTTATAGGTGTACTCATGCAATACTTTTCTTTCCAAAGTCTATTCTTGTGTTTTAACAATTATCCATTATTTGCTTACAAATGCAGTTAAATGTAAGTGCATTTATTGCATTATTTCTGAAAAAATTTACAAATAATGTTACACTGTACAAGTATTTTGATTATTTTAAACCTACCTCCAGCTGTTGACTGTGGTTCCATGTGCACCTATCATGTTACGTTTAATACAGCTATGTCCCTTATTACATTATAGCTCTAATTAAATATGCATAAAGAGTAGAGTCCCTAAGTATGCTAATTTTTTAAATGAGCTTGTTTACCAGCTCAGTTGCTGTAATCTTGCTTAATCCTTTTGACGCTGCCTGTTTGAATGGTTTCTTTTTTTCCTCCGTCTTAACGCATCCGGACTAATTTCCTAACAAGCTTCATTCTGCTAATTTGTTTATTAACTCGCAAGTGAACACAAGCATGATATTTTCCTGTTCCGTACATGTATGTTTGCTTTTTATTGTTTTCTGCTATGTGAGATAATATCACGAAAGCAGATTTTTTGTTTTAAAAATAGACTAGTGCAGCAGTACCGATGCTTAATTTACCAGCTATAGCGTGCAGGTATTGAGTGATGAGGGAAGCTGTCGCTTTCTTCTTTTTTTTTCCTCCACAGGCCTGTTGAAGGACATTGTCTCATCAGAGTGATAAGAGATACTTCCACTGATAAGCATGCTACTACTGCTACTCCTTGTTGTTGTTGTTTTTTCAGCCAAACACATCTTTCTGGAGGCTTTTTTTCTCCGTTAACGCACCACACACATACCTAGTGAACACTTAGTCTCAGAGCAGTATTTTGCATATCGTACTCAACAGATGTGTTGAAGAAATGAGAAGTTGAGGGGTTGTTGTCAGGTTTTGGTGCAGTCGCAGTGAAAGAACAAATGTGAAAAAGTTCCTGAAAGTTATCGGACAATGCATGCACATTTAGCACAGTCTCTGCAACTTGTTGCACACATTCTCAAAATGTACGACTGCGGTGGAGATTTTTTATGTTTATCTTTACCCAATCGTTTTTTTATTACAGATTTTAAAAAGTAGCAAAACTTCAAAGTTGCATCACAACTCAAATTTAGCAGTTATTATTATTATTATTTTTTTTTTTTGCAATTAGAAATCTTCATAATTTAGCTTAGTGTGTGTGATTTTGATATTGTACAGTTTGTGCCATGCAGTCACTGCTAAATGTATCTCTCTTTATACAATAAGAGAAAATGCTAACAACTGCCAGTGCTGATGTATGAATAAGTTCCAATTGGAGAGATTTCTTGGCCTTGTATTTGTGAATCGCAGCAGAGAACAAGAGCTTTGAAAAGATGAAACATTCATTGTTGCTTTTGGATCTGATGCAAAGGGGGCTTAAAGGCGAAAAGGGGTAAATCAAACCTGAAGTGTTTTTACTGTAGCTATGTAAACAGTGAGAAGTAAAAGCTGTGTATGTACATCTGTTTGTAGAGCGAGCAAACAGAGATGATGTGTGTGACTGTTCGGGATGCACGAGTGTGTTAAGAGTGTGTACCTTTGCCTTGACTATGAGAATGTCAAGGATGTGCGCGTTTACACCCCGAAACTGCCTGATCTTAACTTCTTATCTCTCATTGCGAAGGTTGTGAATGACAACCGTCGTGTTGACGAGTACAGAAACGCGCCGAGTTAATTGTCAGATTAACCGCAGATTACCATGAATTCAAAGTCTTGTCGGGCTGATAGGTTTGAGTTGTTTTTGGGGTCCCCGGGGCACTGCGGAGAATCGGCATGAAAAAATGTTCTTTCCTTCTCTTTTTCAAAGAGTGGCTGGGCTAGATGATGTGAGGGAGAGAGGGTGGGTAGAGGAGGAGAGGAGAGAGATACATACATGGCGGATAAATGGATAGAAGCTTTTTGCAATGCAAAGCTGTCTGTAGTGTTGGGGAGCTTTCTTGGCACTCCACTAACAGCTACTGGAGGCCCTGAGTAGATTTCCCCATTGCTAATGCCCTAGAAGTATTAATTCACTTTGATATGCTAATTAGAGGGCATTATGCAAGAAATGAGATTAAGTGGCAGCGTGAAGTCATTTGCCTGTCAGTAAATTGAGTGTTTTTAGCAGGAGGGGTTTGTTTTTTTTCTTCCCTTCGACTTTCTCTCGCTTTTGCATTTAAATGAATCAAATGAAGGGAATATGGCAGAATGCTTGAAAATCATTTTTTTGTTAGCAGATGCTGTTTTTTTTTTTTTTGCTGTCTCTTTATTTTTTCCAAGTATCTGTTTTTCCAAGGAAGTTTGTGGTCTTTGTGAGGTGGCTATTTATTTCATGTTTTTCTGCAGAATCCTTTGAAGTCCATGTATTATACGATGTCATTCGCTTCCGCTCCTGCTAACATTTCATTTGGAGGCGTAATTAACAAATCAGATTATTTTAGTTTAATTTCTGTGGCACTTGTATTGTGTCTAATCCCGGTACAGCGATGGAGGAATCCCAGCAGGAAGGGTGAAAGAAGTCTTAACGTGTGAAGAATAAACTTGTCTGGTTTGTTTCGAGAGGGAATACAGAAGTGCAGCGGCGAATTGAGGAAGACCTCTGCTGGGTTGACTGTGTGCTAATCAGACGGCGGCATGTGTGTGTGTGTGCGCGCGCGTTGTTTGCTTTCTCTCCGCCGGTAGAGAGCAGGGCTGGCGGCAGCAGTGGCAGATGCAGCGGGAGCAGCGAGGAATAACAAAGGTGAAAGATTACCTCCATATGGCATTTCTGACCAGGAAAGAGAGAAAGAAAGGAGGGGGGTTAGGTGTGCTCTGAAGCAACACTCCTTTCTGAAGTGAGGTTTAATCAATACAGAGAGATTACAGAAAACTATTACAGGGCCAAAATCATAGGCTCCTCTTTCTCTCTCGGTTTCTCTCCTCTTCCCTTGTTTGCTGCCTCGGCGGCGGCTGCCTGCCTATTGACTTGTTGTTTTTCTGACCTTTGACTCATCAAGTTCAGAAACGGGAGGTCTGGAGGAGAGACTGCAGGAAGCCGGCAGTGTGGCCCCCGCTGTGCTGTTCCCCTCACACACACACATGCGCGCGCACACACACACGTACGCTGTTTTTCAGCTGCGTGTTGTTATTTGTGCATCCGCGGCGAGACCCTTCTTTGTGCACTCTGAACCGGCTGAATTAATTTGTAGGCACCGTCGTAATTAACCACATGCGAGGCCGGCTAAAAGCATTACCTTGAAAAAAATGGAATGCGAGGATTTCGAGAGTAAGCGTTTCTTAAACCCTCGGGGACCATTCATTTTGAGGCGCCCCGACAAAGCGGTAATGAGCCAACTAAATCTACCCTGAAGTTAATTTGACATCTGCTGGGTTATTGTTGTTATTACTTGAATTGTTATTGTTCTCTATTTTTTTTTTGCCATTTATTTTCTGTTTTTTAAATAATAGGGTGGTAAAATAATCTGAAAGTGATATTTTCAGTATCAATTGATTGGATTATTATGAATGTGACGGCTCATTTTAATACTCCGTAATTACAGATTATTAATTAATGAGAGAACATACTCATTAATTGTTTGCTAATTACGAAATAACAAAGGAGCACTTAACCATGAAACTATGAAAAATTGACTCCGGCTCGTGAATCATATTTGTGTAGGTGGGAAGCCGTGCGTCTCAGTCTCTTTATGACATCATCATGAACCCAGTCGTTACGATCCAAAGTAAATATTAGTGAGCACCACCCTCATCTCTCGCCTTTAGTTACAATAGCACAATCGTTTATTTATTTTTTTGTTTTTTTTCAAATGCCTGAGTAAATGTATGCAGCCTGCAATAGAAAGCTATTCAGCAGTGGAGACAATTGACTTTGGGCTGCTTTTTGTTCCCGTCTGCCCCAGCGATGCGTCTGCAGTGACAAGATAGTGTAAGGCAGAATGGCTTCTGCTCAGCAGGGCGCCTGGACTCCTGAATGCCGTGGCCTCTCTCTCTCTCTCTCTCTCTCTCTTTATCTATCTGTCCTTCTCTCTCTTTCTCTGTTTCTTTCCATTACATGACTTGGTGTTTGAAATCGAGGAAGAGTGACTGCTATCTTCCTCACAGTGCCGTAAAACCCTTTGCTTTCTGCTGGTGGAAGGTGGGTATGGAAAAGAAAGAGCAGATGAAGGAATTAACAAAAGAGAAAGCGAGGGTACGGATGGATGTCAGGCTTCCGAGAGGTAAAAAGAATGCAAAAAAAGGAGAAGAGAAAATCTGTAATCGCAAGCATTCACGTGCTTGGAGCATTTGTCTTTTTTCGAGGAAATGTTCCCACTCTGTGCCTTGTCAGACATATTTTTACATATATGAGGCTAATCTACTTCTTGTTGCATATGGCAAAGGCTTTGCGGCACAAAAAAACGTGCCTATGCACAAAATGCACCTACATTCACATCAGTATGATTTTTCACTGTACTTATTCACCATAGCTTCAAATCTTTAACTGAGAAAAAAAAACAAAAAACATCAACAGTTGATTTTTTTTGTTTTTGTTTATGCTTCCTGTAACACATTTGCTATGCAAATAAGCCTTTTATGGTGTAAAATTTTGGCAGGATTGTTGCGAAATGTCTCGATTGTACATTTAGCAATGGCAGAGGTGGTGAAAATGCTGTTGGAATGGCTCAGAATGGCTCTGTTTTTTGACAGAGACAGAACATGTTGCAGGTCAGATTCAAACCTGTTTTTCCCACTTGAGCAGCAAGGTTCAGTGTGTCTAGATTTACAGCTAACATTTAGGCTTTTTCAGTGATTGTATATCTCAGTCTCCTTTGGGTTCAATAAAAGGTATAGTGTCTTGATAGAAAGTGTGACTTTAATAAGCCACTGCAGTGTTTCTCTATATGTGGTCTGTGCATTAGGAAAGAGAATATACACCTCCCTGGAATATATACGGCTGTTAGAGACATTGTCTTGTATTTGCCTGTCTTATTCATAAATTGCCTCCTGATTCCTCCACACACACACACACACACACACACACATTTGTCCAACTCCTTCTACTCAGTCTAAGATGAGCTCACGTTTCATTTAATTATCTCTGACTACAGATTGCCCCTGTAAACTTTCTATGAGGAAGTGGACATTAAATAGTTGATCTTTTTAAACTCCTGGCCAATCAGAGCAAGATTTCCATATCCACTTTTAACTCATAGTTTTATTTTGTGTGTTTATATATAAAACACTAATTCTTTATGATATATGGTTTTCCCCCCCTACACTTTACCCAGTGTCACATGCATGCTCTTTATATACATGCACACACGTATTCCTCAGATGCGGTGACTGCCGCAAACCTCTGATGAATCTCACATCACCTTTGAATTGTCAGCTATCCTTCGCCGTTTAACTAAATTGTGCTCTGTATTGAAACATTAAATTTTCATTTAAAAAAAGTAAATGTTCCCACCCGGCGCCGCTGTTTTAATATTTTACATCCCCCCCTCACCCTGTCATCTGTATATGAAATAAGTGCAATTTGTGATGCGTTGTCATCAATAATTTTGTCACCAGGGCGTAAAAGCTGCGAAACACCCATCCACCCACAGCAGTGTTTGTGTCACATACGGAGCAAACTGTGATGCGATGAGCAATGCTAACGTTGGCCAAACGTTCTGGATATGATATTTGTGTAACTCAATTCATAGAGCGCTGTCTAACACGGGTCCCATTTGTTATTGACACAAGGTCTATGGGCTGTTATGTGCAGTTTTATATAGATATTTTCAATATTGCAAGCAGTGGTACTGCATCCGGTAATGGAAATAAAACCTTTTTTTATTTTTCTTGAATTATTCTCAGTGTTGTGTTACATTGATTTATGTTCAACACGGCACTAAAATATAAAGCCAGGGCTTTCAACCAGAAACCCCCTGGGGGCTCATGAAGGTACTGTAGGGGGTCCTTAGACTTACATAGAATATTTTTACATATATCTCAAAGTGTATTTCTTCAAATGTATGCAAACTCTTTTATCATCTGATTTGCATTTATGTTATGTGTTGGACAACACATTGGCACAATGAATCAAGGGCATAGAAAACGAAATAAAGGTAGTTTTTTTCCAAGCATTTTTATTGATTAGCAGAGGGTCTAGTTGTGTGGTCCCCATGTCAAAAAAGGCTGACTGTCCTTTAAATTAAGGAAATATTATCGGGAGCCCTAGGTCACGTTTAGGTTTCAAGAACGACCTGGACAACTACAGTTGTGCAGTACTTACAATTATTCCTCCTTTACTACTCCTCATACTCTGGCATGATTATTAATTTTGCAGGTGATTGCACAATCCGAGTGCATTACTCAATTCCGTCTCAAAATCTTTATAGTGTCCCACTGAGGTAATGTCCAAGTGCTTGCCGAGGCTTTCTTGGGTCACCACTCTGGTTGCACGACCCCGATCCGCACGGCTATCCAGCAGAACCTGCATCACTGTCAGAATGCTTATTAGCACAAAAAGGGTCAGGTGGGAGGGGAGGGGAGGAGAGTGGTCCTCTCATTGTAATGACATCGCTATTTATAGATCTCCATTTCATTAGCCTCCTCTGTTTCAGTGGTGAGATTTCCTCAAGGGGCAGAAGATGCAAGTCCATATACTTCCTCATGTACCGTCCTCATGTGTGTAATATGCAGTGTTTGTCGATGCACACTTGTTTTTCTAGGGCAGAACTACTACATAGCCATAGTCTCTTTTCCTGTATTAAAAAAAATAAATAATAATATTTGGATTCATTTTTGTAGGTATAATATGGTTGAATTTAATCAGTGGAGTTATGTTAATATTTATTTATTTACATTTGTAATTTTTTTTAATGAAGTTTGATGATAGTTATTACATGCATATATTTTTTTGAGAAAGTTAACAGTTTGTTTATAATTGCATGGATATACTGATTTACTAAATTCACCCTTCTATGCAAAATTTGACATTATAAGGATTTTGTTTTAAAAGTAGTTAACATGTGGAATGTGTTTAGAATATCTGGCAAATATGCACGTAATATTATGTGCACAGTGCATTTTTCGAGCTCAGGCAAGTTGCCTGATGTGTGTGCAGAAATCCAAATGTTTCCTTTAATGGTAAATTAGACTGAAGTATAAGTCTGTGTTTTATTTTTTGGCCTAAAGCAGCATTTCTGGGTCTTATTCTCCCCACAGCACTGCTCTATCCTCTCCTCTTCCTATTTGCATTCCTCAAATGAAGTCCCTGTGCCATTGTTCCTTCAGCATTTCATACGTTAGAATGATATATTGAAAGCAGAAATGGGAAAAAGACTGCAACGCAATGAAATTTTAATCAGCGTCTTCTGCTGCTTTAACAAGGCAAATAATTCTTATTGGCTGCTGTGTTAAGATTTCTAATATTTAATTCATAACAAAGCTGGCGTTATTCTGCAGCGGCCTTGACAAGCCTCGCTTCGCCTGCATGGAACAGCGTTAAAAAGAAAAACCTATAAGCAGACGTAAACGTCCGGAAGCTAGTGGGCAGAGTCCTCAAGAGTGGTTTCTAAAAAATCGACTACTAGGCATTCCTTGGATTTAATCGCTGGAGGGGTTATGTATCGATTGATTTGCACTTATTTATTTAACATCAAGAAACCGGCCTAATGCCATCGCTCACTTTGACTGTGGCGTTTTCGGGTTAATGCTCACACGTTTAATGCAACCCCCCACTTTTTTTTTCCTGGTTAAAGATACACTCCCTTGAATAAATGGCCCTCACATAGTCGACAGGAAGTTTTAAAGCTAACCCGCTACTATAACTGAAAAGTTAAATGCTAATGTTTGTGTTTTTGTGACCATGGGGACATTTACACTCTTGGGTGAGGAAAGAAGAAAAAAAGGTATGCAGGCTATGTAGTGTATCTCACAGAAAGTAAACTGTTTAACTCCTGACTGAACGAGTGAGATTTACTCTGCGTGTTGCTAACGGTGCTGGAGGGAATGCTACTTTACCCAACTCTTCCATTTTTATAAATCCCATCAGTTAAAGAACCCAAAAGCCTCAAATAAATGTAACATCGATAACACTTAAAGGTATCCTTGTTGCACTTTTTGTTGCATGTACTTACTATTAAAATAACAATTATTTATGCATAATTGCATCTAAATTACCCGGAATAAATCCCTAATCCTAACCATATAGTAAGTACATGTAGTTAATTAATACTCAGTACTTAAATGTATAATTACACTGTAACAAGGACAGCTTAAAATAAAGTGTAATTGTAACATCTTTTCTTTTTCAAGAGTACATAGTGAGCTGCCTACATAGACTACATTTTAAGGCATCATAAATGCTGTTTTAAATGTAGTCAATAATTATGCATAAATCCAATCCAAAGGCACCATCACATTTGTGTCTTTATGTAGATGGCAGTTACAGAAAGTTTTGTGGTGAGCTTAGGTAATAAACAAATTAAATACAAATAAATTCAAATATATTTTAAATAAATTATAAATACATGGATAAATGCATGGCAACTGCAAGTGAAATATATGCACTGAACACTACCATTTAAAAGTTTGAAAAGTTTGAAAGTTTTTGATGTTTTGAAAGAAATGCTTATTTCTTTCATGGCTGCATTTACTTGATCAAAATGACAGTAAAACAATATTGTGAAATATTGTTACAATTTAAAATAATTATAAATAATATTTTGAAATGTCATTTATTCCTGTTATGGCAAAGCTGAATTTTCAGCAGCAATTAATGCTGTCTTCAGAGTCACATGATCCTTCAGACACTATTAAGCTGATTTGTCTCATTATCAGTATTAAAGTCAGTTATGTTGCATAATTTTTTTTGTGGACCCCACACCCCTACTGACCCCATATATATGTATATATATGTATATATATATTTTTTTTACAATAATGTATAGATAGAAATAGATCAATGCGATTTAAAAATAACTGTTTTATCCAACATTTATATGTATTATGTATTTTTTATACGAGTAACACACCATTAGTTAAAGCAACCTGACAACTTTGAACTTGAGATCAATTGCCAGTTGAGCGAACGCTATTTATGTTCCACAAAGATTTTCCATCTACGTAGAGCGTTCCAAATCAGTCACTTATGATGTTCCATGATAGTCAGAAGGCAGCTGACTGTGTAGGCAGGAGGAAGCAAGGCAGCTCTCTAGGTTTTGGAACAGAGCTTGTCTCTTCACCCTAAGCCCTTGAAGTTCATTTTTGTAAGCTGAAGCAACGGAAAGATGGCGCAGGGCCAGCCGGAGCTAGGTGCTGTCTCATGTTTCAGTGAGAGGGGCAGATCCTGTTCTGGGCTCATGGTGAAATGGCTTAATTGGTGTCAGAGCCCCTGGGATAGTCCCTCTCTTTCTTTCTTTCTCTCTGGTTATCTCTCTCTCTTTCCCTTTCTCTCTGTATGTTCTGAAAAGTGACTCCTCATCCTTTCTCCTCTCCTCTCCTCTCCTCTCCTCTCCTCTCCTCTCCTCTCCTCTCCTCTCCTCTCCTCTCCTCTCCTCTCCTCTCCTCTCCTCTACTCGGTCAGTGTGTTCTGCTGGAATGAGGAGTGAGCAGCACCATAACAATGCTTGCTGATGTTTGGGATGACAGAAATGAATACGCACTCAGTTCCCGGGAAAGTGGTGATTAATGGCAGTGAGTAGGGGAACACTGTCCTCTCCTTCTGCTACAATTTGATGGGGATTGAAAAGCAGCAGAAGAAAAGGAGCAGGTCTTTATTCTCTCACAACGTGGAGGTCATTCTGGAGTACATTATTTCTATTTCCTGCTGCCATTCACCCCATTTCCTTTCCTGTTCTCACTTCTCCATCCTCTGTGTTGTGTTATTTTCAGTTGGAGGTCCTCATGGAGGTCCTTGCTGTGATATTGTCTCAATGAGGTGCTGACGCTAGTGGCTGATTGATATGGGATTTTCAACAGCTATATACTGCCCCAGAAGTTTGGGTTCTGTCAGAATTTTTTTTTTTTTTTTTTTTTTTTTTTTTTTTTTTTTTTAGAAGTCTCTTATGCAAGGCTGCAAAAATACAGTGAAAATAGTATTATTGAAGAAATATTTTAGCAAATTAAATGATCTATTTAACAACTATGTCTATTTGAATATATTTTAAAATGTAATTTATTCCTTTGATGGCAAAGCTGAATTTTCTTAGTATTATCCTCAGTCTTCAGTGGCACATGATCCTTCAGAGATCATTCTGACATGGCGATTTTGCTGATCAAAAACATTTTTTAATTATTATTATCATTGTTAAAAAAGTGGTGCATTTATGCTGTAATTTATGTATCATTTTAAGTAAAAATTAAATATGAGGAAGAAGTGTAGATGAGTTAAAAATGAGTTATGCAATGCAATGAAAAATAGACAAATAATTTATGTTATAATTTGTAATAAATATGTAATATTTAATGTAAATATTCAATATACTTGTCAAAACTACATTTTATAGCCCAGTAGAATCATTCATATATAATGCACAATTCACAAAATTAGACAAGATCTGATTTTGTGCACACCAAGTACTCATGCCTTCATATCAGTTAAGATAGTGAGGTTAATTACTGTCACCAAGTTTTTCTTCTCTCTCTCCGTGGCAGTGGCAGGGTCCCAGGGACATCGCCTCAGTTACTTGTTAATTCATTTAATCAGGGATCTTGGCACTCTGCTCTTCTCCTGGCTGGTGCAGTAATCTTATTTAGAGCGAGACGCAGGGGAAACCGCATGTCCGCGACCTGATACTTTCATCCCTGTCAATACACACACCGCTCCGCTCAGCACAGCAGGCTTCTGACACAAGCTGCTCCATCCTTCCCCGTGCTGTAAATATGTGCACTTCACATTTATTTTCATGCATTACTCATTTTGTTTGGTCATCAGACAGATGAAATAAGTTCCCCTCTTAAGTCCTATGTATCCGGCTTTTGATTTAGAGCTCAAATATCAAATCCTCTTTTAGATAATGAAACCTGCAGTGCACGGTTTCATTTCGCATCAAAGTTGAAATAGCTGAACCGAATTCGATGACATGCGGTGGTCGCGATATCATTATCTGTTGTGTCCTACTAGAGACGGCATGCATTTTTAATCATGTGTGCCATGGCGCTCTGTTCATCCCTTCACGCAACTCCTTACATTTCATATAAGAGCAGAAAAACAAGAGGACCAGCGATCGAAGGCCTTTGGTGAAGGCTCGTAGCTGCTGAAATGTAAAGTGTGGGTTTAGACACCGGCCACTCTGCTGACAGCTCGATTTTTTTTTTTTGCTCACTTTTGCCTCTCAAATAAGCAGCAGCTCTGTCAGAATGATTGATAGCGATTTGTTTTACGTGGCACAGTTTGAGATTTTTCACTCTTTTTCTGCCTTACAAGGAGTTGGGAGTTTTTAGAAGTGGAGCAATGAGTTTAGTAAAAAAAAGAAAAAAAGAAAAAAAAAAAGGCTGTCATTAATAGACAGACGAGTGCTAAAGAGGGTTTTTTAGATTTCACACAGTAACTACATGTCAAATATTGGTCATAATGATCTAGTAAAATAGTTTAACTCTCGGCATCCTTTTTTGTGACTAGTAAAGTTGATGTTTTTCTAACAAATGTTGTACTTTCTTTATATAATTGAAAACTATATAGTGTGTGGGCGAAATAAGAGGAGAATTAGCTTGTTTTTTTTTTTTCACATAGCACTTCATGACCTTTTTAATTTGCCCTAGCCTTTAATATAATCATGTTCTGTAGACTAGTGCATCCTAACCCATGCAAATGAAGATTATACACCAAGGGCAGAGGGAGCGTTTTTCACTTTCCTCCTCAAATTAGAGACACTTTCAACGAGACACCAGGTGGATAGTAACATTCTTATCATGTATTTCAGCTTATGTGTGTCTGCTAATTCACTACTTACAACTGGCTTTTTTTTCTGGAATATGATGAGCACTATACGTGTTTGTGTGCGTGTTTGTGTGCGCGCAGAGCATGGTCATAGTCGCACGGGTGCGCAGGGATGGTAGTGTAGCAGAGTTAATTTATTTAATGACTGAACCTCTCCTGTCTCCTGAGTCCTGATTATTCTCTCTGCCTGATGAGAGCAGAGATAGAGTGCAGGAAGAAATAGAACACACACACACACACACACACACACACACACACACATGCAATAATAAGCATTTTAAAGTTTTATTGTAACATAGTATAATTTTATTTAAAAATGCAAAAATAGTTTGTTCCAGAATTCTAATTATCTTAAATTATCCCAAACAACTCTCTCTCTCTCTCCCTCTCTCTCTTTATATAAATATATAGAAAGATAGATAGATACATATTTTATACACTATTATAACTAGACTGTGGACAATAGTGTGCATCCTCTACCTCTCCTCCTGTCTGTCCAGGCACCACTGATCAAGCCGGACTGTAGGGCACACTGCTAACACACAGGGTCTGCAGTAGAATGGAAGCACTGGACCCTTGAGCTCAACCTGAACTTGGAATGAAGTAATGAAAACACAACATGATGGCTCAGAGGATGAGAGAGGAGAGCTAGAGCGAGGGAGAGAGTAGGAAAGTCAACGTATAGCATTTCCATAAGCCAGCGGAGGGTGGCACAAACTGGAAATGATTTCTTCAGGCATTCGCTGTCAAGTGTTATTCAAATAGCGCCAGCCTCATATTTGAATAACAGCCGACATTTTGAATTAATTAATCAGCCGAGATAGTCCAGGGCCTTTTTCTCATTAGCAGACGGGTCAGGCCGGAGAAGATATATGCTCTGGTGATGATATACTTGTCTTTAATCGTGATTTATGGAGATTTGCAATCGCACACAATTTGTCAGAGGTTCCGGGAGCATGCTAAAAATAAATAGATAACAAAACAGGACAGAGCATATTTCATTACCTGATCTTTGATTGATCTGGCAATGCTGAAAAAATAGTGTTTTTCTTTTGCATTTGCAGGAACTATCACTTTTGCATTTTCATGTTCCTTTTGGTCCTGTCAGCTGTTTTTTTTCTACTTCTGTTTATTGCCAATAGTGGGATCTTTACGCAATCTTTATACTATTATAATTTAATATTATTATTATTATTAATATTAAACTATCAATGTAAATGCAATGGCAATGTACGTGTACTTGATCAAAAGTATGCTATATTTTAGGCCTTATACTGTTAATTTTACTATAAATTTTATGTTTTTTCCTATTTTATTTTATTTGCAAATGTAGTTTATTCCAGTAATGGCAACCATTACTTAGTATTCAGTGTCACGTAATTTATATTTCTGCAGTCAGTGCTTCTTAATATATTTGTGGAAACTGATACTTTTTTTTTTCAGGATTTATTTTTTGAACAGGGTTTTTTGTAACAATGCAAACATCTTTTCTGTCACTTTTGAGCAAGGTAATGCATCCTCGCTGAATACAATTTTCCATTTCTTTCAAACTGTCCCCAAACTTTTAAGCGGTAGTGTATAACGATCTATAACTTTCTCTCAGTACGTGTCCTGAAATAAAGATGAAGCACTCTGTGTCACTGCCCAATGTAAATAACATCCCGCAGTGTTGCTGACAGTCCAGTGTTAAGCAGACTGTCACTTCTCTTCTCTTGTTTAGTGTTGTTCAGTACAATTTCAGAGATGCTGCCTGATTTAAAACAGGGATGACGGTCTGCTGCTGTAGTTTCAGATCTGAAATATAGAACATCAAATCAAATTTTATTTATCCATCCATTAATATGTATTATTTTTTAGTCTCTGTGCGTGTTTGTGTTCGCATAGGTAATACAGTCAAGTCCAGGCGGCTTTTGGCAAAGGAGCAGTTCACATCTAGGATTACACGGGCCTAGTTGGAGTCGTGCTTAGAGACTCGTTAATGTGCTTGTGTTTTCAGACGAATTAATCATTCCTCCTGCCAGTATTTGTGGACTGTCAAGTGGACTCGCTCTAAGTGTGTATGTATACACGCGTAAGTACTATGTATGTTTAGAAAGAGAAAAGTTCAGCGCTCCGTAAAATAAAGGCCTGCTGGTTTGTGGTTTGGTGTTTGTGGGTGTTTGCACGGGCTTGTGGCGGTTAAGCGTGTAGAGCAGGAGTTTACGTTGTAATTGGTATGTCTGGTGCCGAGCAAGGGCTGCGTGTGGAAGTGTTACAGAGTAATAGGAGAGGCGATCTTCTAAATGCCTGAAACAGCTGCTAACTACGTCTGACTGTGTGTTTCAGCATTAACACTGCCCTAACAAGACTCAACCAGCTGCCTGCCAACACAAGCGTTTACACTAGACTCCCAAAGCTGTTTTTTTTTAATGTTTACCGCTGTCTAAAGTAAGACGTGAAAGTGCGCCAAGCTTGCTACAGGTAATAGGAATCTGTGCTAATAACATGTTAGCACCTTTTCAGTGAAGTGCAAATAGAATTTTCTCTATTTGACTTTTTTTCCATTGTGTATTTTTTTTTTCACCATATGTAAATAGGACATATAACACCACTTCCCAAGATGCATTCATAGTTTTAATCATTAATTGTTAAAACTTCTGCAATGTGTCACTACATTTCACAGGAAACAAATTAGATGTTTCTGCATCTCGCATGTTTTATCCCTTTAGGTGTTTTAAATCTTCATTAAAATGTGGTGAGCTGCATCTGTGTGGATGAGAGTGTCAGTATATGTGTGTGTGTGTGTCTGCATACATATGGGCAGGGGGTAGATGTGCCATATTGGCGTGCGGCCTTCATATAATGCAGCACCGCGCTGACAAAACATTCAAATAAATTGCTGTCACGAAGTCCAAACGCCGGATCCTGCGATTTTTATCTGACGGGCAGAGGACTCAAAATGTGCCACCCTGACAGCCGATGCCGGGACACCTGTGACAGAGAGAGAGAGGGAGACGGAAAGAGAGAGCGATGATAGAAATCTAGATATGGCTGATCCGTTACACCTCAGCACTCATCAATGCTTGATATTAGGAATGTAAGAAAAGAGCCACGCGTGTTGCGAGACATGACTGGGAGAGGATGTGACATCATATATTTTGCACCGCTGCTTGTCAACAAGCTGCGGATGTCACTTTTGGCATCACTGGACAACTGCTGTCATGAGAGCAGGTTTTTTTTTTTGTTTTTTTTTTTGTTTTTTTTTTACAAATTTTACTTGTAGTTCTTAGACATAATTAATTTACATTTTTACTTTTTTTATTTATTTATTTTTAATAATTTTTTTATTTTTAATTTACATGACATTTTCAGACATTGGATACACATTCCTAAATTAATTTCTAAAACTTTTATAGTTTGCTTACGGTATATCTGCTTCCAAATTTACTGTCATTTATGGTCTGTGATTTTGATTTATTAAACATTTTTAATTTCATTTTAATTTATTTTATTTATTTTTTTAACTAATATTTGGTTTTGGCTGCACGTTTCTGTCACTACAGCTGTTTATACGGTATGTATTCCAAAGTTTCATCACACACTCTCATGCTTCCCGTTTTTGATGTTATGAAGACACTAAACACTAATTTCCAAATAGCAATGCTGAAAATCCTTGTTCTTGATTCAGCCCCACAGATTACTAGGCTTGAAATTTGGCTTTGTCATTTATTGACAACAAGAGGAACAGCAGAAGGATGTCGACATTGTGACGAGGGGCCTTCCTCCGTGTCTTACATTCTCTGTAGCATTGTTATTTTGCTCGTATGCCATCTTAATGAGAAATAGAGCCTCATTATGATTTTAAGGATGAGAGGGGAAAGCTTTTAATTAATGATATGTAAATGGTTCTGAATTGATTATGTTACAATATCAAGAGAGATGGGTAGAAGCTGTGGTGTAATATATTTTAATTAAGAATTAATTAAAAATGATGGCAATTTCAGAAAGCCTCACAGAAAATAGTGGAATTTACTCTCAGTCAGAAGTGAATTAGCCTCTGATTAAATGAATGCCTTGTATTTATAGCGTGGTTATTTTTAAGCCTCGCCAGGAAGAATTACACATTTTTTCTGATATAATTAGCGCTTGTGTCTTGGTGGTCCACCAATCGCTGGAATGATTGGAGGTCATGTGACTTCTGTACATTCTCATAATCAACCAGGTTCTCTAATTGATCTTAATTTGGAGACATTTTCACATTTAATATTTTTCAGTCTGATATGCCCTCTCTCTATCTTTCTCTCTCTTCACATTGTGATGGAGGCTTTTATTGCTTTTTATACAGATTTTTCTATTTTCATTAAGACATTATCAAGTATGTTAATTAAGCCGTTTTCTCACAGTAAGTGTAATTTTGTGTGTGTGTGTGTGTGTTTTACTATCTTTATGGTTACATTTGGTCCTCAATGCAGGCAAAACCTGACCCACCGACATACTGTATTGAATCCGTCTATATTCATAGACACAGTCTGACGCATCAAACACAAAAAACTGTCTAACTTAGATAAATTAGAGATCTTAAATATCCATATACTGTTATATAGTCATCACAGCAACAAAGCATGATATAGTCTATATGCATTTTTAAACACTGTGGACCGAGACGCAAGAATTGACAGAGTTTATCACAGAGTCGACACTCCAGAGAGAGTGAACTGTGAACATCGGAAGACACTGATTAACCTTTAGCTGCATAGATCTTCCAGTCCTTTGTTCGGAAAGAGAGACGAGAGAGAAGATGCGGTTCTCAGGAGTGTAGGAGGCGGCAGAGAGGCCTTTGTTCTTGCCGCTGCGTAGCACGCGTTTCAGGAAAGATCTCCCCCGCGATCAATGGAAGCGCGGCTGGGATGGGAGTAATCGAGGTGGGGTGGGGGTCCCTCGTGGTCGGGTTTGATTGGAGTGCTAAGTTTGGTGTTGAAAGGCAGAGGGGAGAAGCCTGCTGGAATCAAATCCCGCAGGATCAGTTAGAGCTTCGCAACAAAAACACCTCCATATTCCATAATAAAAACGAAATGCCTCACATAAGAGATCTCACGTGAATGGCGCATTAACAAACACGGGGAAGAGAGAGAGAGAGAGAGAGAGAGAGAGAGATGTAGATTGCTCTTGATTTTGTGTGAGCGTGTGTGAACAATTGTTGCTAACGTGTTTACATATTGCACACATTATACACAGTTGGTGAGGCATATGAAGGCGGACAGCGAATGTCAGCTTTATTCTTAAAATTGTCATGTGAATGAAATGTATCTACAGGCATTAAAAACGTGTATGCATGTGTATCTGATGTCAGTTTTGGTTCTGGACAACTTTATTTTGCATTTATTTATTAGTTACTTTTATTATTTATTATTTAAAACAAACTTTATTTTATTTTATTTACACTATAATAAATAAGTCAATAAATCAGTTACTTTATAAATTTCAATAATTAACTTTTTAAATGAACTACATTTTAATTTGCGACAATTAAATAAATAAAATATTTAACTTATTTTTTAAGTATTCGTTTAATCATTTTAATACATAGAAATACATAGAAATATTTTTTTTTCTTGCTCGAATGCTGCATTAACAAACATTGATTGATCATGATTTTGTGTGAGTGTTTTTCTAGCATGTTTCTATGTCGTTCATATGCAAAGATGGTGAGGCTTATGAAGGAAGACAGCTAGTTAGTTCTTCTTTCTCTCTCTCTCTCTCTCTCTCTCTCTCTCGGTCGAATTAGATGACAGTACTAAAAATGTTTTAACAGCGGTGCTCAATAGATTCCCCTCTGAATAAATGGAGTGTTTAAGAAAGAGAAATAGAGCGAGGCAGTGATAGGAGTCTAAACAGACAGCATGGAAAGCAAGAGAAGGACAGAAGAAGTGAAGGGGGGTCAGCATGTAAACGGGGGGTATCAGTTCCATTCCCTGCAGAGCATCTCTCTCTCTCTCCCTCTCTTGCGGTTCACATCCCTCTCTCTCGCCCACCCACCCATGACTGGTCGAGTCTCGCTCCTCTCTTCGACACCTGCAACCAGTTGCAATACATCACTGTCAGGTCTGCTTTCCCCACCCATCCGCACATGTGTATGCTCACGAGTGTGTGTACGGGGAGAGTTGAGCGCTCCTGACACACACTCCCCGGTGGCAGCGGTTGTAGGTGAGGGTGCGTATGGAGATGCCAGGTCCCCTCACCACCCTCCACTGCTCTCACACTCAAAATATCATTCAAATGGAAGGCTGAGGATTTCTATTTTTTGTCCATGGGGCGATCTGAATGCATCAAGAGCGCGAAGTGTACCCGTGAGATCACGCGGCTGTGTCAGACGCGGCTCTGCGGTCAGAAGCGGCTCTGATTGGCTACCTCGTTTAGGGCACTTTGATCTAGCTAAAACACTTAGTTAGGTTTAAGGTAGTCCAGCACTGACAGACATTCAATGCTTTGCCCAAGTCTTTTTGACATTGCGACCAAAAATCACCCATAAGTTTCACACTATCTTAGGCAATGTTAGGAATTCAGTTGGGAATTCCTATTTTTGAAATTTCACACTGTATAAATATAAACCACGGGTTAATGTTCTTATTTGCATATTTGCAGAGCCGGATATACTGAGCACAAGAATATTTAATGAGGCAGCCAAGCACTGTATACTTGGTTGTTTGTTGCTAAAATTAAAGTGTTTTAGTTCATCCAGAGATGAAAATTTGCTGATGTTGTACTTACCCTCAGGTCATCCAAGATGTAGCTTGTTTCTTAATCAGAAGAAATTTGGAGAAATGTATCATTACATCGCTTGCTCACCAATGTGTCTCTGCAGTAAATGGGTGCCGTCAGAATAAGAGTCCAGACATCTGATAAAAGCATCATGATAATCCACAAGTAATCCATAAAAATTCACTCTCATTCTCATTGGCTCCCACCTCTGTATAAATGCAAGAATCATAACATAGTATAGTTTGATAATATAATATAAAATAATAAGAATATGTAAAATTTTATTTATAAAAAAAATAATAATATTTTATTAGTATTATTTTATTAATATATTTATTTAAAATCATACTTTTTAATTTAAATATATTCTTTTTTTTATATTATTTAATGGTTCAAACCAGAAAAAAAGGGTAGCCAAAGGGGTTAGAAAAAAAAAAAAGTCATATTTGACACTGATTTGCTTTTCAAATAAATATGCCTCCTTTTTTTAAGGATGTTTAAGTATTTGTACTGGAAAACCGTATGTAATCACTTTTTTTTTCAGGCTAATAAAAAACATGTGAACCTTATTTCTAGTAACAGAGTAAAGCAACCAATCAGAACAGAACAGATCTTATTGGTTTGAGTAAGCTCTTGTCATGTTTGTGTGCAGTATGAATCAATAATTCGCAGTCATCCCTTTTGACGCTGAGAGGTTTATTAAAGAGATGTTAAAGAGGCTAGTGTATGAAGTTCAGTACAGTGAGTTCCAACTTGACACATTCCTGCTTCTGATGACGGTGCATACTGACGTTTCCAACTGTGAATGTGAAAACAGTTTGGCTTTTGTTAGTTCATTAAACTTCCCCACATGAGTCTGTGGTCAGTGGCCATACGGCCCAACAGGGGTGCAGAACATGAGGCCCGGTGTGTGTGTGTGTGTGTGTGTGAGATTGTCATGAATGGGGCAGAATTACTACGGAGTGTGAAAGCAGGCTGTAATGGGGTCATTTGGAAGGCAATTGGCAAGGGTTAATGTACTATGGAGAGATGAGGTGATATTGGAGTGAAATTTGGGGCCCGATAATGTGTTTAAATGTAAAAGGCAGCCATGAGCTGAACACAAGAGTTGAAGCAGGAGCTGGGAAGTGTGTGGGGACCAGAGGTGGGATGTTTCGAGGGGGCGGTGTGAACAATAAAACTCACAGTCATACAAATGGACGTCAGGCCCTCGCTCTCTTTTTCAGTCTCTCCTCCTCATGCACATTTTTAAAACAAGAGTCCTCTCTGTGTCTCAGCGGCCGTGGAGGAAGTGTTATTTTACTGAGGGCCATCTCGGACAAAGCGCTCCATTGTGCTCTGCAAATTTATGAAATCATTTCCTGTATCATCAAGGAAAACACCAACATGAGAGTATGACAACATGAAATGTCACTTTGAAGGACTGCTTTGAAACTGAGCACCAAGGCCCCTATGATATTCAATACTCGGCATATGTTTAACATTACGGCCCGGATAAACAGCGCAATGGCCCGGTCTTGTCCTGAGTTAAGTGGTTCAGAAACAGTCATAATGACACAGGGAAGAGGCTTGGAGAGGACGGATCTTTATGCTTTGTTACATTAGCGTAATTGCTGTGCGTAATCCTGTTTTGGGGAGAACTTTAAGTACGGTTCTGGGAGTTTGTCTTTGCCAAGGATCTTTAGAAAGAGTTTCACACTGCGAAAAAAAAAAGTATTCTTGTATTGTTTGCTAAAAATATCTAAAAATCCTTAAAATAAGGTGTATTAATTTGAAGAAAAACTGTGTAAGATTAGACTTGTGATTTTTCTGTTAAAACTTATAGAATTTAATATTTTAGTATGTAATATATTCAAAACATAATTGGTATAATTGTTTTATTAAAACGTGTATTTTTTTCTTTTAAGCATAAATCTTATGCATTAATCTTAATGTAATATTATTTTATTCTATGTAATTGAATATATTAATATATTAATAATAATAATAATAATTGAATTATATCTTTTTTTTCATAGTTTTTTTCTTGTTGCAAGAATAATTCTAAAGCTTTAGGTTCTAAAAACGGCCAAAAGGAATTTAAAATAATTTAAAGCAAGATTTTCTGAACAGTCATAAATAATTCTGTTTTGTTTCTTGACTAAATGTGTCTTGTTTTAACACTGTTTAAGTATTTAATTGGAAAACAAGAGAAAAATACTGATTTGGAAAATGATTTTTGTAGTGCATCTAAAGGACATGCCGACATGCAGCTACTCAGCTTAAACTTTGATCAAAGCCAAACTTCCTTAAGGTCATTCATGTGAATTCCCCCAGAGGTGTTAGTGTGCACTGGAGCACAAGGCAAGAGGAGTATGTGAGTGTGAGTGTGTGTGTGTGTGGGGGGGGGGGGGGTTAAGTTGGAGTGCCCGTGCTGGATCACTGACCAGCCAGTGCATTATCATCAGTCCTGGCCTCCAGTATGTGAATCCCTCTGATCATGTTTAACACTGCAGCCGGACAGCAGTCCTGACTGAAGATTCATAGAGTGAGGGTGTTTTCTTTTATCTTTTTTCTTGAGTTCACCTTGTGAATCACTCTCTCGGTGCACGTGCAGATCTCTCTCGCTCGCTCTCTTTCTGTCTTTCTCTCTCTCACACACACAAACGGTGCCCCTCCACTTCTCCTGGGCTGAGGGTTTTGGCGAGGAGCCGGCTACTTCAGCTGAAGCAGATTTTCCCAGGCTCCCACAGGGCTATTTGAGCATGATTCCCATTGGGCCTTAACCCATTATCAATGTTCCAAATCATTTACAGAGAATCTATTGAGTCTTATACTGTAATGAACTCACTTCTCATGGCCTTCTCTCCCTCACCCTCTCTCTCTCTCTCTCTCTCTCTCTCTCCATTTATATGAAAGTCAAAGTACTAAAGTGCTGCCCTCAACTCCACTTCTCCATTTTCATCTGACGCCACTGTGCTGTGTCAAAAGCCAGCGTTTGATTTGATTTAAAGTGCTCAGATCCAAACAATTCCTTGATTCCAATCAATAGTGGGATCTGAGTTTGATGTACCAATCACTTCTTTGCAAGCGATTTAGCTCATAGACTTAAATTAAGTGTTGAATGTGATTTTAGTGGTTATTTGCAGCACTTTAGTTTCAGCAGAAGCCCTCGTCTTATGAAGAACCATTTTTCGCTGTACAGAGGGCTTTGAGTTGGCCATATGGTTGATGACCCATTTATTATTTGGGAAATATTTACCTGAAATTTGCATGGGATTGCCCCCCCCCCCCCCCCCCCCACTAATGGTAGCTGAAGAACCATAGTTAATGAGGAGTGAAAAAAAAGAAATATGTATTTTTGTTTTTAATAATATGATTTTATTTTATATTTTTTCTCAAGCTCAAGGTTGTCTACATAAAGATTTTTCCACGGCATCAGGCTACAAGACACTTTTTTTGATCACCACAGTGCTAAAATAACCTGTATTGTCCAACTAAAATACACATAATGATCAAATCCTGTGTATGTTTCCTGATTTAGGGACACTGGGGGATCGAGCCAGTGTTCCTCAAGCATAAAGCAGGCCCCCCAGTCTGGAATGCGTCTAGAGATCTCACTCCTGGTGTCAGGCCATGTGCAGGCTTATAGCAGACATCTTCCCCTGTCTTTAGGGATAGCCACTCCTCCTCCTTATCTCCCCACAGCAGACATTGGTTGAGAGATGAGGAGATTAAAGCTGCCCTCTCTTTTGTGTAACACCGTGTCTGCATTCATGTGAGACATGTGATTGAGAGAGGTGAACGAGTGCTTAGAGCAGCTCTGCTGTGGATGATATGAAGGGAATTACTCTCCTCCCTGTCTCCCTTTCTGTCTCTGTGTTGTTGTGTTTCTCTCTTTCTTCCCTGATCATAAGCCTAAAACAGATATTTTCTGAAAAGTTATCCCTCAATACTGATTGGTTGATTGGTATGTTGTTCCAGGAACATATTGGACTTGGTGAAATCACGTTCACCAAATATGTATGTATATGTCTGTATATATACAGCAAGATAGCTTGTTACTTCGAATGTGAAAACTGCATGCATTAAGAGCACAGCCCCAGCATTCATGTCATGTCACTGGAAAAACACCATCAGAAAGAAAGAGAGAGAAAGAGGGCAAAGGGAAGAATGGAGAAAAAAAATCAATGGTGCAATCTTTTTCTTTTTGCCTTCTCCAATCCGTAATTGAAATGGAAAATCAAATGAACGGCGAGCAGATAATTGTTTTATCAATATTCCCGGGCTGCCCTACAAGGGTCAGTGGCGAATGATCACAAGGCAGGGATATGACGAGGACGAAATGCGAAATTGAACAGCTAGGAGGCAATAAATCAGTCCTGACAACTAAGAGTGACCAGCACGTACCCGGAGCGACCTGTATATCCCCCTCTCAGACGCGGAGTGTGCAGAATGAAGAATATTCCCTTCATTACCAATCTTTCCTAATGTCCTTATCAGATATTAGCCGAAGAAATTTCTCAGGTAACGTCAAGGTCAGTTTGGACGGTCATTGTTATTGTTGCTGTTCTACTGTAATATCCTAACTGTAACCGAGGACAGATGCTGATGACTTGAAGTCAAAACGGTTTTAAACATTTTCCGCTCCATTATGTTTTCTCAAACCAACACGTTTGACTGACTTTACAAGTCTCGTAAAACTCAACGGCTAAAACTGTTGCTGAAAAGCAACATCCTAAATCAGACATCAGTCCTTTCAAATACAAACCATCCTCTAGCCAGACGTTGACAAAAAATATGAAATTGATTTGGTTGACGGGTGCTAAAGAGTCGACAGTAGAATGTCACAAACAATGAATGGTGGCAGTCGCAGAGAAAAAAAAATCAATGTGGAAAGGTACGTGCACGGGGGGTGGGGTGTTTAGAGAAGGATTTGGCAAGTGCCCACCGTCCCACGGCTGAAGATCCATCTTCCTGGACTGGTGATCAAAAAGGAAAGCTGGATGGGTTTAATGAAAGAGGGATCCATAGAAAGGTGACAATACAGATATAGATTCAACAGCGCAATGCTTCGCACATCAGAGCAGACTACTGTCAGTCTGACTTATTGAAGATACATCTTAATCAAATGTGCAGAGGCAGTAGAAAGTGATTGAATCTTCTGTTGTGCTGGATTTGGTTAGACTGTTGATGCTGAGAAACGCAAAAGCTCTGGTTTTAGTGAGCATGTGATGTTTATACTGTCAAATTCTCATATGATTTAGCTTTATAAAACTATTACATATTCTGAAAGGAAGGTTAAAGGAAGTAAATAAATAAATGATTACTTAGACTCATGTCTTTCTAAACCTATATGACTTGCTTTCTTCTGTAGAGAACAAAAGAAGTTTTGCAGAATGTCCAAGCTGCCCTTTTCTGTACAATGGACGTAAATGGTGACCACTAGTCCAACAGTCTGTTCTTCACAATAAGCTATTATTTGGCATTAGGAAACCTGAAAGATAGTGTATTAATCATATAGACTTGTTTTGGGATTGTTATTTATTTATATATTTTACCTTTTTGTAGCTTGTGAGCCTTTGGCACTATTGATTTGAAATAGAAAAGTGTTGTGTGAACATTCTTCAATACAGATTTATGGAAGAAAAAAATGTGATACGGGTTTGGAGCAACGTGAGTATTGAGAGAAAAAAGAAAAGAAAAGGAAAAGTGTTGAAGAATCGTCACAGTTTTGTTTAAGTGGTCATTTCTGTTAACCCCTCCTCTGTGAGTACCGTTACTTTGTTGGGATTGCATTTGTAAAGCCCGGGCCATATGCCGCTTCCTCTTTAGCTGGGATTATGCCACCATTACTGCTGATAAAGGCTGTTTACAGGCTTGGCGCGGGGTTGGCGCTTAGGGCGATTGGAAACTGGCACTGGTCTCAGTAGAAGTGTTTGGCTGGTGCCAGCTGCTCAGTGCCCTCGCTGTTCTGTTTTGTAACAAGTCTTTCAAACTAGAAATGCCACATGTTTGTGACATTTATTTTACCTCGGATGGTCAGTGTGGGTTCTACTGGAAATATAATTATGTCTAACTGGTAATGGTGATTGTGGGGATGTGCTGAATTGCCTAAACAACCAGTCAACAAAACAATCTTAAGGAAGCACTGAATAAGTAGTCTGGTTTCGTGTTCAGCTGACCTGCGCGCACACACACACACACACACAGAGAGAGAGAGAGAGAGAGTGAGTCGTTTTTAACAACTATAAATTACTTTTTCGGAAGGTTTTCTTTGTGTAAACTAGTCAGTAGTTGGACAACTAGTTCATTAGTATGACCTCTCCTTAAAGTCTCTGTGCAAAAATATCATTGCTTTTGTTGTATTTCAATATATTATGTACAGTAAATCTATCGAGAGGTTCCGTTTTAGTTAAGCTGCAGTCACATTGGTTAAACTTCGATGAATTGTCATGGACCCAATCCAATAATTTCTATAGGAATCCTTGTGATCAGGACTGTCGTTTTGACCAACAAAAAGCTGCTGGTTTGAAAGTGACTTCTCTGTGAACTGTGCTTCATGCATCGCTACACTATTGACAAGAGACAATGGACCTTTATTTGCCCCCCGAAATTTCATCGAAAATCCGCTAATGTGACTGCACCTTTAGCAAAGGGTTAAAGCCTTAAACTTTAAGAAAGGAGCTTATTGGTTGCTACAAATCGATTGTGCCTCCGAACAATCAATTCAGCCTTCGGCATGTCAATCAATGTGCGTGGTACGCTCGGTGTCGCGCTATGATAATGACCCGTTCCCATGACACCGGGGGCCCCGATGGCCTCGCGTGTCTCTAATTAATAATGTAAAATCAACAACTGCCTGATTCCCAGGCAATTGTCTGGTCATCCTTTACCTGCACTTGTCAGGCTGATGCCTTTCATGCAAGCTCATCTGTCGAGAGAGAGGAAAAAAAGAAAAAAAAGAAAAATGTGTCTCTATTCAAGTTCAGCCAAGACTAGCATACACGGCACAGCTGATTGAGTGTATTGATTGGCACCACGAGAATCAGCCTCTTTGATCAAATGCACATTGAGGCTGATGTGTCTGCACATGATATGCTCTTTTGTAGACTTGCCAGACCTGTTTTCTTATCCGCTCGCTGAGAAGGGTTTGAATGTAGGACAGTGAGACTCTTATTAGCTTTTTGTGTGATTTTGTATTTGGTCGGCGAGCTTGATACTCGATGTTTTCCTGTGGAGACGTACTTTAATAGTAGTTAAAATCGAGTGATCTGAGACATTATGATTGTGTGTGTGTTGTGTCCATGCATGCAGTGATCTTTTCAATGATCTTATTTATCGATTTCAACAATGACTTTTAAGCTTTTAACATCACATTTTTATGGCCCTTCCATGTCTTGAGGGTTTGTTCCTTTATTTTGTTTTGTTGGGTGTCTTAAGTTATCTCTCTCTCTCTTTCCACTCTTTGGGTGCCCAGGGAAATCACGCTGATCAATATTTCCCATTTTAAAGGAATTGCAGCAGACATTCAAGGAGAGCAGAATTTACAGTACCTTCTTCTCAGCTATAATCAAATTATAATTTAAATGTGCCCTGCGAACAATTGAGCTGAAATTAAAATCAACCACACAAGCATTGTGACGGTGTGTGTATGTTTTTGTTTAGTTCTTTTAGAGGTATTTCAGAGCAATATGTACAGATTCTCTCACTGTGTTATGTGTTTGACAGGAAAAGCAGCTCATACTGGTTTTGAATGTATTTATAATTATTCTTTAAGTTTGTCTTCTTAGTATATAAATCAAAGAATGTAATTTCAGCTGCCTTTTATGATGATCAAAGGCCATTGCGCAACTCAACCTCACGCTGTCTTACCATTTGAGCTGAGAGGAGATCCTTTACATACCGATGTGCACTTCCCAGCTCCTTTTAGCATGCTGGTCGCTTTCTCTTTCGGCTGCTGTTCCTGAAAGAAGAAACCGTTTGCGCAAATGACCACAGCTTTCAGAAAAGAGCTTGGACTACATGTAAGCATTGTCATGTTGAAAGAAAACCTTTAGTAGCTGCTAACTGGTGAGTTATGACAGCAAAACGGATTGCACATTCAATAATACACTTATTTGTGAAGTAAATACACAGCCGGGTGTTTCTACAACTAAAAGTAGGTTATTTTTTGCCCTGTGGACTCTGTGCAAAACACATTTTTTCACACCTTAGTGTTAAAGATGCACCGATGTATCTGCCACCGATATTTATCGGCTGATTTTTGATTATTTTAAAGTCATCGGCATATCTTAAATCGCATGAAAATGGCAGAAACTAAAGGGTTTATTAATTAACTGCATGTCTATATATATATATATATATATATAGGTGAATTTACACCATTGTATACATAGTAAATTCTTGTACATCATGTAATATTGTATTCCATTTTTTCATAATTTGGCATTATTATGTCTTGAGAAACAGATTCTGTAATATTAAATAAAATAATTTACATATCCTACTTACAAGTGAAATTTACAAAAAGAAAATTGTTTTTATCTATTCGTTTAAAAAAAAACTAAACACCTGGGACATTAGTACCCAAGGGACACCAAATTATGCAATTAGTTTAAAAAAAAGTAATATTTACATATATTTACATAATGTATGACTTTTCATATAAACTGCCTGTATCTATAATTAAGTTTATTTGTTTATCTAATCCATTGTGGTCATATAACCTGCAACAATATCCAGGTTCTCTGCAGGGAAAAACACCTCAAGGCATTTTTGTACAGACAGCAAAAGCAAGAACGGGGAAAGAAAATATTTATACAGTCCCCTAATGTGGGACTTTTTGGCTGCAAAGATTCTTTTGTGGAGCCCGAGGGTGTTGTGTAGTGCTTTCTTGCTCATGCATGTCTGTCTGTGCACTGAATCAAGCCCCAGTCCCCGTGCAGGAAGCCCTGCTTCAAGTCTCAGGGGCCCGGTGAGCCGCAGACGAGATGTTGGCAGCGGCCGAGTTAAGCTCGACTAGTGCGGACGGACCATGATATATGACTCATGCACTGTGCGCATGTGTCAGTGATGAACACTTCTGGAATTTCCCTTACTCCAAACCTATTTTTTTTTTTTTTTTTTTTTTCATGTTCACTTTTTTATTGGAGTGTTAACAGTAATGGTTTATGAAGGTTTCTTTTTTCCCTAAAGTGTTTTCACGGTAAGATTTTGGAAAGGAACAACCCAGACTGCTTTTAAAAGAAGAAAAAAAAAGTTCTCATCTGAAATGTGGCTTCCCTTACAAAGCCCATGTGGTCATGGTGATCTGTAATGATTTGTTTGTTGTGAGTTGGTTTGCTGAAATGGAGCTCCAGCCTAGAGTTATCTGATGGTATCAGTTACAGGGTTGTTCAGTCACTGAAGTATCGGACACTACGTATGAAGGCACTGCCAAATGGGTCGGGATGTTCAGACTGTGCGTGCTTGAGGTGAGTTTGAGTGTGTGTGAACGTCTAGGGTTCATGGAGTGTGCGCTGGGTTCAACTGGTTGCTCATGGCAGGTGTGGACAGGGTTCGAGCTCCGCCTGTCACAGGTGTGTGTATTCAGATCCTTGGACAGTCCTGGACAGCCATGAAATGAGACACTAGTATCTCCCTTTCGCTTTCACTCTCACTTTTCCACTCTATCGTACCATCTCCCTGACCCTTTCTCAACTCAAATCAAACAAAAACACATGAGAAAACTGCCTTGGGCGTTATTCGAATGGGATTTGTTGTCCGTGTTTTTTTTTTTTTTAGAATCAGTAGGAAAACCAACTTACAAATGTATCTTTAGTTACAGTTTTTGATTGGAAAACTGCTAAAAATTGTATGAATAAATAAATATAGACACCACGCTAGCAAAAATGGTCCATTGTCAATAGAGATGCATGAAGCATCACTCACACCAAAGTAATATTGTTACAACAAGCATGATTCTGTTGGTCGGTGTGGCAAAATTTGAAAAATAAAGAAAAACCAATGTATTATAAAAGAAAAAAATCTATATAAAATAAAACAAAAGTCTTGAACCCTATCCAAAATGTTGTAGAAATAAGTTGTACTTATGCAACATTTTAAATTGTGGAGATTCTTATTGAAAAGACTAGAAATTGTATGGTTTCAGATGGCATTTAGTGCATGTCAACCTTTGAACCTTAAGATGTTCTTCTCACGTAGTCAGTCACATGACAGTGTTCAACGCTGTGGTGAGTTCGATGATCATATAGTTTGTGTACATTACAAATCATAATATTTAACAGTATAATAATATATATTATACAGGTACATGTTTAGATTTAGAACATGCAGTTTATCTCGTTTTTTTCTATCATTTTTATGGCAAGTTATTGGAAAGAGAAAACGCAAACATTTCCAATTCTAACTGACATAAAATCCTCTCCCCATGTAAAACACTTACAGTTCAAATAGGGATTTTGCTTTATAATGTTTAATGAAGTTCTGTGGGAAAATTTAGACATGTTCAATTTGGACTGGATTTAAAATCCTAAAACACATTTGTGAAACACAAAGTTGGCCAAATAGGGTTTTACGCAGTACCACCTGCACAATATCCTCTCTTCTCTCTACACGCCATGAGCCTTCTGAAGAAGTGTGTGTGTGTGTTTGTGTGTGCATAGAGGAGCTAATGTTTCGGAAAATGTCACTTTCACTTGCTGGCCGTGGCTTGTCATAGGTCAGGCTCGGGGTACGGGCTGATCCAGTTATTAAGTCCAAAATCCCATAAACAGCAGTCTCAGCCCAATTAATAATTTACATAATTAACATGCAATTTTAAGTTGGGGCTGGCAGAGCAGGAGCCGTTTAGGGGGAGGGAGCTGTCTGTTGTGTGGGGGCGTAATTAGGGCTAACGCAGCCATGCCGCCAGGACCCCTGTTGGCAATTCCAGCACATTCCACTCTCCCTCTCTACTGCATCCTCCTCAGCATGGTCGACTGACAACTGGGCGACAGGCTTTCCCAGCTAAAGCGAAAGCCCCTTCTGACAGTATTAATAGTTGACAAACTGCGCCTAAAGCCTGGGCATTGTTTCTGTCACTTGTTTGGTTTGATGTCAGTGTTAGCCATTATAAATCAATAGTGTCAGGATTTGGTAATGTTTATAGCAGAGCCAAGGTTTATTATTTCATGTGACTGTCATGGACAAATAGTATTTATCATAGCTGTCTATAAATTACGGCCGACAGACTGTTGGTTTACCCAAACCCACTCCACTCTAGCAGGGACCATTCTGACGTCCACTTCCATATTTAAAGCAATTTATTTTCCCTGAGCCGGAGCCAGACGTTAACCCCACGCTGGTTCTCCTTTCTCTCTGTCGGCCCACGTGTGTGTGTGTGTGTGTGTGTGAGTGTATTGCTGCAGTGGTTTCTGCCGTCACATTAACACTTCCTAAACAGCTCAAGGGCAGACCTCGAAACATGACCTCTCACATCTCTCACTCCAGGAATTTTTCTACGTTTCTTTTCTTTTCTTTTCTTTTCTTTTGTCAAACGTTCTAATTTATTGAGAATTGCTTTAAAATCCCCCTTTTGAAACTTTTTTTTAACTAGCCTTTCCTTTCCTTTCCCATCCCGTCCCATCCTATCAAACTTTCCTTTTACTTTGTATTTCAAATAAACAGATATTACACTTTGCTTTCATCCACATATATTATCTTGTGCATAGTAGTTTGAAACGTTATTTACAAGGTGGAATAAAATCACATTTCTATAGTTAATCTTAAACCAGCCTGTCACTAGGGTCGTTTTAGTAGAACAATGCTGTCTTTTAAGATAAAAGTTGATTTGAACGGTAATTTTAGTAAAATATTACCACTTCTCTTATTTGCTCTCTATATATAAATTATATCATCTTTACTGTAAGGATGAAATTAAATGTACATTAAGTAAGAAGTGGTTCTGAAATAGGGAGTTATCTTATGATACTATGCTAAATTCAAAAAACAATATCCATATTTATCTTATGTATAGTAAAATAAATAGGTTGATGTCAAAGTCCAATTATGGGCCAGTTTTTCAAACAGCTTATGCCAGCACAAATCATCTTTTTGCATTAAAACAGTACTTTTAGGATTTACAAAAAAATGTGCAGTGAACAATTATCACTGAAAAATCGTGGACACAGTTATTTTTGAATGCATGACCTTATTGAATATGCATATGCACTGGTATATGCGCCATTATTTAAGACTTATTTTCTACTTTTCTACAATAAACAATTCTGAGCACTAGGTTGCAGTATAAAAATCAGTTGCAAACCAATGCAGCAACGAAATTAGTATATTAGGATCCTACGTCAAAATATTTCTCCTGCTCTCTCTCTCTCTCTCTCTCTCTCTCCCTAGAAACTGATCATTCCTTCTCTCTCCACCTCCCTCATCCTCTCTCTCTCCGTGGCTTCGATGATAGCCGGGCTGTCTCTGTGTGTAAGAGATGTCTTTGGCCTTGGAAATGATTTCTCGGTGGCCAGACCCAGCTCCGTGCTATTGATCAGTGGCAGCCATTGACTATCAGTTCCACTTGCAGCAAGGAGGTCATTAGTTACCCCCACACACACATTCATCAGAAGGCAGCCGTGGATCACTTAGAATGCTAATGCACACGGTAGGAGCTGACAGCTGGACCAGGGGGAGAGAGAACGAGGGAGAGCGAGCGAGAAGAGGGGTGGCCGTAGGGTTGTTCCTGTGTTGAGGAGGGTGTACCAAGGGAACCCATGTTAAATTGTTTGCGCGTGTGTACAATTGAACTATGTATTCTATTCTTAGCTGCTCGACTGCTAATGTGTGTGCACTTTTCCTTATCGTACCACTCTTGTGGCCAAGCCTCAGAAATAGTGATGAAAAAGAGAGATGACATTGGCTATCCAGCCTTTACCTGCATTTGCAGTCTCTTCTGACAAGGGCCACCATGCCTGACCTACCTTGTTTTAGCCTACAGCTGAACGTGACCATACCCTTTAAAATAAAAACAAAGGATGCAAGAGGAAAGCAAGGCAGCGAGAGAGAAAGAGAGAGAGAGAGAGCTTTATAATTGGGCCAAGCGAAGCTGCGGGAGGTGGCCGAGCCTCCACGTTCGCCTTTTGTATATTCATGACCCCCCTGACTTGATTGATGGAAGGATAGCGTTTGGTGACACTGTCATTTGCAAGTTGAAAAGGTAGCACAGTGGCTGGAGCCGTGGGCTGGGGTCCGGGCTAGGACTGTGGTACAAGCCGAGTGAGAAAGAGAGGGAGAGGGGCTCATTTCTATGCTGATGATATCCAAAGCCCTTCTCGTTTCCTTTGTCTCCAGTGGAATGACATCTGCTGACAACAGACACTTTCCAAAGGGCTCCACAGTGGTGAAACAGAAAGGGAAAAAAGTAGGATTCTGGGCTTGAATGTTATACAACTTAAAAACAGATACTGTATATCATAGAAGATAGATCATTCTTTACATCTTATAAAATATATATTTAATTCATTCTATGTAGACTGTTGATGGGAACTTAAACATGCAAACACAACTTTTTTTTGTGATTCTAACATCGCAACTTTGAGCATATCACTGTTACATTTACATATAAACACCTCAATGTTAACCACAGCTGTATTTGGACGGCTGTCAGTCTTAACAAGGTCACTTGCATACAAGATGTTGTAACGATACAATTGCAAAAACAGCCTGTGGATTAAATAATTTACAATTTGATTAAAATACTTTTTATTACTTTTTTCTTATTAAATTCAGTTTTTATTTTTGATATTTGTAATGAAAAAAGCAAAAATCTTTTTTTTTTGTTAATTTTTCCTTTTCTTTTTAGTTTAAATATATGTAAAAATCTGACTAAACATCTCACAGCATTCCTACATGAAAGGCCAATTGGTGAAACACTGACGCGTTCAAACACAGAAAGACACATCCATACACTCTGTTCGATCTACTAAATGTGCAGGTGTTGCTTCCGTCTTTGTATTTACACCAATTAACACATAAAGTGTAATTACCCCTGTGGAGTCGGTTGGAAGTCCACAAATGAGGGCACCGCTGAGGCCTCTGGCAGCTGACACAGAGAGCCAGAGAGAAAGAGGAGAAATTAGTAAGTATCAATTAAGTGACAGTGATACTGATGAATGCTCACTCTGAAAGGTGTCAGATGAAGACTGTGTGTGGGGACTAAACCCAGAAGACTGCAAGATTTGAATTCGCCATGGGGTCTGTGTCACTTAATGCTGTCTGTAAACCCTAAGATGAGGACAACAGATGGAAGATGAGCACAGAGGGGCTACACAGCCCAAACATAGACCAAAGTTTTACTGCTGATTCAGAAGTGTCAATGTCAAAGGTTTGTGTGCTAAAGTTTTGATTTTACATAGAAAAAGCATTTAATTTAATGTATGATCCTGCAGAAGTCATTGCAATATGCATCATATTCCATGTTAAAAACAGTTGAGGTGCTAAGGTTTTGTGGAAACCATGATATATTTTTCAGCATTCTTTGATGAATTGAACATTCAAAACAACATCATTTATTTAAATTAGAAATATTTTCTAATGTTATAAATGTCTTTACTATTACTTAATCAATTTAATCCATTCTCGCTGATAAAAAGTGTAATTATCTTCAAAAGTATATATACAGAAGTCGATAAAATCTCCTCATTTAGATAGCTAAGTAAATATATGTGTGTGTTTATAAGAGACAGAGAGAGAAATTATGTAGTTGCACTTGTCTTCTTTCTCGTATTGTCTTGGATTCCATAGATGTACAGACATGAAGAGTGAGAGAAAGAAAGAGAGAGGGAGAGCGAGAGGGAGCGCAAGTGTGATGGATAAGCTCAGGGGCTGTTTACAGCAGTGTGTAAAGCATTAAAGAGCTGGCAGAAGGGCCATTAGCATAAATGTTTAAATCAGACAAACAAACTTATGTACCCAAATGAAAATGTTTTCCTGCATTAATCTGGAGCAGAAGGCTCTGGTAGAACAATTAGTGCCTCTCTCATTCGCTCTTTCCCACTCTTTCTTTTCCCCCATCCTCTTATTCTCTCTCTTTTATTCCGCAAGTGTTTATGTTTAAAGACCTAGGACGGCACTTCTCCGGTCCCCTATTAGTGCAGAAGCACCAGACACTTTAGAGACCCCGTTTCAAGATTTGGCGAGTAATTGTCAGCCTGGTGTATTATGACTGAGTTTGTCAGACAACTGTGAAGTTTCACAGACTAGCTGCGAGGCATCAGACTCTCTTCGCCTCGTTCTCCCTCTCTCTTCCCGAGTTTCTAGTGTTGAGGACTAGACTGAAGCTAGGCTGATTTAAGGCCTTGTAAAAGTGTCGGCTTTTTAAATACTGTTTGCATGCCGCCTCGCGGCAGACATTTCATATTCAGCAGATTTACATGATGGCCATTATTATGGTTTTATGAAGCGTGAGCTTTTAAAACTATTGCCTCAGAAATGCTGGGGCAATTTCTGAGATAGTTCACAAGCTCATGACTAGAAGAGACCGTAAAGATTGCAGTGTGAAGCTCAGAGCCTTTTTCAGATATACCAGTCCTCTGCTGCAAAACCTAGTGAGGCAGCATTTGAAGGCATCATAGGTGCTGCTGATGCAAAGACAGATAGAAACTCAGGCAACTTAAGTTATGGCAGTAAAATGTGTTACAAATGGCATTTCTTGTTTACTTGATGAAATGGTATTTGAGTTTAACCTGTGTTCTTGAATACCAAGGAATACCAGTTCTAACCAGGTTCACCAAGATGTCATACCTTGGTCCTGTCAGCTAGTATTTCATCTGGTTAACCATAGCTAATTTTGGACCACTTAATGACCATTTTAAATCTAGAAATGATATACAACCAGGTACCAGCTTGAACTAGTTTTAGCTGGAGTTTGTAAGTATTTGAAGTTTCCATTAAAAGAGTCTATGGGGGATTCAAGATGCCTGTGTGCTTCGGCCTGAGGAAAATCCCCTTTCACAGTAACCTTGTGTGTCATGGAATGGCATAAATCCAGTCCGGTTTTTACATATGCCCTGTTGACACTGCTTTACATTAGCTGTTTGTTTAAACTAGCCGATAAGCTCTTCAAAGTTCAGCTGCTCAAATTCTCTCTCTGAGCGGTTTTCTACTCCCTTTTTTCTCTTCAAATGTTAAACTTGCATAATTTACGGTGGCCCGTTGCAGCACTCTTGGCCTGGCTCTTCGGGCCTGCCTCCATCCATCTTTACAGTAGTGTAAGCACTGATAGCAGAACATGCTAGGTGTGACAGAACCTCTCCTCTTGTGGGTCGGACTTGACGTTTCTCTCGTGGAGAGTTATGGCTGTTTTGGTAAGACTGGCGGGCCAGGAGGGCTCTTTGCTGCAGGGTGGAGTGATAGATTCAGCTGCCTGAAGCATCCCAGTGTGTTTATCCATGGCTAGTATGGCAGCTTTCAGAAGACATTTACCCCATGATTTGCGATGAGCTTATGTGTGAATAATTAATGGCAATTAATCCTTAATTACAGTAATTAGGCAAGTCACAGGAAATTAAGCTGCAGCTGGAGAGGCCCTGCGCGTCAGGGAGGAGGAGAAGGGAGGACGCACAGGCGAATGTGGCATGGCGGTGCTGCTGGAGCAGCAGAGGGTGGCTCGGGTGGCACGGTGAGTGCCGGTGTGTGCCCATGCGAGATTGGCAGCCTTGGTGTGGCGTGCGGTGACACAGATGCTCAGCGGGCATAGAGCCGCCTCGCAGAAGAAAAGAGCTACTAGCGGTACGGAGCAATATTTTTTATCCGTCTTTCTTTCAATCTTTTCATGCCTTCTTTTCGGCGGTCCCTCGTTTCTTACAGCTTGCAGATATAGTCATTCACCTATTGCCTTTCTGAGATCTGGGGTCCACAGAGTTTAAGACAGCCATTTGAGTCATCTTCTTAATTCTCTTTTAATAAAACAAAAATTTATGGCATTTCCGAGCACCTGGGCTATAAAGCACTTGTGCCAGGCTGCCAGGAAGACCTGGTGGGTAGAATTCCAGGCGCGGCACACTAACTCATCCGATATGCCGGCGAGACTCCTGATGAGCCATCTGCAGCAAAGTGCAAGCAAAATACACTAACCATTCAGAGAGCTTAAAATAGGCCAAAGGCAGATTTGTGCTTTCATTGGAGCAAGTGGACATGGGGAGATGTTTGGGTTGTGTTAGCTCTTAATTGAGATGGGAGTCCGAGGGGACGCTGATCTATTTTTCCTGTTTTGTCCAGAGCTCATTTGCGTCTTTTCATGCCTGCCTGTGTGAATTTCCGCTCCTTTCTTCTACTGTTACTTCCAATTACGCTGTTATGCACATCACTAATTCATGTGCCAGGGCCTCCAGATCAGCCTTGGGTTTCATCTCTGCCCATTTCCAACCCAATATGACCTTCATCTATGCTATTCTTTGTTTTTTTTTTATGTGCCCTGCAGTCAATTTACATTTTAAATTCTTAGGTGATCAGCAGGGCTCGATACTGGGACCTTTTTTTTTAATTTGCGCTTTATGCTTACCTGTCTGAAACACCTTAATAATATATTCATAACTTCACATACTGTACATGGAATTTAATGCTAACTCCTGTTGTTCCATTTTAGGTTTTTGGTATGATGGGAATAATTATAACTGAGAGCCTAGACTCGTTTTTTTTTTTGTATTCACTACCAGTTTTTGACAGTCTTCTCTCCAGTGCATCATTGAAGTGGCAGCGTGGGTTCATTTTTATAACACGGAGGGAGAAAGGGAGTGTTTTACTAATAGGGGGTTTAAGTGGCATGGTGAGGCGCCCAACTGTGATATTACATTAACCCACCCTGCCTCACATAGCCTGCCACCGACGACAAGATTAAGAGAACACACACCACCCCACTCTTAGCTCTCAAATACTCCACTTCAAATAATGAGAATTTATTGAGGAGCTCAAAGATGCTTCTCTCACACCTCCTTTACCTCTCCCCCCTCTTTTATCAGGACGCACAGCAGAAAGCATGCCAGAATGCAGCTGATGTGGATGTGCGCACTCTCTAATGATGGTGTCCCTGCCTTTTTCTTCTCTGTCAATTTACAGTAAAAAAAAAAAAAAATTGTTCTGTTCCGTATAATAGTCACATAGTTAAAGCTCTATGCGTTAACCCTTCAGCCATCCATTATAATAGTAGTTGAAGCATTTTCACACTATTTGCACTCCGAATGTTCTAGCAAAATCTATGTGTGTTCTCCACATGCATACATTTTGCTCAATTGCTTCCTTGGATAATCGTACAGAACCCAAGCACCAGCGAGTCCTTTAGCTCCAGACAGAGAGAGCAAAAGGAGGGAGAGGGACTGGTGGTGTAAAGTGACAAGGTCAGCAGGTTCTCTCGTCGCTGTACAGAATCTTCCGGATAAGTGAAATAAATGAGGCAGTGTTAGCTGCTAACGGAACGCGTGTCACCGCAATGCTAAAGGCTAACTGCCGATTGCCACGCCTTCAAATCTCTGGGTAGGCTAAGCTTCTGCATCAGCATAGACATCCTGTTTAAGTGTCTGGGAAAAGTGCGATGGAAGCAGATACTCATATAGTCCAGCTCACTGATTCAGTTGATACAGGAAGCAAGACAGAACAGCATAGGTGCAATGCTAACAAGGCAGTTATTAGCTACACATCAGCAAATGCAAAGAAATCAAAAATGCACCCTGACGCGTTACTTGCACACTTAATCATTACTAGTCACATTAATAAGTTGTGCGTTTCTCTTGAGCATTCCTCTCTGAAAATAATGATAATGAAAATATGCTTCCTTGGCAATATATATATATATATATATATATATATATATATTCCTTTTTTTTCATCAATTTATAGATTTCCATCCTATTAGACTTTAAAAAAAATACCTTTAACAAAAGCCAGTTTCCTAATGATATCATCCTCTAGGAAGTAAAATCATATTTGGCTGGAAAACAACAGAACAAACACCAGTAAGTTTGTTTTCTGGCATTAGTTAGTTCCAGTCTGTTTTGTTTTTATATAATTACAGAAATCTGCGTATTATCAAAATTTCAAAAGATGCTGTATGCATAATCATCTATGATCAATAAAGATTAAATAGTTAAAGATTAAGAGGTTAGAATATACTGCATAAGAGGAATGATATTACTCACAACTGTTGCTTATATTTCAAAACAATCACCCCTCCCCCCACAGACACACACCAAAAAAAGCCCAAAAAGATTAATTTCACATTTTCCTTTGACAGTGTCAGGTCCCAGTAAGACGTAGAAAATCCAATTGAGGGAAAGCACAGGAGACTGTACTCTGCATTTGTGTTTTCTTAATGTAGCATTTCCATACAAGCAAACTTTATTGGAAGACGCAGCATTATGGCTGGACCTCAAGATGTAAACGTAATCGAATAAGGACGCAATTTGTGAAAAGTGGCCGATGTCCTGAGTCTAGCCCCCATCCTCTTTCCCCCATCCAGCCCTCTTACAATTAAACATCCATAGCACAAAGAAGAGGGGATTCATGCGGAAAGTATGTAATACCATTAGCTGACATTTCAAAGTAGAGATCTGTGTGTTTTTTTTTTTAATTAGAGTCCAATTGTTTTAATGGCAAAGTTTCATTCAGAGTATTTGTATTCGTATACTTTCGCACATTTTCCTGTTTTTTTTCCCCCCCTTATCTCCCTTATCTCTCTCTCTCACTCCTTATATTTTTCTTGGTCTCTAATTGTCCATTGCAGTGAGTCAGAGACACGCCACAAGAGAACATAAATGTGTTGAGGCTATTTCTCCCTGAGGAAACTCTGCAGGGCGGCACCAGTGACAGCGCTACTGACGAGCTAATGGAGCAGTCTGAGTGTGTGTGGTTGTGTGCATACGTGTGGGTAAGGCTATCCCTTCGCCCCTGCACTGACCCTTTTGTGGGCCTGAATTCCTCAAATGTTTGCAGGATCAAGTCACTTAATCTGTGTCTCTGTTCGAACCCCAAAGCGCAAGGCTTCGGAGGGAAGTAGAAATAAAAGAAAAGAGAAAGCTATTGAGATTGAGATGGAGGGAAAGCTTGGAAGAGATATTCTGTACATTGAGAGCCAGGTTTCAGTCAGTAGGCAGTATGTATTATTTCACACTACCTCGTATTGTCCTTCGCCAATTGTTTTTGACAGGTAAAACGGCCAGGGAAATCGGCAAGGGAATTCTGTGTATTCCCACAAAATGGCAGGCATCGGCATTTAATCACAGAGTCTACGGTGTGAAACTGCTCTGTATTGAAATGTACGAATTTGCTGCGCCAGGAATGGTGCGCATCCTCTTTACGTGGAAGACTATTCTGGAGGGATCGCTCCTTGAGATGGAATTCAAACAGAATTCCTGTCGCCCGGCAATCACCGGCGCTCCCTTCATCAACTTGCAACAGCTCCCTCTTGATAGGAGCAATTCATAATTCCAGCTCTGTGTCACACTCGCACAACCGCGGCCCACTCATACCTAATAGCGAACGAGTCTGAGGCAGGAAGAATGGGGCTAAAACACGTCTGAGCCTTGAGAAATATTTGAGGATCAGTCAAAGATATATTCCAAGAACTAGAATGCATAATATATTTGGGGCCTCGCAAACATAAGCCTGTTTTGCTCCGCTTCTGTTTCCCGCTCAATCACGATGATGAAACAACAGAGGATGGGAGGAGGGTGGTGGGTTTAGAGGCGGGTTGGTCCTCCATGCCGGGCTGTGTGCTCGTCTCCCGAGTTCCTCTTCCTGGGTGAAACGACAGTCGTGTGGTGGGGGAGCGAAGGACTCCTCAGTCAGTGCGTGACACTGCTGTCAGTGCATGCATTAATTATGCAGCCCGGGGCCACAGAACGAGAGGGGGAATGTGTAAGACTAAGACGGAAAGATAGGGAGGGAGAGATGAGAAAAGAAGGAGATGGATAAAGGAGATGTGTGTGTGTGACAGGACAAACAGTGGAACGGAATGAACTGTTTAAGAAATGGCTCCAGAGTCCATTTTAACCTGGAGGATTTCTGTAGCGGTGCAGGGTCATACATAACGAATGAAGTCATTATAATTGACGTAAACCTGCTGTGACCCTTAAGTCAACGTGAAGTCAACAATAACCTGTGTATTTTCTTAATGCACATCCCTGGTCTTATTGTGAGCTATTTATTGTTGCTTGTTATTCCAAAGCAAAAAATAAATAAATAAAAAAAGATCTTGTAATGTTCAAAATGTACAGTAACTTGCCCTTCCTGAGAAATGGCTTTCCTTTTAGTTTTATTTTAATGTAATTTAATTTAGTTTAAGTCGTTTTTATTATTTCGCATTTTCAATTTAGTTTAATGTTGACTCATTTATTAGTTTTCAAAATGTCAGAGTTTGTTTATTTAGTTTTAATTTTAGTTTTCATTTTAGGGCTGCCAAAGGTAACGCACTAATTTCAAGTGTTAAACATCATCACGTTTCTCAACATAGTTTATTGTTATCTACTGGCATTTTATTTTTAATTGAAGGCAGTTAACATTTACTTACATTCAGCCTTGTTCCATAGTGACTTGTAACGTGCTCTTTTCACTATCCGAACAACAACAACAAGAAGAAAAATCCAAATTATTTTCTTTAATATCATTTTCAGATTACAGAAATTTGATGGCTTGTGAATAGCAATTTATGTTGAATTCTTTTATACCATGTACACTATTATTTGGGTTAACAAACAGCTTGTAGATGAACTGTTCAAGCATCCAATGGAAAAATAACTCTGAAATTTTGTCTTTGAAGATATTACTGTTAAAGTGAAGAATCCAGTCACAAACTCATCCAAATAACCAAGACTTATTTACATTCTGCCAAGTGACTGTTTGGAGAAATGTTTGTGCGTTCGTGTTCATTTGGGCCAAATGTGTTGTGTAGACAGGGCCAGCTGTGTTTAAGATATGACTCTGCTTTTTAAGATGGACCAAACTGAACTGGACATGTAATGACAGCGAATCGCCATGGCAGGCAGCTCTCCGTGAGAGATGCTAATTTTAAACCCTGGCCTAGATTTAGTACAGCCTAGCACAGCAGTTTCCTTCCTGTGTGCGCACACATACTTACGGCTCACTGTGCTGTCTCCTTTCCTGTCACTCATCCCGCATCATCCACCATAATTCAGAGGTGATGCCTCATGACTTCTCACTGCCATCAGCCTTCTGCTCTGTAAGTGTTCCAAGGTTTGAATCCGTGGCTGTCAGGATCTCTTCTATATCCAGGGATATATATTCTGCCTATTCTGTGGGCAATATTGATGAGGAGCTTTTTTTTTACGGATAGTCCTAATTGAGTTAAATGCAAAAAGTCAGCCATTTTATTCTGTTGATCAGGAATTGTTTCCATGAATGCACGAGTTCACTCCCATTATTCCCTGCGAGAACTTCTGCATCTTTATAAAGACTTAACCCTGCCGGATCCGGCATGCTCGCTTTGTAGCGCGCGCAATTTTGATCTCAGGAAAACTGCTGTTCCGTAACTGTCACCTGTCACTTCCATTTTTCCGCAACACAAAAGAACATATCTTGTATTACATGGTATTCCACAGGGGTGTTTTTCTTTCCTTCCCCTGATCTCCGCAGTTATTGAAAAATAAATGCTGTTAACTACTGTTTGAGTGGGCTTTGATTCAAATGGCATGAAAAGGAGCTGGTTGCTTTACTCTCAGGGAGCACAATTGAAACCATTAACGAATTATTCACTCTCTCCCTGAATGTATTCATTTCTTTATTCTACGTGATCATACATAACCATATTCCTTTTGACGGCAAAGTATGAAAGCGATATTAGCAGCCCAACACAGCATGGAGCTACATCGCCCCAAACGGCACGGTTCCGTGGAAAGAAGTAGGTGGCACTGAGGAAAATCTATGGATTCGTTCCCCGAGGAATGACATGAGCGTATAGCTTTAACTTCAGCCGCTGTTATACCTTAAACAAATTCACGCCCGCCCACGGACCTCTTAAATATTTAATTTGACAACTTTTTAATCCGTCACTACAGCGTGATGAAGTAATTGTCACATGTCGGGAGAGGAGGGGAAAAAAAAAAGATTAAATTATACTTTGAAATGCGAATTGAAGTGATTTAAAAGGTACCAAGCTCTTATTTGTTTTAGGACCTCAAGTAATAAGCCAAGGCTAAGAATGATGACTTTTCTCATGTACTTGCGTGTTTATCTGAGGGCTTTGGCATTACAAAGCCGGACTCCCCGGTGATTTGCCTGGGCTGGCGTTCCCTGCGATCCAGATGCTGGTGGGGGCTTCAAACCATAACCTGTACTAATGGAGTTCACGGGTCTGCTCACTCACACACACGCACATTTCCAAACTCAGCAGTGCCGTATATGACCGATGACATTTCACGAGTGCTTTTAAAACCTATGCCTAAGCTATTGACCTTGGTTTTGCTTGGATAATATGGAGCAGGAGGCAAAGGATTTGCCGGTTGAAGCGAAAACCTTTCTGTGTATCAGACAAACTCCTGAGCTCATGTACGGTGACTAACTGTCTTTTCGGAGCATGTCTGATCTTTTCTGATCACAGATTAGCTATCACGAGAAAGACATAATGCCCTCCTATCTCATCTGCAGAGAATGGGAACAGGACAGATTATACTCTACCCATAATCCTGATGAGCTGAGTTGAATCCAACATCCCCAGTGTTTATCGGACCTTCATAATTTAATCAATTAAAACATTATATGAAAAGTATGACAATTGCTCACATTCATGTCATACCAAACCAGCATGTTCTTTCTCCTGCGGAATATAAAATAAGATATATTGAAAAGTGTCTTTGTCTTCCATCATTTTATTTTTATGTTTCTAAGAGGGAAGAAACATCATGACAGTTAGTAATTATAGAATTTTCATTTGTGGATGAACTATGCCTTTAAATGTGACTATTTAATTCAGACTCGTATTTGCCTACTGGTTTGAGGTTTTTTTTCTAGATTTACCCCCTGATTTCTTCTCACCCTCTCACCCTGGCATGGGAGGTGTGTGTGCCGGGTTGTGCCCGGCTGGTGCCCAGCTTTGCAGGGCATGGCGCCCAGAGCAGCGGGCAGACCCTTCAGGCTCTCTGTACCTTTCATCCATTGCTGAAGGTGAAAGTGCCCCCTCAGGGTTACTGAGCTCTGCCCCTCCCAATGGCTGCTGTGCAGGGAGTCAGATAGAGGAGAAATTATATTAGAAAAAAGAAGAGAACTGCTGAATTTGCCCTTGTCTACTGTATAATGTTTAATAATGAAGGCATTTTTTCGTGTCAGAAATTAACTTTTATATTATGGAGCAATGTCTGTCCCCTGGAGTCCTTCTTCTGGGCTTTTTATCTTTATGAAGGCTTATTTTTATCAACCTGTTGCCTGCTTATGTCAAATACTTTTGAATCAATTACTGAAAAATTGTTCTCAGTTGAATAATTATGGATGTTATTAGTCAAATTAAATTAACATTCAATTTAATGTCATCAATTAATATCTGTTCTATCTATCTGTCTGTCTGTCTGTCTGTCTATCTATCTAGCAATCCTTAAGCCATTAATAGATTGCTTTCATGTGTTCATTGAAAAGTAGTGTTCAGGAAGGCAGTACACATACACACCACTATTATCCTGCACAGAGGCAGCTGAGATTTATGAAGTCCACATGTTTAATACATTTCATTTGGTCCATGGGATTTGTACTTGCTTTGGGTTTTCTGTGCGTCCACTAGTGAAATATTCAGTCCGTACTCAGCCAGTATTAATAAGGGACTCCAGAAGAGAGGGGAGCGCGGCGTGCATAAACATTTAGCCCTTATAGACTTCCTTGAGAATATAGGGACTGCACAGTACATGTTGAGTGCTATGAAGCCCCAATACATAAGGTCCCAGAAAGCAACAGCCTGTTGAGAAATGGAGAGCAGTGTTACATACTCCTGCAGGCCTTCTAGTAGTTTAGACAGTCAGATATGGAGAGTGTGTAGACTGAGAGCGAGCAAGAGGCCCCGGTGTGAATCACCAACCAGGCAAATTTAAAGCCCCTGCCGTCTCGCATTTTCAGGAGCAATCCATTCTTTTGTAAACACATCCTACGAAGCTGCAGGAGTGAGTGAGGCAAAAGACGGGGAAATTATGAAAAAAAAAGAAGAAAAATAAACAGATTACTCCTCTGCCAGGTGTGGTCACTGAAATATTTGCTTTGCTTAAGTGCTGTTGGTTTTTCAAAAGAAATAAAAGAGATCAAGTGAGAGACAAAAACAGACACTCTTCTCTGATGTACTTGCTAAGCAGGTGAGAGTTGTTTTTAGCGGAGTGTTTGCTTATCTAATGGGCTTTCCATTTTGATGGCTGAAAGTGTCATCACTTCTCCATTTAGGCAGCAAACAGGAAACATGGCTTAAGAGAGAGAGATAGAGAAACAAAAGGATTGGACTCTTTCTCTCTTGACTGCATGAGTAATGAGGGCTAAAGCGAGTTCACAACCTGACTAAACAGCTAGCTGTGTTAGCTGCTGCCCATAGCGTGATACTTGCTAGCTCTTGTGTTTGTTTCGCCCTTGTGGCCGCAAATGCACTTGCGAAGGCGGATGCTTTTGTTTACATGGGTAATGCGGGTGTATTTAATGTTGACAGATATGGCTTTTGGGTGAATGCTAGCCGGGGTGGATTGAGGGGCCCATAATGTGGCTGTCATCTGTGTGAACAGAGGTTGAAGAGAAGCAGCCCACCTCCGTTTCCCCCCTCGCATGGAGCCTGTGCTCCTCTCACTCAGCGCCGCTCGTATTTATGGACTGGTTTTACTGGCCTCAGACATGGCGCTTTTACACCGATCTGCTCAGACTCAGGGTTGTTCAGACATTTACGCTATTTCTGCTCTGAGTTACGCTCTCATGTAAAAAAAATGAGAGATATTGTCTGTAAACCTGAGGAATGTAGAGGTACACTCACACAGACACAGTGTGACACAAAATATACCACAATCATGAGAACGTGTGCGGTGAATTATTATTTTTTTTTAAATTTAATTATGAACACTACTTTTCAATGAACACGTGAAAACAATCTGTTAATGGCTTAAGGATTGCTAAATATTTAGATTGCTAAATATTGGATTTCTAAATAGATAGATATTTTTGTTTTATTATTTTGCAGAAACTTGCTTCAATACCTTTCTTACCATTACAAAAAATGCCATGGTGTAATACTTTTGTTAAAATACCGTAATGGTCGCAACCAGTAGTGGAAAAAATATATATTGTAGCACCTACATGCTGACCACTTCTGTCAAAAAACAAAAACACCTATAATTTCTGCATTAATGTCTTTTATAATACTAACATTAATTGTACTAATTTTGTGGTATTTTTGTTGGAAATTATGGTTACCAGGGTAAATTTATGCATGAGTGCCACATCTTTACTTTATTATAGCAGTTAAAATGAACTGCAAATACATACTTCATTTCATGCAAACTCTGGGGCCTCAATGCAGTGTGTGTTTCCATGAAACCAAAATCCATTACCAAGACATCTTATTAATAGGGATGCACGATATTGGATTTTGGCCGATATTCGATATGCCGATATTTTCTAAATAATTTTGGCCGATGCCGATACCGATATCGATATATATACTGATATATTTAAACTTTAATTTTACTGAAGAGAAATCCATGTATCTCTTCTGTACTGATTCTACCATCAATTTATTATTTTACAAATGTAGACAGACATTCACACCTGAAAAACAGGTCAATTATTTCACTTGGAGAATATCGGTTTGGCTCATCGGCAGAAATATTCATATCGGCCGATACCGATAATTGTCATTTTAAGCTTTTATCGGCCGATACCGATGTTGTGCCGATATTATCGTGCATCCCTACTTATTAATAAACCCCCCTGCAATACACATTTATATTCAAATCTTTGAACTGCTGCGAAGCTCCAAAAGAAGCAGGCAGAAGTCATCTGCGAAAGTCTCTCTCGTGCTAAGCCCTCGAGTTTATATGCACAAACACACAGAGCGCAGAAGAAACGAAAGGGAACAACGAGAGCGAGCGAGACAGCGACAACCCCTCCTTCGCCCTCTTCTCCCAAATCCTAAACACTGTTTACTCATATTTTAAAATCAGCCTTTCCACTGCCCCACTGCGAGGATATCGAACTCATTCAAACACGTCATCTTTACCAAAGCTTATTAAAAAGACGGACACAGCAACGGAGGATCCTCATTTTTCAGTCTGTGCTGTAATTGCCCAACACAGACGGGCGAGCAACAATCGCAGAGAGAGGGAGCGAGAGCGGGTACGCGGAGGCAAGGAGATAAAGGGCTTTAGAGGGCTGGAAGAAAGGAGGGAGAATGTCTCAGAATCTCTCAATGGACCATGTTCCAATAAATCCCCTCGCATTTCAAAAGGGTGCGGGATTTCACAAACACATTTTGAAAGACGATCCTGTGAATCGAGCGAGCACTTTACGATATAAGTGCCAGCTTCTTTAAGCTGAGAGAGCGAAAGAGGACGGGGGGCAGGGAAAATGCGAGCAAGCGGGGTGGGCTTTTTGCGCATGTAATGCCTTGTGTTTGACCTGAAACTGCACTGGCTGGCTGATCTTTTGTGGAAATGATATACATGTGGAACAGAAACATAAGGCAATCCAATCTGAAAAGGTCAGTCGCCACTGCAGTCGGCTAGAAAATGGAGATGAAGTGCATGTTTCCCCTCGTCTGTTTCATAAAATTGAAAAAAAAAAAGTATAATAATAACAGCCTCAGCCCACAAAATGCTTTCAGAGCTTCATCTTTAGCCTTGGAACCATTGAACTGAGGTGGCTAAATGCGTCAAGTCCTGAGAAGAAAGGAGTCAGTGAGATTGAATTGTTTGCTGGCAAGCTAGGCTAATGGTGCTGTTGCTGTGGAGGGCTCGCATGCTCTCATTAACCCTCTAGCTCGTTAGCGCCGGTGGTTGCGCATGCTTGACGAGCCCCGGCATCTCAACCTGACGCATGTCGTGTCAACGAGCACTGTTCCTCGCCCCGAGACAAAGGAACGTTGGCAAGACACTGGTCCACCCCGACCACAACCGACAAAATGTTATCCCCACTAATGTCTTCCCCTCCAATTAAATCTGTAACTGTTAATTACTGTAATTAGCTAAGCAAGACCTTTCTCTCTCTCTCTCTCTCTCTTTATCTCCCTCTCCACCTCTCTTTCTCTTCAGCGTTTAGCGATAAGCTGAGCTCTCAGTTTTGGAGTGCTGTTTGGAATGGAAAGGTGTGATGTTGTGAATATTTGTGATTTAAAATGTTAACATATAATCTAAAAGCTAAAGGTCAGAGGCCACAGCTCAGACCCTAAACCCCTATTAAGAGATGTGTGAACAAATATGTTTTTAAGAAACATTTTTACATGCACAGAGTTCATCCATATGTGCCAAATTAAAGAAGAAAACAGTGCAGGTTATTTGAGAAAAAATATCTTTGCATATGTTTTGTATGTGTGTGTGTGTGTGTTATGTTTATTTAAATACAATATAGAAATAATCAAATGAAATAAGTAGTGGTAAAATAGATCTGTTTAACAGTAGCATTTAAGTTAGCAATAATACAGAAAGTAAATAATCAGACGTAAAATTAAAACACTGCATCAGTCTACATAGTATAAATGTAATATGGATTAATCCTTACTGAAGGTAATTTAGTCAAGAGTAGCGAGTGAATTTCTCTTTTACTCTTAACTTGATGATGCAGACAACAGGTATATTAGGCTGCTGTCACTTTAAGACCTAATGCACAGATCCAATACCTTAACATATCACTTTTATCCAAACTGTTTACGTTAACTTAAAACATTTAAAGCTTAAAACCAGCAGAACTTACACGAACACTCCCCAAGATGGCATTTTAACACAACATTGTGTGTATTTGACTGTTCAAGCGCATAAGCTTTGAAAGAATACTGAATTCGGGATCTTTGTGTATGTGTCAGCGCAAGTACAGTACATCATTTAGCTCTTCTTCAAAGGTTATTGCACCTAATAACACTTTTAACACCCTGTGATAAGCACAACATAGCAAAATATCCGTCAATGGACAGTTTTTATTGTTTGTATCACCCAGCCCTATGCTAAATATCTTGTTTTTAAGTAAATGATGACAGAACTCATTTTGGGTGAACTGTCCCTGTCCCACTGTCTGGGAAATAAAGTTTCCTTTTTTTTTTTTGTGATGGGCTGGTGCAGGTTAAAGAACCACTGTAGGCATCAACAATGGATTTTACAGGAATTTTAGGGAACATCCTCCTTGTTCCTTCACACCTGATTTGTGTGCTTGTGCGCTACTTAATGGATTTTGAAATGTGTTATCGCTGAAATAATTGCATACGAGTTCTGTGGTGAATGTGCATCCTCAATGATTGGAGCTCCGCAGGTTTCCTGCCTCAGGATGCAGAAAACAAGGCAATGCTAATCTGTAATTTGGAGTGTAGTTCTTTCTCTGAAAAAAAAGAAGAGATCCTTCAGAGGGAGCTCTTTCTCTCCTCCTCTGTCTCTCTCTCTCTCTCTCTCTCTCTCTCTCTCTCTCTCTCTCTCTCTCTCTCTCTCTCTCTCTGCTCCAGGCGGCAGAGTCTTTGCTGTGGATTCACTGCAGCCAAATTTAAATGATGGACTGTCAAGTCTGGCACAGAGGACACCATTGCAAAAAGTCATTTCTTTGGCACTGGATCACGGCCCAGCTGTATGTTTCTAACGCTGCTTTTGTTGTTTATCAACACGCCCTTGCACATACACGTACATAAAAAAAATAATAATAATAAAATAAAAAAGACACGCACATGTGGGCATCTGACATGCAGGAACACTCCAACACACTCACATATCGCAGCGAGAGAAATGAAGAAACCAGGCAGAGAGGATTCTGGGATTAGTGTGCCTGCATATTACAGTAATATTCACATCTGCCCAAAGCTTTTTATTCTTGCCTTGCGTGCAGTCGTGCTCATGCGTGTGTGTGTAATGACACTAATACACCAGAACCTGCCATTGGTGTGTCCTGTTTTTATATGTGTGTGTGTGTGTGTGTGTGTGTGTGTGACCTGGTTTTACATACTTCTCCGTTGCCTAATTAGGCAGTGCTGGAGAAGGACGAAGCGGCTTGCATAGATTATTTGCCTGTGGGTATTTCATAAGTGCCTTTCAATGACACATTTGCATTATTTGCTGGAGGTGTACATTAAGAGGCACACTACCTTGGCCACAAATGAAGGCCAGGAGCTTAATAAGACAAGAACAAATAACCTAAGCAGATATTAACATGAAATATGACAACCCAAAGCGGGCTAGAAATTGAGAGAGTCGAATTGGAAATGTACAATATTGAAAATAGCAGAGCTCAAAGCACATATACATATTTCATGGAATTCTGGAAATATCAAGATATTTTATATTTGAATGAATGAAGAGACCACTGTATTGGGGAAAAGGGGATGATCAGTAGTATAGAGTTGGGAAGTTTGATTCATATTAATGAAATGGTTTATTCAGACCAATTCAAATACTAATGCATTTTTATTGTGAATCATGACTCAGAAGTATTGATTTACTCGAAATTATATAATAGCTTTTTTATAAATACATTACAATACAATGGGTTTCAGCCTAATCATTAAACAGATGATTCATCTGCACTTTGTTCACTTCCTTTTCAATTAAGTTATAGATCCCATTTGATTAGATTATAAAACATTTTGCAAACCATTTAGACCAAATCAAAGAACATGTTCAAAACAGCAATTAGCAAATCAGATCTCACTTTTTTTGGTTGAAATTAATTTATTAATACTTCTTTTTAACAGTTTGTTTTCCATTTTGTTGTATAGGTTACCATTAGATTAGATTAGTGTTCTGAAAATCTAACTGAATCTTTACAAAAAATCAATTGAAATTACAGTTCATTTGTAAACTAGATATATCCAATCATCAGTTAAGATTCATTATTAATACCTTTTTTATCACTATGTATTTGATTAGGTTTTATATATTTACATTAGGTTCCATGGGTTACAGAGTGCTTTGTGAATAGTTTATTAAAGAGAAAAACAGCAAACATCCTTAATCAGTATCTTATCACTACTTCTATTTAACACTTTTTCCATTAGGTCATATAAATTAACTGGACATCACTAAACAATAAAGATCAATGTACAGTATCACTATGTTTTTGATTAGGTTATATAGACTCCCATTAAGTTACATTGCTGAATCACAAAAAAAGAACCGGTAACAAATAATGATTGTATATAATTAATCATTAGAGATCCATATCTCAACGTTTTCTTTTTCTTATATATGAATTAAGACCAGCTCTTTATCACATGGCTGACTGTAGGACTGCGCCTAACACTGTGTATACCGAAAACTGCTGGCTTCAGCATCTTGACCAGTGACTAATTATACATACAGGCTAAACAAATGATTGAATAAAGCTCAGCCTGGCCAGAGCCAGTGACCCCGTGAGATCCAGCACAGGAGCCCATGCTGAATAGGTCCCGTCAGGTCACTGTGTGTGAGAGAGAGTGTCGATCTGTGTCGCTGTGGCCATGCGCTCTGGTTTGGCCGGCCTCCACATAGACAGACAAGCAGCCCTGCTCGCTGACCACTGTGGTTCTTGGCCCCAGGCCGACTCCATGTCCAGGAGGGCACACACACACACACACACACAAAGAGGCAGAGACAGAGGCCCTCTTGTTTAGACACTCTCACTCTTTCTCTCCGTCTCTGCCGCGCTTTCTCCGTCCTCTCCCTCTGGACTCTCTTGCTGCGTGTCACTACAGACAAATGTCAGCTCCTCAACGGGACAGTGATTAATTTTGGTGTGCTTGGCGAAATGTCTACAAGATGTTTGTTTGGGTTATCTTTTCCCACCCCTGTCTTCTCTCCCCTCCTCCTCTCTCTCACCCTGTCACAAACCTCTCTCCTGGGGAGAGGAAACACATCATCATCTAGGGACATCCAGGCTACCTGAACTGACAGGAAATCCTCTACTCTTGACTGCTGCCACTTTTAGTCACGTCTCTCACTCTCTCTTTCTCCCGCTTTCTTTCTCTCCTTCTCTATTGCCTTTTAAAATTCAGATGTTTAAACTTGAATGCCCTATCCCAGCTCTGAGGTGTGTGTGTGTATTGTCACGCATCGCTGTCAACAGACCTGATTAGCTTATCATTCTGCACGGAGAGAAGAGATACCGCGTATCATCAACATCATCTTCCTCCCAGTCCAAATCGTACTGCTCCATCATTTCTCATTCCTCCTGCAGTCACTGGCATGGTGTTGTCCAATCTGTAAGCACTGATAATTTCGCAGCCTTGTAGTGCATTTAAACATTCCACCAAACTCGGCAACTGAACTCAAAGATGTTTGTCGAACTCACTATTATAGCTAAATAACACTTAAACGAATTGTGATCGGTCAGTGGTCAGTATTCAAGTGGTCATAATGAAGTGCAACAGTAGCCAGATACTTTTTAGAGGCCTTGATCTGTATTTTTCCATTTTTTGTTTATTCATTTATTATTTATTTATTTTTATTTGAAGTAAAAAAAAAGTTAAATATATACTTTCTCTAGAGTATTTTTCTCTTACATTCTCTAAAACACACACACACACACACACACACACACACACACACACACACACACACACACACACACACACACACACACACACACACACACATATATATATATATATATATATATATATATATATATATAAACTATCAATACCATACATTAGCAAAAAAAATTATAATAATAATTCTGACTTTTTAAAATGACACCGATTTGTGTCTCTATAGAAAAAATCAATAGGATTTTTGCCTCTGAAATCCAACTGTTGCACTCTATAAGCATAATTCATTCCAGACTTTATCCCAATAGTCTTGCTGTGTGAAACTCCCATCTCTCACACTCACTCTGTTGTAACTTTACGTTTAGAAAATGTCCAGCATGTTAAGTCTGTCAGAGTCGACAGGCTGGGCAGGCAGTGTGCGGTGGTCTCACGGTACAGCGGTCCCCGACTGTGGGGAAATAGAGAGCCTCTAGCGTGTGACTGGGGCTCTGATTTGAGCTGGCTCAGTCGATTTGGTGGGAGGGCGCAGTGCGCTGGCCTCCCCAGTGCAGTCTCAGGTATGGTAATTAGTCTGTCATTAACATTGGGAATAGCTAATGTGTATTAATGTGTTAATGGCATGTTAATTACCCTACATGTGAGAGCGAGAGAGAGCCCGGAGGCGCTTTCCGTCAGCGTTGTCTTTGCCATGTGGATGTAGGCCAAGACTCATGTATGGACACACACATTCACAGAAAAAGACACTTGAAGACACATTAATGTGCTTGAATCTTTTGGTTGTTTTACTTGGCAGAACAAAAGATTTTTTAGAAGTGATCTGATCTGCCATGATCTTAATCTTTCTCCAACATGATGTGAGTGAGAGGTAGATTGTGTTATTTGAGATAAAGATGTGTGTTAGTATGTACATACACAATCTGAAGCACATCATATGTAATTCCAAATGCCCACTTTTTCACACACTTTCCATTGACTTTTATTGTTTTGTTTTTTTATACCGAGCTAATGAAGTTCTTTTCCCTAACCATCTCACAACCCTTTTAGATTTCAACTTAACACGTTATTTAATGCATTTATTAAGCCATTTTCCTCGTGTGGACATTTAGACTGCCAAACGGGCCCTACATATACACTTTTCATGGTCATGAACGACCGAGCACTGAGCCGCTCTGAGAGAGATGACCTTTCTAGATATTGACAGGAAATAAATTCCCTTTCGATTAGTTAGCTTTGGGAGACCTGCACCGGTCGATGCAATTAGACGTGCCGAGGTGTCGATAGGCAGCGGTCTGCTGCAGAGCAACTCATTGAACAGAAAGGGGGTGAGGGGTTATGGGGTCAGTCGGAGGTGTATTGAACTGAACTCATGGACCGTGGATGCGTGAAAGAGAGCGCTCGAGAAGAAATCACTGTAAGATGGTGCTCGCATGCGGGGGATAACTGAATCACAACAAATTTCTTTCTTTCTTGTCTCCTCATGTTGCTTCACAAAACCAGATGCTCTTCCTGATATGAATGAACACGGAGAAGTATTTCTGCTGTCAGCATGTCACAGTCGCGTTTCAAGCCTTCCGTTAAATGGATGAACTGAAAACAAACAATTTAGTTGTCTAGATCAGTGTTTCTCAACCTTTTTTCACATCCCAAGCACTTTGTTGTCTATATAAACAAGAAATATTAACTTTTAAAGTTGAGTTACACCACTGTTCAAAAGTTTGGGCACTGCAAGATTTTTTTTTTTTTTTTTTTTTTTTTTTTTTTTTAGAAATTAATACTTTTATTTAGAACAAAAGAGAATATACATAGTGACAGTAAAACCATTTATTACACTACAAGTAATTCTATTGAAATTAAATTCTCTTTTTTTTGTATTAAACAAGTCTCTTGTGCTCATTTATTTGATCATAAATATTTATTTACTGTATGTATGCATTTGCTTATTTATTTATGAATGATCAAATAAATGGGCACAAAAGACTTCAAAAACATTAAAACATCTATTGTATCCAAAACTTTGAACAGCAGTGTAAGTTGGATATATTTATTATCAATAGAATTTAAGCAACCAGTTTACAATAACTGATGTTAATGGTTAAAAAAACTTTTTTTTTTTGAGAAATTTTAATATTTTTAATAAACCGCTTTTTGAGAATGTGTTTGGTTAGTAGTTACAAAAATAAATTGTTATTATAATTTTTTCTTTCGAATAGTCCTTATGTTTTCGTTCAGTGTTTTATTTTAAGTTCTATTTATTTAAAGCAAAGCTGAAATCCCCGGTTGGGAATCACTGTTCTCGGGTTTGTGTAAGTAATAACAAACACAGATCCCCACCAAGTCTGAAAAAAAAAAAAAAAAAAAAAAAAACGACTCTCAGTGGTGCTCGCGTGTGTGTTAAGAGCTTGGCACGCTTCAACACTGCACATTAACTCAGCGGGGATGAGTCTTTATGGCTCTCATGGCCACTTTTAAGTGATGGGAGTAAACAAGGTAGGGGTCAGAGGTCAGTCGTAAGGTTATGCCCAGTGCCTAAGGGACAGATTGAGGGAGAGAGACAGAAAGAGCAGGTGTAAATTCACTATAATTGTTGTGACGGCACACAGTTGTCAAATACTTGTCTATAAAAGTAACATTGTGTCTGTGTTTTGTACTAAAGTATAAGGCCTGTTTCACACTGCATTGTTTGTGCTGGACTTACTGTACACTTCTGGAAATATGCACTGCTTACAGTGTGTGGTGTGAAACAGGCCTGAGTGTATTGAGAAATCTTTTGTTTGCAGTTTATAAAAAAATCGTAACATACCAGCAACAGTTCCCCCTTCATTGTGTTTCATTTTGAGCTGATGAAATCGAGTGACAGGCCTAAAGCACGGCGTTTAATTAGAGCTGGTTCTTCGCCGCACTGTGTATTTTTAGGGAACTTGTGAAGGTGAAGCTTGGCCTCCATTCTTCAAACAAGCTCCCAAACCCCTATTGTCCATTTACTATGATACCAGCAACATTGCATCAGACCCAGCTGCTGGGAAACAAGCTTTTTCTGTCGCCTTGGCTCGGGGTTTAAGTCCTAAGGAACTTACATCAGACAAAAAAAAGTTTAAAGGCAAACAAAAATTGAATGTTTCGTACTAATACCTTGGATTGTTGCGTCAGGTAAAGGGTTTGGATAAAGGTGCATGGTGTTTACAAATGCCGTCAAGCTTATGCTGAGAGAGTGAGGTATTAGGTAAATCCAGTGCGGATATCTGTGACTAAAGCAGTGGAAATTCTCAGCTGCGTATTTGTGGCTTTACTGCCAATGAAAGATCTAATCACCCCAAAGCCTATTTTAGCAGTATCACGGCACCATGTTTACATTGCTCATCCGAAAAGTGTTATTAGCTGCTTAGCTTAAAGGAAACCGCAGGCCTCGGGATGAAATAACCCGCTGTGTGGATATGATAGCACTAATTCATTTCAGACATATTGGGGTTTAGTTTGAAGTGATAAAAGTGTTGTTACAACTGAG